>NC_069391.1:1873333-2185555 GCF_027475565.1 Acinonyx jubatus
GGCCCTCCTGGGGGCGGCTGGTCCCCGGGGCAGAGGCGGACAGAGGCTCCCAGGGGCCCCGGGCGCGGAGTCCCGTCAGGCCCCGCGAGCGAGCCCGCCCCGCCCCGCCCGCGCCGGGCCTCACCCATGGAGGCGACGATGCTGTGCACGGGCAGGCGGCCGGACCCTTCGTACAGGCCCTGCCCCGAGAAGCCCTTCTTCTTCTTCCTCTCCTCCTGCTTGAAGATGAAGGCCGAGTTCTCCTCCTTGGTGATGTTGATGTAGAAGCAGGTGTCGGAGGCGGCCAGGGTGTGCCGGGGCCCCGGGTTGAGCAGGATGCTCTTGTCCTCGCGCTTCAGCCCGATGAGGCACACGCCGTACCTGGGCGGGGGCGCGGGCGGCTGGAGGGGGCAGCGCCCGCGCCCCCAGCGGCCTCAGAGAGGAGAGGCCGGGGGGGACGGTCCCCGGCCCAGGGCGCCCCCCCCCCCGCCCGCCCGCCCGCCCGGCCGTACTTCTTGTGCGCGTGGAAGGCGGCGTAGGTGAAGCTCTTGCCCTCGTACTCCCGGAAGAACTTGCTCTCCGCCATGCGCACGTGGTACACCTCGTTGCCCGAGCACCGTCCGTACATTCGCTGCCACTGCTCTGGGGACTCCTGGCCTTCCCTGGGGCGGGCAGCCAGAGTCACCGCTTTGACCCCTGACCCCTCCCTGCATGGCCGAGCCTCCCGGGAGGACCCGCCCTGGGGGCCCCCAGCCTGGTCTCTGTCCCCGGGCGGCCCCGGCCCCCGATGCTGTCCGGCCCAGCGGTGGGGAACCAAATGTACTTTCTCCCCCAAACCAGGCCCCACCTGCCCTTGTCACTGTGCCCTCGACCCAGGGCTCTCTGGGCACCCCCACCCTGGTCCCTGCCTGCAACTCCCAGCAGCCCCCTGGTGGCTCCCCACTCCACCCCCCCCCCTTGGCTGCTCTGACCCTCCCTGGGCGCCCCTCCCGTGTCTCCCCTTCCCCGGCACTCACTGGCCGCGGGACGTGTGCACCAGCAGGGTGATGAGTGTGGACGTGGCCGGACAGATGCAGTTGAGGGCCAGCATGGCGTACTTACACTCTTCCTCACACACCACGTGGTCTGCGGCAGGAGGGGCCGGGTCACCGCCCAGGCCCCACTGGGCCCACAGCAGGCGGCCCACCGCCCAGCGCCCTCCCTGGAGCTCCCGCCTCCCTGACCTCGTCTGCCCCAGCACCTCCGTGCTCGACTCCCAGCGTGGTGAGAACTCGGGGGCTGGCGGCACCCGCTCACCTGTGCTCCGGAGCCCAGCTTGGGGGCCCGCCCACCTCCCCCTGGCACCCCTGGCTGGAGCACGCCCAGAGATGCTTATCAGATGCCCCAGCCCTGGGCTCCTGCCCATGCTGATCCCGGGCCCCGGGTGCAGGACTGCCCCCTCAAACGGCTAGACTTACATGGGCTCCACCGCCCCCCACGCCGGGGCGAGGACACTCAGCTGTGCCTCCTGCCACGCCTCCGCATGCTCCAGCCCCCACTTACGGCCCGGCCCTCAAGGTGCACACTCAGCTGGGTGCACACTCAGCTGGGTGCACACCCGCGGCCCCCAACGTACCTGCAAATTTGACGTGAAACTTGTTCTCCGGCTTGAGGATCTGGACGTAGAGGGGGCAGTTGGGTGCGAAGTCCTTCACGGCCCAGGCGCGCAGGATGGTCTGGTGGTCCTGGGGCGGGGGGGGGGGGGGGGTGCGGGGGCGGGGTCAGTGCTGATGGGCGGGAGGAGGGTAGGGTCTCTGGCTGGGGTGGGGGGGGGGGTGCCCACAGCACTCACCGCTGCCGTGCGATCCACCTCGTTGCGGCTACTGAGGATGAAACAGGCCTCCCCGTTGTCCATCCTGCAAAGCACCGGGTCTGAGCGCTGCCTGGACCCGTCCACGCTCCCATCTCGGACGTCGGGGGCTCAGGGCAGAAGCTGGAAGGGGGGGGGGGCCCCGTCGAGACCCCACCTCACTCTGTGCTTCTGAGCCGGTGTCGGGGCACTGACCAGCCTCGGTGACCCCACTAAGCCAGGGTGGGGCTGGGGCAGTCGGTGGTGAAGATGTGCCCACCTGCTGGTCTGTCCCTCCCACGGTCTGGGCACCCGGCTGACCTGTTCTGGTCCCTCTCTCACCTGGAGAGCCTCTGGCTGCAGCTCGCTCCCCCCAGGGTGGGGAGGCCTGCACCCTCGCCCCACCTCCACCCTGCACCCCACCCACCCTGGCTTGTCATCTGTCTCTGCCAGGCCCGTGCCTCTCCCAGCCCCTTGGCCTGCAGCTGGGTCCTGGGTCACAGGCTGGGCCCCTGGCCACTGCCGCCTCCATGCTGGATTCCTTTCCGAAATTTTATAGGTGAGGTAGTGGGGCCCAGGGCTCAGGAGGTGGGCACTCCTGCTTCCCCTCGGGCTAGCACCCACATTCCATCACAAAGGAGGAGGAGGAGAGGCTTCTGGAATGACAATGTGGTGGCGGGGGGGGGGGTCTCCTGGGGTGTGCACTGGCACATTCTAGAAATTTCCACGTAAGGACGTCGTCTCCTTAACTCATTCGTCAGCTGGTCTTTCAAAGAAAACTGGCCCCCAGCCCGTCTTCCCACCCCAGCTCCACGTGGAGCCACGCTGGAACCTGAGAGCATCCCCAGGGGGGGAAGACTGACAGGTGAGGTGGGTGTGGCCAGGTGCCCGAGGTGAGGTCAGCAAGGGGCCTGTCTGGCCGGGTGAGTGGCGGGCAGGGAGCCGGGGCCGCTGCCCGCCCTGACGCCCCACCCAGACTGACAGCCCCACGGCGGCAGCATCCGTGCCCTCCCACCCTCAGTGCCACACCCTCACCCCCCGCCGGCGCTCACTTGGCTCGCATGAGGTCCTGGTCCTTGAGTGCGGAGCCCTGGAGGTAGATGACCCGCTGGGACCACAGGGGGATCTGCAGGACCCTGCGGACCTGGATGTCCATCTCGGTCGGGCACAGGATGACCACGTAATAGTCCTGCAGGCCAGGCCGCGTCAGTCCCCGTGCGGGGTCACCTCTGCCGCCGCTCGGCACCCCCCGACCTGCCCGTGCCGGCCTGTGTGACCCGGGGGCCGACGGGGGAGCCGAGGCGCACGGCACCCAGGGGGCCTCACCTGGAGCCGGGGGTGCGCGTAGAACTCGTTCAGGAAGTCCATGAGCAGGTCGATCTTGAGGGAGCTGACGCACAGAATCACGTGCTTCTCCGTCTGGGCCCGGTGGCGGCTGTAGTTGCCCCCCGACTTCTGCCGCTCCATCCACAGGTACACCAGCTCCTCGAACTGCGGGGGACAGCGGGGGACAGCGGGGGGCCTGGGGCTCAGGGGGCTGCGGGGGCCCCGGTGTCCCCCATGGGAGCACACACGTGGACCTCCCCCGGCCCCCAACACCACAGGCCACGTGGGGGGGGCCACGCGGGGGCAAAACGGACACCCCGGCTCCCGGCCCAGGAGGCCGAGCGACTGTTATCCGGTGCCGAAGTCCGCACTCCGGACACGGAGCTGACGATGAGATCCCTTTCAGAGAAACGCAAGGGCGCCCTGGGGAATCGGCAGCCGGAGCCGGAACTGGGCACGTGGAAAGGGCACCTTCAGTACGAGTGGTTACGAGCCCGTGTCAGGGCTGAGCGCAGGTCTGGGGATGCCACCCGCCCAGCCCACGCTTCCCGGATGTTTGCCTGGAGTGTCGGGAGTCTTTTTAAATTAGGAAAAGGACAGATAAAAGTGTCATGGTGACGGGACCCCCGCGGAGCCGCCGGGGTGCTGGCCTGCCCGGGGCCCCCCCTGCAGCCTGACTCAGGTGCAGGTGACGGCCAGACCCTGAGGGTCTCCGGCCGTTTCCACCCCAGCATCGAGGCCATTCGTGTATTTAACAGAGCAGAGGACCCCGTCTGGTGCTCGCCTGTGCCAGGCCACGTGCCAGCAGCTCACCGCATTTAGGGAGCACCTGCTAGGTTGCGGCGACCAGGCCCCGTGACCCCGAAGCACAGGCCTGGCTCCACAGCTGGAGGCGCCGGGCCCGACACAGGCACTCAGCTGCAGCCTCACCGACCACAGCTGTGCTACGGGCTCCGGGCCTGGGCATCTGTAAGGAGGCCCGGCGACGTGCCCCCCAGCTGAGGTGGGGGCTACATGGCCTCACCGTAGCCAATCCCATTGCGTCCCTGAGACTCTGTCCACTCGGAACCTCCCACTGGGACCTTATTTGGAAATGGTCTTTGCAGATGTGCTTAGTTGAGACAAGGTCAGACAGGATCAGGGTGGGCCCTTGTCCACTGTCCGGTGTCCTCAAAAGAGGACACGGAGGGATCCACGGGGAGAAGGCACGTGAAGACGGGGCAGAGACGGGAGGGACGCAGCTAAAAGCCAGGGGGGCCCAGGGCCAGCAGCCCCGGAAGCTGGGAGGGTGCAGGGGGCCGCCCTCGGGACCTCCAGGATGGGCTGGCCCCGCGGACACCTCGGACTCAGGCTCCGGACCGGGAGAGAGCACATTTCTGTCGTTCCAAGGCCCAGTCTGTGGCACCGTCAGGGACCCCGCTGCTGCCTCCTGGGAAGGAGGCTTAGCGGGCGTGTGGCGGGCTTAAAGGGAAGCACGCGGGGAGGGAACGGGTGCTCCGTCTCTTCCCGAATAACCAGGGGGCATCCGGGGTCCTGAGCATCTGTCCCCAGCCCCGGAGGAGCGGCCGAGGGGGCAGGCACGGCACCAGCAGCCTGTGGTTCCCCGTCGAGAACGCCACCCCTGGCTCCTCGCCCTGCCTTGAGGCCTCGGGTCTCGGGCCTCCGGCTTTGCCCGCTTCCGGGCTGGGCAGAGGCAGCCTGTGTGGGGGCTGGGGGCTCACCTGCAGCGGGAGCACCACGAGGGCCACACAGATCATGATGACCACCAGCAGCTGGGACGGCCAGATCTTGGGCGTCACGTCACCGTAGCCCACGGTGGAGAAGGTGACGATGCAGAAGTAGAAAGCCGTGAGGAGGGACAGGTTGTCCCCTGCGCGCTCCAGGTGCTGGATGCCACAGGTCCTGGAAGTCCGGGCATCGCTGGGCTGTGGGAGGGGCCTGGGACACCTGGGGCGGGGCGGGGGGGGGCGAAGGGGGGCCCTGTGCTCCCTGCCCTGGGCTGTGGGAGGGGCCTGGGACACCTGGGGCGGGCGATGGCTCCGGGGACTTCCCATCCTGGTCTGCCAGAGTGGGCACAGCCCAGCCCCTCGGGTCTCCCCCTGGATATTCCCTTTCCAACCCGTGGCTGTTTCGAGGCCCCTGGGCAACATGCCCTGAGTGGATGCGGACCCACACTGGTGGAGTGTGGGCCTGGGGGTCAGTGGGTGGGCCTGCGCCCCGCCTGTAGCCTCATCCTCACCCAGGGGGTCGGGCAGGAGGCCGGACAGCCCCCTACGGGGCACAGAGCCCGACGGCCCCGCTTCCCGTACCTGTGACCCCAAGTCCTCGCCCCACACCGGAAGCTGCTGACGGCAGGGCCTAGGGGGCCCACGGCACGCAGCGTGGCGTGCCACAGAGAGGTGCTCGAGACCCTCCCCCAGGGGCATGGGAGGGCACACTGGCTGCCGGGAGGAAAGCAGGCTGAGCTTTGGATCCCGTGGCTGCCCGGCCCCCTCTGCTGCGGTCTGCGTGGTGTGGGCCGGCGTGCGGGCGGGGAGGCAGGAAGCACGTGGCTCCTCCTCGCTCCTTCCCGGGCCTTGGTGCCCACCCCACATCCCTGCCGGGGCAACGGGACATGGTGGCCGCCTTCACCAGCAGCGGGCAGGGCCGGTACCCCAGGACCCACGGCGGGAGCCGGGCACGAAAGGGGACACCCCCTCCCCCCCACTCTTCACCCTGGCCGTTCCCAGACCTCGTTCTCAGCTGGACCTCGTGCCAAAGGGTCCCCACGGGGCTCGGGCCGGTGCCCAGCCTTCTGAGGTACGGACCCGGAAGCCAGACCTAGGTCTCCCTGGGTCCCAGAGGAGCGGGACCTGGGCCCACCGCAGCCCGGGGCTGTGGGCTCCGGGCCGTCCCCCTCCCCCCCACCCCCCACCCCCCCGCTGTCCTTGGGCCCCCTGCCACCGCAGGGCCCTCCTGAGCTGCGGCCCGAGGGGGAGAGGGTGGCGGGGCTCCTGGGGGCACACTCACCCCGTGAAGACCAAACACAGTAGGGTGCAGAACAGGATGAGGACCTGGTTGAACATGGCCGACTGGGTCCGCAGGATGGCGCGGTGGAAGTCGTTCTGCGGGACGAGGGCTGTCAGGGGCGGCGCCTGGCCCTTCCGGCGGCACGGGTGCAGGCGGGTGAGCGGGTCCCATCCCCCCGCCCCGCGCCCCCTCCTGCCTCTGCGTCAGGCTCCCCGCGGACAGCCCCGGAAAGGGACGTGGGCCCGACGCTCAGTGGAGGGTCTGTCCAGGGTCCCGGGTCACGCGGGCCGGGTCTCTCGCCCCACGCGCACATTCACCCCTCCTCTCTCCGGCCAGGGACTTCCCGGGGGGGGGGGGGCGGGGGGACGCGGCACCCGGGACGGGAGCTCACGATCATGTTCTCCAGAGCGTGCTTGGCCAGCCAACAGTTCAGAAACACGGGGATGAACAGGTTCCGCAGGGGCGCCCAGAATATCTGTGAAGGAGCCGGGTCAGGGGGCCGGGGCCGGGGTGTCCCCCTCCTCGGCCAGCCGCTCACCCACCGTGACGATGAAGGGCAGCGTGTTGATCATCTCCAGGACGAACGAGACTCGGAAGATCTGCTCCCAGATGTTGCCCTGGGGGCCATGGGGGGCGGGGAGGGGGGGAGAAAGGCAAGCCAGGAGGTCAGGGAACGGGCTGGGGCGTCAGAGGGGAGGGTCAGGCCAGGCGGGGGGGGGGGGGGACTCACTTTGTAGCTGAGGTAAATGAGGAGCATCGTCTCCAGGAAGCTTATGATGGCCACGATGACCTAGGAGGGGCGCAGTCTGAGTGGGACGGGGGGAGAGCAGGGCCCACCCGGAGCCATGCCCCCCACTCACCTGAATCGCCCACAGAGTCATCTTTCTTTCCACCCAGAGGATGGGCGCCCTGGGGAGGGAGGGAGGTGAGCCTCGGGCTGGTGTCCCCCAGCCCCACCCCCAGGCCTCCCCTGACCAGAGCCGTTCCTCAGGCGGGTGGAGGGCACCTGCCTTCCCCCTCAAGGGGACAAGGACATGAAGGGAGGGAGAGGTTCCTCAGGAAAGGAGGCCTCTTGGGAGGTCAGGGTGAGGCCAGGCCCAAAGCTGCGGGACGTGGGGCAGGGCTGCAGGCTCGGGAGGCCCCCCTGCCCTGGACAGGCTCCCTGGGCAAGTGCGATGAGCCGCGGGGCCTCCCTTCCTCCCCAGTCCAGCCGGGGGTGGGGGGCTCCCGGGAGGTGAAGCAAATGGGGGCGGGGGCAGGGTCTGTTCAAACGCCGGTGCTCCTTCGGGTAACGGAAGGACCGGGGCCGTCTGTACAGACGAGCCGAGTGAGGCAGGAGGTGGCTGGGCCCCTGGGGACTCGTCCTAAACGCTGGGCCAGACGTCACGGTCATCCTGGGGTCACTTGCACCGCTTGATGGGGGCACCGCTCTCCTTGGTGCAAGTGCGAACAGGAGCGGTGACCCACTGGAGGGCCCTCCCTGCGGGCCCCTCCCCACCCGCCGTCAGTCCGCGGGCCGCCTCCCCACCCTCGGTCTGAGGGCTGAGCCAGGAGTTGGAGGGACGCTGAGTCAAGCCACTTGGGGCGACACCTGTAATTCTGAAAGGGTCCGCTGCTTCAGGTGCTCTGCGGGGACTGCCTGGCGCTGCCCACTGCGCGGGCCAAGGCCGGGCATCCGGCCGGAGGGGCTGGGCCGGGAACTCACCAATTGATCTCGGAGGACGAGGCATTGAAGGTGTAGTTCTGCTTCGGGCAGCCCCAGCTGTGGAGAGACAGAGCTGGCCCAGCCCGGCCCCGGAAGAGACCCCGCCCACGGCTGCCGTGGGCTCAGGAGCCCGGTGGGCGGGCACCCACTCCCCCACCCAGGGCCAACTCCCCGCACCTCAGACAGGCGTCTGCGCTCCTACGGCCTGCCCCCACCCTGCACACCGCCGGGCAGGGTCCCAGGCGGGGAGGGGCGGACAGGCTGGGCGGGAGAGCACAGCACTCTGGGATGGGAAAGGCAGAGCCGGGAAAGAGCTGGGGATCCTGCCCCGTCTGGCGGCAGGTTGCCGGGGAGGGCCGTGCGAGGTCAGAGCGGACCCCGGGGCAATCGGTGCCTCCCGGAGGCCGGAGCCGCCGCAGACGAGGCTGGACGATGCTCTCGAGCCAGGGAGAGGGACAGCTGGGCTCCCACCCTGAGGTGCCGACTCCCAGGTGCACCCCAAGTCACCCCAGGAACGAGCCTCTCTCAGCCCGCCGGATGCCCAGCCTCTGGGAAGGGGGTAGGGGCAGACCTGTTCGTTCCGCCCAGCTGTAATGCCAGGGTCACGGACCGAGAGGATCCCACTCTCACGGAGCCCCATGGTGACAGGCAGCTCCTTCCCACTCTTCTTCCAACTGACCCACTTCCCCGAGCCTTACTGGGGCTATTATTGC
This sequence comes from Acinonyx jubatus, assembly GCF_027475565.1. Taxonomy (NCBI): domain Eukaryota; kingdom Metazoa; phylum Chordata; class Mammalia; order Carnivora; family Felidae; genus Acinonyx; species Acinonyx jubatus. Next base: position 1,881,894 of record NC_069391.1, read on the forward strand.
AAACTCGCTGCCCACAGAAGTGGCCGGCTGTCCTCCCATCCACCTACCACCGTCCTCCAACCATCGACCCGTTACCCACCCAGCCACCGGCCCCCCACTCGTAACTCATCCAGCCACCGACCTGCCCATCGTTCTACCCAGCCACTCCCTAGTCTCATCCGGCCACTCGCCCTCCCACCCGCCCATCCACGTGCTAGGGACCGGCAATGACTCCTAGACCTGGTCCCTGTAGGGATGTGCAACCAGATGTCCCAGGAGCCTCTGGAAAGAGAAGGTGGGACGAAAGCGGTTTGAGAGTCAGTTAGGACCCCCAGTCTCCCTTCTCAAACCACCACGGCTGGGTCTGCACAGCCCCACCTGGGATGAAGACACGAGGGGCCCCAGGGGAGGGTCAAAGGGTGTCTGGCTTGGGGACCCCCCCACCCTGCTCCGCAGATTGCACTGTCCTCCGGCCCCAGCTTCCTTCCCAGCTCGGCCCCAGGGGTCAAGTGGCCACACTTCGCCCTCAGGGAAGAGGCGGGACGGATCCGCTCTGAGGACTGAGCCTGTCCCAGGTGACAGTGGTGACCAGGCTTTGCCTGTCCTGACTGATGGGACTTCAGCCTCTGAGTGCCCCACTCTTAGTGTGAGCAGAGCCCAAGTTGCTGGACGTTTGAAGAAACCCACCCAGTGTGAGCTCGGGAGAAGCAGAGACTGAGCCCAAGAGAAACACGTAAGAAAGGCAGGGTTAGAGACATCACCTCCGGAGAGGCGGAAAGCCAGAAGGAAGTCTCCGAAATTAAAGCGTGATGCAGAAGGACTGAGCCAGGGCCGGACGCAGCGCTAAGGAAGTCACCCGGGGGGGGGGGGGCACGAGAGGAGAGATGGGGCAGACGGGACTGTCCAGAACCACACAGCCGGGCACCGGAAGCCCAGAGACAGCGGAGGGGAGAAGAGTGGTCTCCAGCATGGGAGGGAAGGGGTCGTGCCAAGGCGTCGCGGAGGCTGCCGGACATGGGCACGGAGAAGAGACTGCAACGGCCTCTAGGGGAAGAGTGTGCTTCCCGCACGGGCGACCGGCAGGACCGGTGGCAGGAAGACCAGGCAGCAAGAGGGACCGACTCTACCGCGGTCAAGTCAGACCCGGAGGAGGCGGGCAGCGCGAGCTCTGTGCCAGCGAGGGGACCCAGGAGGTGCGGGTGGCCCTGCCCAGCTTGCACCCCGCCCCTCCCCCGCTGAAGGCAGCGGAATGCCGCTCCCGCCCCGCTGGACACGCACAGCCACCGTGCGCGGCCTGGGCACCTTTCTCCCCGAGCCAAGCCTGTCAGTCAGTGGGACCCTGAGTGGCATCCAGGGCCCACTCTGCGGGGGCGGACACTGGGAAGGAAAGAGTCCCCGGGGGCTGGGCACACACCCCCCCCCCCCAACTGACCCCACCGGCCTCTGTCCCGGCAAGCTGCCCCCAGCCCCGCAGTCGCCCACCATCCGATCCCCAGGGCCGGGTCATCCAGCAGGACGCGGACGATGTACAGCAGGCAGGTAAGCAGCTTCAGGGAGAAGTTGAAAAGCCGGATCCTCAGGCCTGCGGGCGGGGGATGCAGGTCAGGGCTCCTGGGCCCCCGGGACACCCTGGGCTGCCCCCAAGGGTTAAGGGGTGCTCCGCACTGCGGGGGGAGACCCTCCACCCCGTCCTGCCTTCCAGATGGGGTGCAGACCGCTCCCCATGCCACGCACTCCTTGGGACAGAAGGGTGGGGGCCTGGGGGCACACTGATGGACTAGGGCCCGTGCCCCATCCCGCACCCCAGATGGGGTCCCAGGGAGCCAAGCTCCTGCTGGGAAGGCGGGGGAGCGGCAAAGGGTGGCAGGTGGCCAGAGGACCCTCCAGGGTGCAGGTAGGAGGGCTGGGCCCGCCTGGGAGGAGGCTGTGCCGGTGCCCTGGACGGCCACGGCCCAGCCCGGGGTCCAGCAGGGGAGCAGGGTCCCTGCACGTCCCGGGTCCCCCCTCCCACTGGAGGTAGGTGGCCTGAAGCCGAGGGGCCTCCCCCACCCCGTGCCCCGCGCCCACCAGCCTGTGCCCCCGCTCCTCCCGCAGGCCCCCACTCACTGGATCTCTGGTTTTTGATGAAAAACAACTTGAGCCGCTCCTTGAAGGTGTTCTCGTTGACGTAGAACTCCACCTGGACCCTGGGGGCAGGGGAGAGGGGCATGGGGGCTCTGGCCAGTGGGGGCTCGAGCAGGGAGACAAGCCCGAAGTCCAGGGCGGGACCGGCTTCTCCCACACCGCAGGAGCCAAGAGAGACCCTCGGGGACAGCAGGACCGGGAGGGCGACCCGGTGTCCGGCCGGCCCGCGTGGTCCCGGCAGACCCGCCCGCCAGCCCTTCCAAAGCCACGGGCACAGCTGGGGCCGGTCGGCTGCTACCTTCTGGGCACCAGAGGCGGACAGCCATGGGCCCTCAGTCTTGACTGTCACCGGCAGCCCGCTACCAGTATTAAACAAACCCTGATGGCCCTCAGCACAGGGCTCAAACACCAGTGTCCCCTAAGTAGGAGTGGAAGCCGATGGTCGGCTGCTCTGCCTGCTGGCCCCGGGGCTGTCCCCTGAGGCCCGCTGCAGCCTGCAAGAGGGTCGGGCACGTAGGCACCGGCCGTCAGGCCCGCCGTGGCCCCTCCAGCCCAGGCTGCTCTCCTTCCCTCAGGCTCGCCTGTGCCCCTGGCCAATCCCCAGGCACCCTGAGTCCTGCCCGGGCTCCCAGCCTCCCGGGAACCGGCCACGGCACACCCGGCGTGTCAGGGAAGGAGGCGGAGTCGGGAAGGGCCGTCGGGTCCCTGGGGGTAACATGGGGTCTGGGGCAACGGGCCACCGCCCAGCACCGCCCCAGCCTTGGACCCAGGCCCGCGGTGGCCGCTGTGCCCTGCGCGCTGGCCCGGTGGGGGCCCGGTGTCCCCCTAGGACGGAAACCCTGGCGTTGACGGCAGTAGGACAGGCGGAGCGCGGTCCTGGGGGTCCGACCTTCCGGCCATCGTGCCCCGGGGCAGGGGGCTCCAGCCTGCAGGCGGGCGGGCTGTGAATGGCCTCCGCTTGGCCTCCCCTGGGGGCAGAAACGAGCACTGCTCTGCCCCCCACAGCTGAATGGGGCGCTCTGCCTGGGGCTGGCTGCGCCGTCTCCAAGCTGCGCGAGACGGCCCTCCTCCCCGCAGCCTGCCGTGGGCACAGGACGGTGTGACAGGGCGATGCCTCGGCGGGCCCTCGGCCGGGGCGCCGGCACCTTCCTGACCTGCTCCAGGCAGGGGACCTCCGCCTGGGCCACAGTGGGCTCCACTGGCCACGGCTCCCAGAGGAGGCCTGGGCGCCGTGGGCTCTTCCCCTCCCTTGGGTTCTGGTGCAGGGAGGGTCACATGGCCACAGCCTGGACCCCCGGAGCCAGAGAGGCAGGACGGGCCTCCCACAGACCACAGCCAGTGTGCCCACGGCACCCCATCACATCCCAGCACACCCCCGGTGCCCCATGGCACCCCACTGTACCCCCAGCAGACCCCCACACTCCCTGTACCGCATGGCACCCCCCCACTCCCCCAGCACACCCCTGCACCCCACTGCACCCCAGCGCAGACCCCTTTCCTCTCTCTCCTCGGAGCCCTCTCCCTGCCTTCCCGGCTTACTCCTCAAGCCCTGAATCCCACCCTTCTCTGTAGGCGCCACCTGGAGCTGTTTCGGGGGCTCCTGAGGGCCTCTGGGGAGTTGGTCCAACAAGCCTGGCTGGGCCTGGGCCCGGGCCCGGGTCCGGGCCCGGTGAGGTCAGCTCAGGGGGGCAGACGGACGCAAGTCAGTGAGCCCGAGGGAAGAGCACCCAGCCCGGGAACAGCCCTCCCCGACACCCTCCGGCCCCATCGAAGCAAAGCCTCCACAGAGGGGTCTCCCCACCCCACCCGGGCCACCCGCTCAGGCCGCTTCCCTGACGGGGCCCTTATCTGGCCAGCGAGGCCCCGCCCTGCTCCTTCCTCCTGAGCCTCCCTGTCCCCACCCCCCTCTGGTCGACCCCCCCCCCCCCCGCCAGACTCCTCAGCTGCCCCCATCTCAACTCTGAACGCGGGACGCCCTAGGGCTGATCACGGGCCCCCCTCGACACCCACCTGGCCCGCTTGCGCGAGGTGACCTCTAAACCCCAGCCCTGCTCTGAGCCCCCGGCTGCCCTCCGACGTTGCCCTTTGGGGTACCCTCCCCAGACCAAGCCGGAGCCGGAGGCGCTCCCTCTCCCCACGTTGGACCTCATGCTCTATGCGGCTGAGAGCCCTGCTCCACTCCCCCCGGGTCCCCTGCCTATCCTTGCTGGACAGTTAGACGCCAGCAGGTGAGACGAAGCAGGAAGCCGGAGTCCCTGGTTCCTTCCTGTGGTCTCTGTTGGCAAAAGAGAGCGACCCCCAGCTCCTTCCCCGGGGACCCCCGACCTGACCCAACCTCGCCCCTGCCCCCGCTTGCCAACGGCCCCTGGCCGCACGTAGAGCATCCTGACGCCCCTGCCCAGGCCCAAGGGGTCAGGCCTGCTGACCTGGGACTGGTCGGGCCTGGACACTTTTGCTTCCGGGTCACCCGGCCCCTTCCCAGCTCCCCAGAAACGGAACCCCGGTCGCTTCTCGGCCAGCCCTTGTCCCCCGGGGTCAGCTGCAGACACCCATCGGGACAGCCCCCCAAGGCGGTCAGCGGCGGGGGCCCGCGGAGGGAGAGGGCTGGTGAAGGAGACGCCGTGGGCTGGCGGACGTGGCCGTGTGAATCGAGCCTCGTGAAGCCTCTCTCACTCTTAATTTTTCATGAGCTGCGGCTGCCCACTTCTGACACCACCACAGACAGCAGGTTACGAGCTGTCCATTTAGCCTGAAGTACGGTCGAGGCGACAAGTGTAATTAGACCCCCACGGGGCACTGGGCCGACGCAGGAGGAAACCTTGGAGGGCTTCCGGACCCCCGCGGCCCCGAGGTTCACAGCACAGCCTGGGCCCGGTTGAAGGACACTCTCGGCTCAGCAAGCTCACGGGAAGAAGCAGGTGGGCCCCGGGGTCACGGACGGGTCTGGCCAGACAGACAGAAGCCCTGTGCCTCCCCTGCCCGGCTGCTCCATGGCCCCTGCACCCGTCCGAGCCCCGGTCTCCTCACCTGGGGGGGCGGGCAGTGACAGAAAAGGTCCACCACAGGTGTCTGGAGGGTGGCAGATGGGGGGGCTTTGGCTCTGGGGAGAGTTAGCCTGTCCCTCTGCATCTGACCCTCAACCTCTCAAGTCTGCTAAGTGCCTGCGCCCGAAGGAGGATTAAGTGAGAGGCCGCCGCGATGCGTGGCTCAGGGCCTGGCACCCATCAGCTCAGCTGGTGCCCGTGGTCTCCTTCTAGGTCCCGACGGTGGCCGGCTCTGTCGCTCCCATCACCCAGAAAGGACGGGCCCCCGGGCCACAAATCCACCTGGCTGATGCCCTCCACGGGCAGGGGGCAGGGTGGCACCCCGGTCCAGCCGTGGCTCGAGGACCTGCGTGGGGTGCGTGACCAAGCTCACGGAAGCCACTCTGGGGAGTGAGGGAAGGGCTGAGCGGGAAGCCCCGCGAGCCGGGGGAGGGGTCCTGAGAACACACGGTGCCGTGGCCCCGGAGCTCAGCCTCAACATCGAGCTGCCCCAGACCCCACGGTGGAGCCCAAGGGTCTACTCCCCTCCCCCCGTCGGTGTCTGTGCTCCTTCGTGCACTTGGTCCGAGGCCCCCTGCCGCCAGGGGCCCAGGAAGAAGATCTAAAGCCAGGGTGCCCCAAGGGCGTGGTCTCAGGGCCCAGAGCCTGAGGGGAGCCTGGGACTCAGAAAGCCCTGGGTGTAACCCCCGGGGTCAGGCCGTGGGTCCCGGGGACTGGACAGGCCCCACCTGGGCCCCACCCCAGGCTCCTCTGTCCTCGGAGGTTGCCAGCTCTCAGGCTGGTGAGGACAGGGATCCAGACCGAACAGACAAAAGGGCCTTCTTGCCGAGCCCTGCCCTGGAGCCCCTCGGAGGGCTCCAGCCAGACTCATCCCAACACGTATGGAAAATAAGGCCCGCCAAGGCCCAAGGCTGGCCCAGGGGGTCGGAGGCATCGGGGGCTTGGGGCTCTGCATGGGACCAGGGCCTCTCAAATGTCTGGGGTGGAAGGGTCAGCCCCCGGCTGCCTCTGCCCCATCCCCACGAGGCTTGTGTTTGAGTGGGCCCAGGCCGACCGCCTGCCTGTGCCAGGGCCTTGTCCACGCTGGAGGGGACCCACAGAGTCCCCCTTGTGCTGGCAAAGCAGCTCCAACCTCCCCAACCTGAAACCGGACAGGACGTGCCAGGCGAGGGTGGCCGCCCTGGGCCGAGCCGGGCAGGCGGACTCTGGGCTGCACGTCTGCCTTCTGACCGGCAGGCTGACCCGGAGGCCAACGGGCAGGCAGGCCCGGGGAGCAGGCCTTCCAGGGAATGCTGGCAGGTGGTCCCGGCACAGATGGCCTGTGCCAATAAGCTCCGTAGGCAGAGTCAGGAGGGCGGCGGCGGGGAGGGTGGCCGGACGCTAAGCACACAGCACAGCAGGCCGGCCCGCCGGGCCACGACAGCCGTGCACTCACATGGGGCCGGGGTCCTACTGTCTGCTTCCCTCCGCGTGTCGCCGTGTGGCTCGCTCCCTCCACACAGGAACCCGCAGACTGACGCGCGAGAGAAAGGGCAGGGCCCCGGCCTAACTGCCAACCCCGAGGCCGGCTATTCTGAGCAAGGGCAGAGCCTATGACCAGCCTAGGGACCCAGCCCAAGACAGACATGTGGCCTGCTCCACCCCCCCACGCACTGGCACTTCCTGTAGGTGTGCGGGCAAAGGGCCGGGCTTGGGGGCAGAGGACGGGCAGGGGTGTCTGCTGAGTAGTGAGGCACCGGGGGTGGGGGGTGGGGTAGCGCTGAAGGCTGCGCTGTCCCCACCACTCCCAGCCCCAGGCTTGCAGACTCGCCCATGGGGGGCTGGTGGCCGTGTGGGCAAAGATCGCTGTGGGGGACATCCCTCCAGGCACCACGACCCTCCTGCGGGGTGGCAGGGCTCTGGATCCACCAGGGCTGAAAGGCTTTCCTCTAGCTCTTGCCCAGTGCCACAGGCCACCTCCTGCAGGTCACCTGCTGCCCCAGGGTGGCCTGCTGCCAGGGACATCCCGTGTCGGGAACCCGGAGGGGCAGAGCAGCCTGGGGGACCGAGGAAAGGCACGGTGGCCAGTGGCTTCTCCAAGGGACAGGTGACCCCAGCCCGCATGTCCCCTGTGAGGCGGCCCCACCTGGGACCTCCTGCACACATGTTGGAGAGAACCCCTGTCCTGGCACCCTCGGCTGGGCCGGGGGCCTGGGAGAGCCTCTTGGGGCCTTGGTGGGCACGGAGCGTCTGCTCTACCAGTGACAACGCTGGGGTGGCCGCACATCGTCCGTTTCCCCCTGGGAAGCCCGAGGTGCCCCAGAGAGCCCTGCGGGTGCTGGAGGGGCCCTCCGCCCCACCACCACCGTAGCGCAGGGGGCTGGGCTGGGGAGCCAGAGGCCCGGGACTGTGGCCCAGCCCCCCCCTGCCCCCCCCGGCTCCCACACACCTGCCGGGGTAATCACAGGCCCGGGTCACAGGCTGCGGTGGGGACGAGTGTCAGCAGCAGCTGGAAGCTGAGTGAGCGGCGGCTGTCGCCGCTGACAATGGTAATTAATGACATCGGGTCCCACTTAGTGGCCACGCTGAATGCCCAGGGCTTGGACAGGATGTGGCCGCTCCGAGGAGGATGTTGGTCTCCCCAGCCTCAAAGCCACTGTCCACTTGACCTGGATCTTAACGGAAGCCAGGACGTGCCTGGGGGCTAGGCTGAGGGGGGAGGGTCCCAGCAGTCATCTGCATGCCTGTCCCCACACACGCAAATGGTGGGGGTCCCCGTTCCCGCTGGGCACCCCTGAGGGCTGTGGGTGTCCGCCTCTGGATGGCCCTGTTTGCTAGTCCAGGGCTCCTCCCCAGAGGACCGCCCACTGTCCCATCCCCGGCCTCAGCTCCACCCCCAGCAGCAGCACCTGATGGCACGGGGCGGCAGTGGCCAGGGCTGCCTGGTGCCCGGTCCCTCCTGGCTGCAGGGCAGACTGGACTCTGAGCCCCCTCCTCCCAGGGTCTGCTGGGGGTGGGAGGCCACTTGTCTTTCCCTGCTGCGGCCCCCTCCCCGCAAGCACTTACTGAGACAGAGAGGAGTCCAGGCTGAAATCTTCCACATGAAGCCTGGGGACAGACACGGGTGGTCACATCAACATGGAAGACGGATGGACGGAGGGCTTGGGATCCTGGACCAGGTGGGGGCACAGACACTCAAGGAAGCTCCAGGCAGGGTCCGAGGGAAGCGGCGGGGTCGGGGGGGGGGCACCCCTGGGCACACCCCCAGACCCGCGGAGCCCCCAGGCAGGCAGAGGTGCCCACGGGAGGCAGCCTGTGGTGAGGCGCTTACTGGGCCTGGCCCCCTCGGCGCCCCAGAAAGCAGCACAGCGCCCGCAGCACATGCACCCCCTGCCCAGGCCAGACAGCACACAAGGCCAAGGCCACAGACGCCCGCCTTCAGCACAAGGACTAAGCAAGAGTCAGTCTATCCGGCGCGCGGTCACTGTCCCTGCTCCTGCCAAGCCCGCCCCAGGCACCGCGACCCCAGCTCCAGGGAAGGGCACCATCAGCCCCGCTTTATACCCAGGAAGCTGATGTGGCGAGAGGCGGTTCCCACACAAGGCCACAGGGCGGACGCAACAGCCAGGGCTCCCTCCTCGTCAAATCTGTCTGCCTCCTCTCTGCTCCCCTGCTTTCAACGGGCCCGGCCACAGAGCCCAGCAGCCCCGTACCCTGGCTTCCCAGGGAGAGGACAGACCGAGGCAGGGAGCTGAGGCTTCCTGGGGGGCGCCCGGGTGCACCCCTCCACCGGGCCAGCAATCACACACCTGCTACCCTTTGGGCAGCCTGCCCTGGGATTCTCCCAGATTGGCCACAAGAGCTGACGCCATGATGGCTGGGCCTGGGCTGGTGGCAGCTGGGGTCCGGGCTGGAGGGGAGACTGGGGTGGGGGGGTGGTGGCTGGTGGCAGCTTTGGGCCTGGGCTGGAGGGGAGGCCAGCAGGGGGGTGGTGCTGGTGGCAGCTGGGGCTCTGAGGACTGGCCCCTGGGGGCTCTGGAGGGGTGGGCGTTTGCGTGTATATGCAGAAAGTCTATTTGCTGATGACGTACCCATCTGGTGCACAGAGGACTTCAGGGAGCCTCTCTTAACCCTCGATGCTGCCATGTTCCAGAAGAGGATGTGAATGTTCGGGGAAGACCGGGGAGGCCACGGCAGGGAGGAGGGAGCTGGCCTGCAGGGCTGGGCCAGCCCCTCACACGGGCCGGGTCATCCGCACACGGCCGCCCGCCGCCCGTGCAGGGCCCTCCGGGTGGGCAGGCCCCCCTCCGAGTGCCCCGGTCTACAGCTCCTCGAGCCTGGGACGGCACAGTGGGGCTGCGGGGAGGTCCGGGACGATGAGGGACTGGAGGGGGCGTGCTCAGGGGCCGGGCTGCGCAAGGAGCAGGGGAGGCCAGGGCTCTGCCGGGAGCTTCTGGCAGATTCTACATGTTTGTCCACCTCAGGTTTCCTGTCCTGGCCCCGGTGCCGCCCCGAGCTCTGAGTTGGGGCGACAGCTGCACGGAGAGGGGTGGGGAGAAGGGGGCTGGGCAGGAGCCTGGCAAGGCCCAGGCTGTTGCAGTGGGGCTGTGGCGGTGGAGCTCAAGGAGGGTGGGTGAGGAGAGTGGCCGGGTTCCTGGAGGACCACGGGGGCCACCTAAAGGGGAGGGGGGTAAGCGGGCCTGTGGGGAAGGGGCTCCGCCTACTGCCTTTGGCTGTGGCAAGCCTGGGGTCACGGCAGACGCGCGGGACTCTGGGAAGGACAGCAGGAGAGCAGGACCACACTGGAGCCCCAAGTACCCCGAGGTGTGGAGCTGCACGCTGGGCTCGGAGCACCTGGCGGGGGGGTGGGGGGCGGGCGTGGGTGCGCAGGGGGGCCAGCGGAGCAAAGTGGCCGCCGCTGAAAGGTGTTTCCTGCCGTCCTCGCTCCCTTTCCTGCCTCGGCCCCCGAGTTCACAGAAGCTCCCGGGACCCTGCACGCAGAGGTGCGCCCTGCCCCTCCACACCCGTCGTCAGGGGACAGGGCCACAGGCAGCAGGAGGGACACGCTGCCCCCAGGGGCCACTCCACGCAGCCCCGAACTGGGGCTCACCGGGGTTCCAATCCCCCCCCCCCCCCCCCCCCCGCCGCCAGGCACTGCCTCCAGCTGTTCCGGCCCCGCCTCCCCAGGCCCCGCCCCACGGCCCCGCCCCAGGCCCCGCCCCTCCCGGGGCTTCCCGCGGAGCCCCTCAGCGGGAGTTTCCCCTTCTATTCCCCAAACCCTGCCTGTCAGCCCACCTCTGAGTGAGGCCCCTCCGCGGATGTCCTCTGCCCTGAAGCTACCAATGGCGGGGCACCGGCCTCATCTGGTCGCAGCGACTCCTCCCCCGCCCAGGCCCTCCTCCTGGCCCCCCTCTTCCCCAGGACTCTCTGTCTGTCCCGGGGACACGGTGGCCTCTGCCCACAGCCTCAAGCAGGACCTCAGAGTTCCATCCTGGCCTCTGGCCTGCTGCCCCTCTCCTCCCCTCCGGGCATCCACAGCGACGGCAGCGTCCCACTGGCCAGCCTGGCTGTGCCTCCAGGTACCCCAAGCAGCCGTCCGCAGCCCTCCCCACACCCCGCCACCACCCCGCACCACTCCCAGACCCCTGCGTTCTGCCTCCCAGATCTTTCTGCAGTCTTCCCGTGCCCTCCAGGCCACCCACTCAGATGTCCCTTCCGAGGCTACACCGGTGAGCCCCTCACCTGGTGCAGAACCCAAACCTGGTGGGGGGGAGGAGAAGGGGCGGGAGGGAGGTGCCCACCAATCAGCCCCTTCCTCTCCAGCCCTGTCTGTCCGTCCAGGCTGGCACACCAAACATAGAGCAGCACCTGGGAAGGGCAAAGGGCCCCCAGCCCCGGGCTTTTTGGGGTCAGGAAGGGGCCCCAGCACAGCCCCGACCCACGGGGAGAGTCCACTGGACCCCTTGCTCAAAGGTTCTTGAACGATGGTCTTCAACACTCCTGCTCCAGGTCGTGATTTCTAAGCCTTGCCCCTCCCCTTCCTGGCCCCACAAGACATGGGGGAGGGGAAGGAGGAGACCCATGAGCTCAGAGCCCAGGGCGCTCGGGCTGGCTGGCGTGGGGGAGGGACCCGTGCTGGCCCACCCAGCATCCACGCCACTGGGGTGCACTGTGTTGGGTGGGGGGCCTTGAGCCCTGGCACTGGGAGCAGGCACCTCCCGGTGCCTTGCTGCCTCCCCAGCTGTAGTGGGCCACCCTGGGGAAGGCCAGTGCCTCGTGGTCCAGGAGCGCTGATCCTGGCTGGCCCCAGAAGGGGGCCCGGCATGCAGATGGGGCCAGCTTCAGGAGCTCTGGCCACTGGCTCCCTCTGACAGAAGGTCCCCGTCACCCCGCCCTGGTTGTGCAGGACCTTCCGTCAGATCTGAGTTTCCAAGGAGCAAAAACCCTGTATGCCTTCCTCTGCTCAGGAACCTTCTGTGGCTCTCTACTGCTCCTGTCCAGAATAAACTCCATGGTGTGCATCTAGCATTTGAGGATACGGGGCTGCAGGGCTCCAGGCCCTAACACCACGGGCCAGCTACGCAGCTATAGACAGTTCCCCCTTCTCTGCTCTGCACAAGGAGGCTGATACCTGTACCTCAGGGGCTGCTGGGGATAGAGCGAGGCCACCCGTATAAGGGTCAGCACAGAACTGGGGGCAGAAGAGTGCGGGCAGGGGAGAGGACTTCCTGGAAGAGGTGGCTTTGCCATCTCAGTTCCCATTCTGCACTGCAGGCTCAGATGCAGGCTGGGCAGGACCTGCCTCTGCACCCCTGCAGGAACAGGAACAGCAAGGGGAACCGATCTCTTGCAGCGGCTGGACTGGCTGTAACCAGAGCTTCCGGAGCCACTGCCCCCAGCGGCGCAGGAGGAGGATGGAAAGGAGAGGACTCTGTCCTCAGGGCCTTGGCCGGCACTTGCTGCCTTCCTGCCCGGGCTGCCCATTAGCTGCTCCAGCGCCTCTCAGAGGCACTTAATCTCCAGCCTTAGCAGTCCGCTCTGGCAAATGGGAATAACCACCGGGCATCAGCTTTCCACCAGGGGTGCTTGAAGGAGCCAGAAACAGGGTGTGAGGGCAGGAGGGGCCTGGGTAGCCTGTGGCCAGAGGGGAGGGGCAGGGGAGAGGCTCCCGAGACACCCCTCATCCTACCATCTGCCGGGCCGAGAGTCCCTGCCAACCTCGGCCCCAACTCTGACGAGGCATCGCACCCTCCCCAGGCTTTGGCCCTGGCTGTCGCCTCTGCCTGGAGGGCCCCTGCCCATCTTCCTGTGCCCCTCCCCGTAGGGCCAGCGGCCCTGGAAGCTCCCACTCGCCTCACCCCGGCCCAGCCTGCACCTCTCTGCCAGGCACAGGTTTCTGTGCCCACGACGTGTGCCCACACCCAGGGCGGATCTGATTCATCTCCGTTTCCCCCGCAGCATCTACAAGGGTTCCCTGCACAGAGAAGGTGCTGGCTGAATACTGCTGCTGGCTAAGGACTAGTGCCGCAGACAGAGCCTCAGTGTCCTCATCCGTGAAATGGGGGTGCTGCATCCAGCCCTGCGCTCAGCACAGCTGGAGAAGGGCTGGTGAGGCCCCCTTCCCCAGGCGGGCCCCTCCCCAGGAAATTGGACTGCTGCACCCTGGTTGCCACCAGCTTCAGGCACTAGCCCCCCAGGGAGCCTCAGACCTGCGTCCCAGCTCCAATCTGCTATGCAGCCTTCAGCCAGCGCCCCCCCCCCCCTTCAGCCTCATGCTGCCCACTTCTGAAGTGGGGACTCGGATATTGGCCTCACCTCCCCACAAGCGGCGGCTGGAACCCACTGGAGTGTGGGCTCAGTGGGAGAGGGCCGGGCAGGGGTCCCCGAGCCACCTGGCCGGGTGCCTCGGTGGTCGTCCCTGCTTCCCTCCGGTCTTACCTGCAGGCCCACCGTACCAGCCTCTAAGAGCAGGAGGGAGGGGGAGAGCACAGGCTCCCAGAGGCCGGCTGATAGCACAGCGGGTGGTCCTTGCGCCTGGGTGAGGGGTCGGAGGGGGAGAACCCGGCCGTCCCCCGCCCCCTTCCCGGGGGCTGCGGGCGACGCGGCAGGTGCAGCCGAGCGGAGCCGGTGCGGGAGGCGAGCGGCAGAGAAGCAGAGCCCCTCCCGGCGGTACGCGGGGTCCCCCGGGCGCGCGCCCCTACCTCTGGCCCACATCGCTGCCCACGGAGCCCCCGCCGCGGGCCGGCAGCAGCGGGCTGAGCCCGTGCGGCTCCTCGGGCGCCGAGGCGCCGGCCGGGGCGCCCCCCGGGCCCGCCTTGCCCTCGGACGGCGAGCGCGGCAGCTTGGCCCGCGCCATCCTGCGGGAGCGCACGGGCGGGAGGCGGCGGGGGCGGCGCTCCCATCTCCGCGCCCCGCCCCGCGCTCCCCGCGCCGCCGCCGCAGTGGATCGGCCCGGGCGGGCGGGGGGCGCCGGGAGGCGGGGTGGGGCGGGGGGGCGGCGGACGCGCACGGAGCCCCGGCAGGAGGGGTCTCGGTGCCGGCTGCCGGGCCGCCTTATAACGGAAGTAGTAGTAAGAATCACGACAGTCACGGCGGCGCTGGGGGAGGGGAGCAGTAGTGGCGCGGTGACAGCTGGTGGTTCTCGGCCACTCACCTCCGCAGGCAGGCGCTGCCGGAGCACCGGGAGCCTCGGTGCGCAGCCGCACGCCCAAGTCACAGTCGGCCTCCGGGTCCAGGGGACCCAGGTGGGGCTCCGATGGCCTGCGCAGAGCGGTGCCCGCCTTCCAGGCCCCGTTCTTGGTGCCTGCTCAGGCTGGGTGGGTCCACCCCCCCCCACCCCCCCCCCCACCTCCGGGCCCCCATTCCCTACCTCCCAGGGCTATCCGGAAGTCCGTGGGGGGACTCACCAAGCAAGCAGTGCTCATCTTCCAAGCTTGGCTCCATGTTGGACAAAGCGGCTGCTTTGTGGAGCCCTGTCCGCACCCCACGCCCGGCTGGGGACGGCTCTGATCACCTCACTGAACACGAGCAACTCAAGGAGACAGTGAAGATTTCGTTTTCGCAGAGTGGGGAGACTGAGGCACCGAAGCAGGAGGTGGCTTCCCCCGGAGACCGAGGCAGGGAGAAATGGATCGAGGACCCGGGAGGTGAGGTGGCTCACGCAGGTAACAGCCAGCAGGTGCTGGTGCTGGGGGTACCGAGGCTCCGGCTCTGGGTGCCCTGGGCGCAGGGGTGCGGAGATGCATGGCTATCTCCCGCAGCGGCCAGCGGCTCCAGGCCCTCCTGACCTGCCCGAACCCTGACATCTAGACCAGAGGCTCCAGCTTGCCTGGCCTACCCGTTTCTTCACCCCACCTGCGTGACCCAGTAAACCACCAGGGCCTGGGCTTACGGAAGGTCTGTGGGAGGCAGGTGGGCCCAGGGCACCCAGCCCCTGCCTGGCCCTTCCCCAGATCGCGAGGCAGGGACAGCTGGTGCGGAGCCGTTCGGTGGCCTCAGCAAACCCCCACAGCAGCATCCCCCCGACCGCGTTTCCATTAGGAATCTGCCCTGGAGACATGAGGGCTCTGTGTGGGCAAAGCCCCTTGCCTGCCTGCGTGAGGAGGGGACGAGGAGATGGCCGCCGCTTGTCCCCCTTCCCGTGGAGGGACGCGGAGCGGCTGGAAGAGCCCCGGGGCTTGCTGGCGAGCGAGCCACACGCGGTGGTGCACGCGGCGAGCGGGGCCACGGGCACAGGCGGCGTCCCCACAGCTGTGGCTCTGGGGTCCGGGCACTGTCCCCAGGCAGGGCCAGGCTCCCCGGGTCCAGTCAGTAGAGGAGAAGGGCCGGACGTCCGGGCTGCTCGCTGGGCTCCCCAGGAGGTGCCGGGAGCCGCAGGGCCCTCGGGACGCACTTCTGCCCAGACAGACACGAGCTCATGTTCCTCGACGGCTGCTGCGGCCCACCCGAGGCTCCAGGTGGCCGTGCCCGCCTCTCGGGCCAGCCGGTCTGCCGAGTCCGCCGTGGCTGCTGCAGTCCTGGACTCTGAGAGTAGTGATGGCTTCTGGGGTCCAGGATAAGTGTCAGGTGACAAGGCAAGGCTTCTCCAACATTTTGTATGACGCGCCCTAACGAGAGAAACCGGCTGACGTGCGTGGAAGGACCACCAGGCAGTCGTCAGTGCTGCGTCCGGGAGCTGGTGGCGGAGGCCTTTCCAGCTGGCCGCCGTGTCACTTACATAAGGACTGATTCGTTTGGAAAACGGTCGTCCACTTTAGCCTCCGGCCGGTGCCGCGTCCCCTGGCCGTGCAGGAGAGCCGGCCCTGGGCACGGGCAGCGGCCCGAGGCGCCTCGTTCCCCGGCTGTGGCGCACCGTGAGGAGAGTCACAGACTGCCCACTCCCGTTGGGGTCGGGCGACCTCCGGCCCACGGCCGTGGTGGGAGGGCGGACAAGAGCGAGCGCCGTTGCCTGGAGCACTATAAACGCCGCTCGGCTCCTGCTGCAGGATGGCTGTCCTGGGGGGGGGGGGGGGGGGGCGTCACCTCACATCCCTGTGACGATAGGGACCAGGCCAGGCCGAGTCCAGGGTGTCTGAGGTGGAGGCAGCCAGGCTTCTGGAGGACTGGATGGGGGGCGTCAATCAAGGCTGAGGGGATGGGTGGGCGGTGACGCCCGAGACGGGGAGGAGCAGACGGGGTGGTCAGCGATCAGTCCTTCACGCACTGACCAGACGCCGTCTCGTGGGGGGGGGGGGGGCGGACGCCCATGCGTTGCACTCCGTGGGCGCCGGGCCGGAGGGGCGCCCCAGGGCAGGTACGGCCCACGGGGTCCGGGTATGATGTCTGGAGGTGAGAGGGCAGGTGGGCAGGCTGGCCCAGGAGCCTCTGGAACCCAGCAAGATGTGGAAACGGCAGAAGGCAGCAAGGGGCGACCCTGAAGCAGCAGGCCTAGGGCGCAGGCCCAGCATCGCGGACTTTCTGACGCGGTGCCCAGGGGAACCAGGGGAGGCCCCTGCCTCCACCCTCCCGAGCCACACCGGTGTGTGCCCACGGGGTCCTGGGAGTCCTCACCCGCAGCCCCACTCCGCGAGAGGCGAACCAGAGGGGGTGCTGATCGCCCGGCTGGGGTGGCGCCCGGGCTGTCCCCGGGACCACAGCTAGACCTCCCAGGCTCCGGCCTGGGGGCCTATGAGCCCGTGAAGAGATGCTCAACGCCACCGATCACTGGGGAAACACACCTCAAGACGACCACGAGATACCAGCACGCACTCACCGGGACGGCTGCTCTGGAACCAATGGAAAATAAAGGTGCCGGCACGGGTGTGGGGGATGGGAGCCTCGTGTGCTGTTTTCGGGAGCGTGAGACGCTGCAGGCATCGTGGGAGGGTCTGGGGCTTCCCGAGAAGCGGGATTACCGTGTGACCCAGCAGCTCCGCTTTGGGGCGTATGCCCGCAGAGCTGAAAACAGGGTCTCGAACGGATATTTGCACACCCGTGTTCGTGGCAGCGTCACTCACAACAGCTAAACACGGAAGCAACCCAAGGGTCCATCAGATGGGCCACAGAAGGATGGGTACGTAAGACGTGGTCGCCCACACCAGGGAACGTCAGCCTCAAAAAGGAGGGGAATCGCGGCACCTGCTAGCACGTGGGCAAACCCGGAGGACACCGTGCTGAGTGACGTCAGCCTGTCACAGGGGGACACGTCCTGTAGGAGTGGACGCTCACAGGAGGCCCTGGAGGAGTCGGAGCCACGGACACCGAGAGCGGGAGGGTGGGGCTGGGGGAGGGGAGGGTCCATGTGTAACGGGACAGAGTCCAGTCTGAGAAGACGAACACGTTCTGGGGACGGACAGGGGGACGGCTGCACGACAGTGTGGATGCACTTGATGCCCCTGAACTGTGCCCTTGAGACGATTAATTTTAGGGGTGCCTGGGTGGCTCCGTCAGTTAAGTGTCAGACTTCGGCTCAGGTCACGAACTCGCGGTTTGTGAGTTCGAGCCCCGTGTCGGGCTCTGTGCTGACAGCTAGAAGTCTGGACCCTGCTTCGGATTCTGTGTCTCCCTCTCTCTCTGCCTCTCCCCTGCTCATGCTCTGTTTCTCTCTCCTTCAAAAAATAAAATAAACCTTAAAAAAAATTTTTTTAAAAAGGTGGTAAATTTTGTTATGCGTTTTTTTCACAATAAAAAAAATTGGGGAGGAAAGGTACAGAACCCGGCGGGCAGGGCTCTCAGCGGACACAGCAGGGGCAGCTGAGCATCAGGATGGACAATGATTACAACACGGTGGATGGGTTTCCTGCTGCTGCTGTAACAAATCACCCCAAATTTACTGGCTTAAAACAACACAAATTTACCGTCTCGTAGTCCGGAGCTCAGAGGCCTAAAATCTAAGTGTGGGCAGGGCTGGTTCCTTCTGGAGGCTCTGGGGGAGGACACCCCCCACCTCTGCCAGCTTCTCAGGGTCCCTTCCTCACGCCGCTGTGACTTCTGCTTCAGCCCCTCCCCCTCCCTCTTCCGAGAACCCTGTGACAGCACTGGGCCACAGCGACCATCCAGGAGCGTCCCCTGCCCCCCGTGAAGAGCCTTACCTGCATCACATCTGCAAAGTCCCTCTTGCCAGCAGCGGTGATGTGCAGGGCTGTGCTGCTGTCCCTAACCCAGCTATCCTCGCAGTGGAGGGAAAACCAGGAGGCGTGTGGCCACATGTCACCTAAAATGTCCCTTCACCTAAATCGTCTGCCCGGCCTTTGGACCCGACAGCCAGCCTGTGAGGAACACCGGAGGCAGAGGGGCAGACTGAGCTGCTCTGGAAGAGGCACCCAGACGGCGAATGTTCTGCAGGAAAGAGGTGTATCGGCTGCCGTTGCCGTGTAACAAATCATTGCCAACGTCACCACTTAAAGCAACCCCTTTATCATGTCACGGTGCTGTAGGCTCCACGTCTGAGCAGGGTTTAGCTTGGCTCTTCCGAGCTCGGCTTTTCCGTGGGGCCTCGCGAGGCTGACGAGGCCGACGCGTATCAGGCAGGGCCGGACTCTCTGGGCAAGCCTCCACCCGCCAGCTCATCCAGCCACTGGCAGGACTCAGTTCCTGGAGGCTGCAGGACGCGCCCTTTCTCACGCTGGCTGTCACCGGCTCGCTTATGAAGGGCCGTCGCATGCCTTGGCACGTGGCTCCCCCGTCCTCAGAGCCAGGAACGGTGCGCCAAATTCCCCTGGGCCCCAAAGCTCTGCCTCTTGGGCTCCAGCCAGAGAAAACGTTCTGCTTCCACAGGGCTCGTGTGGTTGGACGGGGCCCGCTCAGACGACCGGTAACCTGAATTACCACGCACAGTCCCTTGCTACGCCGTAAAGAAGCAACACAGGCGCGCGGCTCAAACAACAGAAACGCGTTCCCTCGCGGTCCTGGAGCCCGGACGCCCAAGACCACGACGCCGGCAGGGCTGTGCTCCCGAGGCCGCCTCCTCATCCCACACACGGCTGTCTTCTCTCTGAGCCTGTCTCCAGATCCCCCTTGGTGAAAGGGCTCCAGTCGTACAGGATTAGGGCCCACCCTGACGACCTCATGCTCACTTAATGACCTGTGATGACCCTGTTTCCAGACGAGGTCACTTCTGAGGCACTGGTGGGCGGGGAGGCTCAGGCGGTCAAAAGTCCACCACATGACTTTAGGAGAGATGAAGCTCAGCCCCCGACACTGTGCGAAGCATCCTGATCCTGGCCGGGACATCTCATCGTATTCACGGTCCTGGGCAGCCTGGAGATCCCGAGGGGCCGCACCTGGCGGGAGCCATTCTGGATCAAGAGCAGTTTGAGCCCTAATAACCAGAAGGACACAACACTCCTGGGCTGAGCAGACCAGCTGCGAGGGGCTGGGGGCCACCGGGTGGGGGTCTCCCGGGGCCAGGTTGCTGCCACTCTCCCCTGACCCTGCTGGCCCCTCACTCACCTCCACGCCCTTTAACCAATTCCTAGGCACCACCAGAATATCCTCCGTTTTCCCCCTGCCCCCTCCCCAGCACAGGGTGTGAGTCACAGATGCCCCACAAACGCCACTTGGAATCTGCTTCCGTGAGACACTCACTTCCCAATGGCGGCCTGGCCTGGGCGCCTGGGCGCCTGGGCGGCTGGACAGCTGGCACTTTCCTGCCGCCCGGCGGGAGTGAGAGGATCTCTCCGGACGTTTCCGCTCCCCCAACAGCTGGGAGAGCTCGTGCGAGGGTCCCGCGGCTGCCCTAATGGGGACCGCACGCTGGGTGGTTCAACAGCAGAAAGGGTCCCGCCAGTTCTGAGCCCAGAAGTCCACGGTCGATACGGCTGGGCTGCCGTCCCCTGGACGCTCCAGGGGACCCCTCCCACCTCTGGTGGCTCCAGTGTCCCCTGGCTTGTGGCCTTGTCCCTCGGATCTCTGCCCCTGTCCTGAAGTGGGCTCCTCAGTCTGTGTTAAATCTCCCTTCGCCTCTCTCTCTCTCGTTTTTTCAACTTGGGGTAAAATATACATAACACAGCTTAGCATTTTAACCATTTTTTGCCTCCTTCTTTTGGGGGCACTTCGATGGCACCTGGGGCTACCAGGGTACTCTCCCCCATCTTAAAATGCTTACTTTGGACCCCCGCAAAGAGTCACCGTCTGGCTGTCTTTCTGGGGCAGCTCCAGACAGCCCACCTGTGTCCACTCCTGCCCAGAGGATGCAGAGGGATGTGAGAGGGCTGGCCTGGGGGGGCCGACCCTGCCCTGGTGCCACATCTCCCCACACACAGGCATTACAGCCATGGCCAGACTCAGCTGGAGTCCCTGCCCACCCTCCCCTCCAGATGGGGACACAGGGTCAGGGCCCTTCTCTCTGCTCCTGGGCCCTGGTTAAGTGCTCTGAAAGGGGGCCCAAAGCACAGGAAAACCTGCCAGAGAGGCAGAGAAACACAAAGACACAGAGAGAATGAGCTGCTAATTAGCAAGATGCGGGCAGGGGCAGGGCCTGGGCTCCAGGGGCTGGATGGGAGGGGCTTTCCCAAGATGACCTCGCTTCTTTAGCCCCTCTGGACCCCCGGACCCCCGAGGCGGGCACGTGGTGAGGAGCCCACAAAGGCTCAGAATGCGGGCAGGGAGGAGGGAAGGAGCCAGGACCCGGCCCCCCTACCCCATGGGCCTGGGGAGGAGGGTGCTGCCAGCTCAGCCCCCAGAGGGGCCTCCTGTCCCTGGACCCAGGGACAGAGATGCAGTGGGGTTGGCCAGGGCCTTGCCATGCTTGGGGAGCTGCCCTTGCCCACCACACAGCTGTGAAGAGAGGCTGGGGGCATCCACGTCTGCTCCCTCAGACTCCCTCCCCCCCCCACACACACACCTGCAACCAGAACCCGAGCCCTCGCCCAGTCCAGGCACCTTCCTGGCTCCGCCCGTCCCCTCCCCACAACCCGACCCCCAGGCCTTTTCCCTGCTCCTGCTGCCCCATAGGAGCAGCCTCCTCCCTGGGCTATCGTGGGGGTCAAGGTCACGAAGGATGCAGCGTCCCCACAGCCCCTCCTCTGGAGTCCTCAGGGCCAGGAGCCATTGTTCCTGCTGTTCAGGGGTGGGGGGAGGTGTCCGTTTGCTCCTGGCTCCCACGGCCCAGTGGGAGGGGGCCTCTTTTCCGGCATTTCCGCTTGTGAGTGTATTTTCAATATCACTTTAGGCCCTGCCCCGGAAAACACCCCAGCAAAAGGAGAGGCCAAGTTATTCACAGACTCCGTCCAACCTCAGCGGACCAGGGGTTCCACCCCACACGGGCAGTGACCACCCTGTAGGCCCAGCACGCGCTCCACAACCCCACACTGGAAACTTCCTTAGAGACCGGAGAAGGGGGCAGGTGCCGGGTCCCTGGGTCCCTAGCTTCTCGGGGCCGCCTGCCCCCACCACACTCGTACCCTGTGATGGGGACGTCAGGGTCCTGGGGTGCCGTAACAAAGTGCCACAAACTGGGAGGCCCGAAACAACAGGAATTTATTTTCTGCCAGTTCTGAGGCCAGAAGTCTGAAATCAAGGTGTGGGCAGAACCTCGTTCCCTCCGGAAGCTCCAGGGAGGGTCCTTCTTGCCTCTCCCGGCTCCTGGAGGCCCCAGCGCTCCCGGCCTGTGGCCGCGTCCCTGCAGCCTCTGCCCTTGCCTTCACGCGGATTTGCCTGTGTGTCTTTTCCTGTAAGACCCCTTCTTCACAGAGGGTAGCACCTGCCCTAACCCAGAATGAGCTCCCCTTGAGACCTTCACCTTAACCACAACCACAAAGACTCCACTTCCGAGTAAGATCACACGCACGGGCTCCAGGTAGACCCGCTTCCCGGGTAGAGGCTCAGTCAAAACACCACAGGGGTCTGGGGCAGTTTCTGGAGACCCGCTCCTCCTGAAGCCCCCTTAAGCAGCGCTGTGACCCTGGACAGGTCCCTTTGCTGCAGGAACTGCCTCCATTCAGCTGGCGCACACGCCCAGCCCGGAGGGGAGAGGAAGCTCCAAGCGGGCTCTCTCTCCAGGCTCTCCTGGGTCGCCCTCAAAGCTTAAGGAGTTTAAGTCAAAGCACAGCTCAGTCCCGGGAAGGATGAACTGCCATTTCTTCTGTGGCGTCAACTCAACCTTCCAAGCCTGCCGTGGACTCATGTGTTGAGGCCCTAACCCCCGGTGCGATGCTGTGAGTGGGGGGGTCTTGGGGGTGATTAGGGTTAGCTGAGGTCATGAGGGTGGCTCCGGGGATGGGGCTGGTGCCCTTATGAGAAGACACTGAGGAGCTCCCTCCAGCCCCACACCACCCCTGCAAACCGGGAAGAGGGCCGTCACCGGGACCGGCCGTGTGGGCACCCTGCTCCCAGACCCGCAGTCTCCAGAGCCGCGGGAAATAAATGTGTTGTTTAAGCTGTGGTGTTTTGTTACGCAGCTCAGCTGACTGAAGCACAGCCTGAACACTGCCGCCCCCTAGCTTCGCTTCAGATGGAGGCGGCGGGATGGTTCCTCCACGACACCGTTACAGCAGTAAGCGGCACATCAAGGGACCAACGGGAATTAGAACTTGAAACCAAAACTGATCGTGGTCTTTGTGACCCCGGAGGATGCCGGCTGCCCCCTCACTGGGCATCTGTGCCGTGCTCTGCACGGTTGAGGAGGAACTGAATTCTGAGTCACGCGTACAAGTCTCCGGAGACATACGCTGACCTGCACAGTCCCGGGGCAGGATGGGGAACGGGGCTCCCAGGGGACACCTGATTCCCCACCATGTGGACTCCCAGATGCCCCCAGGGCACGGGCAGGGGGAGCCAGGAATGTTGATGCACCCTTGGCCCGCAGAAGACTGAGCAGCTCGCCCGTTTCACAAGTGCAGACACAGGTCCCTGAGCCCGGCTGACCCATCTCAGCACACGCGTGCCTGTGCCCCTCCACCCCCAGCCCCTCTCCTGTCCGTCTGCGGTGTCCCTTTATTGTCCATCCACTCGCAGCTCCCCCTGTCCCCTCTTGGCCTCCCGGTCTTGGGGGAGAGGTGACTCAAGTCCCCAGAACCCCCACTTGGAGGGAGGGACTCCAGCAGGAGGAAGGCCTGACCTGCCCCCAGGAGCCCAGCCTCCACAGGGAGTCGTCCGCCCTTGTCTCTGCCCTGCACCACCCACCCCCCAGGCCCTTGTTCCCTGTGGGGGACCCCAGGTGACCGGGGAACAGGATCGGGGAACGGACGGCCCCAGCCGGCCCACAGTGGAGTGAGGGAGACTCAGGCAGAGGAACCCTGGGCCCAGAAAGTGACTGGAAAAATCAAGACACAAATTTTACTCCCTAAGGACACCTTAAAGCTCATGGAATTGCCCAGAACCTGGCACCACCAGAGGCTTTTCCTTGACTCAGTCACGTAGCCCCAAGCAGAATCCTGGAGAAGCAGCCTTCTCCAGGCGTCCAGCATCGGCTCCTGGAGCCCACACACCCGCGCCCCGGCCCTGCTCCGCGGGAAGCCAGAAAGCGCCCAGCCACCATGCAGGGGCTTGACAGGCAGGACAATGCTGCGGTCAGCACACACAGGGATGCCATGCCTGAGCGAGGGGGGTGGGGGCTCATCCAACAGGCTGGTGTGACAGCAGGCGGGACACCTGGGTGGCTGCTCCGGGCCCAGTGGGGTCTTGGGGAGCGGGGAGAGGAGGGGCTTGGCTTTCGTTCCACGTCCCCGCTGCCCGGGCACCATCCAATGCTATTCGTGGAGCTGAAGGTGGTGGGACACCCCCCAACCTGATCGGGGCCACGCCAGCCCGGCCCTCCACCATTTCCCTGATCGGCTGTGTCCCTCCGAGGCCTGTGGGTTGGCAGTGGACACAGGCCCCCAGCCAGGGCGGGGCAAGGAGCAGGTGCCGGGGCAGAGCTGGGGCCTCACCCTGTCCCACCCTGTGGGTCGGCCCCGTTCAGGAGTCGGGCCGCAGGGAGAAGGCAGGCCCCCAGGAGGCCTGGGCCCAGCAGCCCCACGCAGGAGGGACCCAGCGGACACGGGGCCGAGCAGCGGGGCTCCTCCGGCGTCACGCCGCCCCTGCTTCAGCCGGACTGCCACGGGTTGGGGCGCGTCCACGGCCACCCTCCACCGTGAAGCGCCCTCCGTATTCATCGGTACGCACGGAACCCACGTGTGCGAGACTCGGGCCAGCCTGCGGCCCCCACGGCCCTGGCTTCCCTCACAGCCCCCGAGCTGTCCCGGACGCCCCTCCAGACGAGAGATCCCTGCCAACGCTTGTCCTCTGCGGCTCTCAGGAGGGTCCTGGGTCCTGTACCAGTGAGCAAGGACAGTGTCCCGCCCTCTGCACCGTGCTGCCCTCCCAGGCTACCCCTGCCTCATCTGCAGGAGCCCTGGGTAGCGGGAGGGAGGAGGGAAGAGGGAGGCCAAGGGCTGGGGGAGGGGCAGGAGCACAGCGGAGGGAGCACCCTGAGGGGTTAGAACCCACTCGGAGCCGTGCACGGGCTTGGCGGCATCTCCAGTGTGGCTCAGTGACGTCCATTTATTAACAGTTACAGCTGAATGGCCCTGAGGGCAGAGCTGTTCCATGTGACCCCCACTCCTGGGGGGGCTTCACTGCGCACGCTCCGGGGGCCTGATCCCCTTCTGCTCGGCTGAGGGGAGGGGCACGCCTCCCGCAGAGACCCCAGCCCTGCCTGCACCCAGTCCAGGTTGGAGGGGCCCCGTGGACCGAGGTCGAGGAGGAGCCCCTGCCCCGGGGGCCGTGGCTGTCCCCTGTCCCCGCCGCAGGCCGGCAGGGGTCTGAGGCCCCCTCTGCCCCTGCAACGCAGGACTGGCCTTGTCCCCACTTCCCAGCTTGTTGTGTGAAATACTATCTGGTGCTGCTCAACTGCAGAGACACATCAGCTCCACACTCTGTTGTCAGAGGGGCCAAGGCAAACAGCCGCGGGGGTGGCGTTCTGACCCCTGGAGGCCTGGCCTCCTTGTCCTTCCTGCAGCAGGCCGATGTCCCCCCCACCCAGCCCCCAGAGCCCCCGAGAGCCTCGGCCCTAGATGCTTCTCCGTGTGCACGTGTCCTGCACTCAGAGGCCTGGGAGAGGGGAGGGCACAGACCCTGACACTGCCTCCAGCTGTGGCTTCGGCCACCCCGCCGGGCCAGTCCTGGCTGGCGGACAGCTGCAGAGAGCAGGCGGTCCGGGTCCTGCAGTCTGGGAGATGGCCACATGCCAGGCCCTTTGTCCTCACCGGTGGCTTCTCCACCCCAGCCTTTTGACAGTTGTGCCCCTTGTGGGGGACGAGGCTGCAGTGTGACAGCCCCCGTGTCCCCTTGTACCTCAGTGCACAGAGCCCACCTGCATCATCCTGAGCCCGGGGGTGGGGAGTGGGGCTGAGAGCCTCCTGTCCGGGATGCAGGCGAGGAGGGGGAGAAACACTCTTAACGGCAAAGCGCCCAGTGGCACAGCCTCTTCTCCCTCGTGTCAGTCGAGGTCCCATCACAGTGCTCTTCAAGGTGACTGGGGCTGTCATCACCTTTTCAGGAGGAGGGCTCACAGTGGGGGGGCCTGCAGCCTCCAGCTGTGACTCAGACCCCGGGAGCACAGGAGGGTCAGCCCTGGACAGGGCTGGGAGGGGACAGGAGGGGCCTCCTCAGCGGCTCCTTGGGCCCCGGGCACACGGGCAGCGGGCTGTCCCAGGGTGGGGCAGGGAGTCCTGAGCTCCAGGCCTTGGAGGGTCCAGGTGCGCTTCTGCCTAGAGCCCTGCCCTCTGGGACCCCAAGACCTGGTCCCGCATGCAGCGGTGAAGGTCGTCCTAAGACCTCAGCTGCTCCCTGGAAGGTCTGTGAGCTCTGGCTCCACCCTCCTCCCCCGCCTGCCCCCCTCCCCCCCTCTCCCCAGAGGGCGCTGCAGCCTGGCCCACGGCCCACGTGGGCTGAGTCTCTCCCTCCCTCCAAGGCCACAGTGTGAGGCTGCAGTGACTCACTGCTGGTGGCTTTATTTCTCTGGAGAGCAGGAAGCCCACAGCCCTGGCCGCCCACTCACAGCCTGCCGAACGCCAGGGCATCAGTACCCCCCCCCCCCCCCCCCCGCCAGAGCCTGCCCTGGGGCCCGTGAGCTGGAGGTGGAAAACGGGGGGAGGGAAAGGGTTCCGGGAGAATGTTGCTGATGGGGGGGGGGGGCGGGGGCCAACCCTGTGCTGATGGCAGGGTCTTCCTGAGCTCCCAACCTCATGGCACAGAGGGACAGCCCGCAGGCCCAGGCCCCCTGCCGGCCCTGTGCCCCCGGAAACATCCTTACAGGCTCCCCATACGTGCAGAAGGGGTCCTGACGGGCCGGGGAGAAGCCTGCTTCCACCCTCCACTTTGGGAATCAGTGATGAGGGAGGGGCACAGACATCAAGGATGAGACAAGCACAGAGGGAGAGGCTCGAGGGGCCACAAACATCGAGGGGGGGGGCCTCCCATAGCCAGGCTTTCACTGTCTCCTCCCTGAGCTTGGATGCCAGCTCAAAGCCCAGCACGTGCCTCCTTGTGTATGTGTCCTTACGGAAGGGGGTGTCCGGTGATCTCAGTACCCTACCCCACCCTTCGTACGCCATGCTGGTTTCCTGCACTGCCTGTCCCGATGTCCATGGGCACGAGAGGGTTCATGAGAGGGACAAGCCAAACTTGAGCCAGAGAAGCTTGGAAACAGAGAGACTTCTCCAACTGGGCTCCTGATACAGTGGCTGGCAGGGGATACGGGACAGGTCCCCACCCCCGTCCCAGGTGGCTGCTCCTGGAACCCTGGGCAGCCAGCACTGTGCCTCACAGGCTCCCCTCCAGCCCCCAAGCCAGCGGGGGTAACATCACCAGGAACCTGTCTTGACGCGCAAACCAGCAGCCCCCTCCCGACCTGTGAGGCCCCCGGACGCTCCAAGGGCCAGGCATGTCCACCCAGGCCCGGTGCCTCCTCTCTGGGGTGAGCAGGGGAATACCTATGCCATCCACTCCTGAAAACTGAGAGGAGGGGTGCGTCACTCTAATTTTATCAACCACAGACACTGGCATTTATTGATGCGTCCAGAGGCCCTGGGCCTGCCCAGGGAGACAGACGCCATTCCTTCCCACATTGGAAAAATCTCCAGAGCTGCTGTTTTCAAGAATTAAGCAGGTCCCAGGGGACTAGGCACTGAGGGGCTGGTGCTGCCGTAGGAGGACGCTCAGCACACAGGTTTGACTCGAGAAAGCCCCCGGCCTCCTGCGTTCCAGGAGGGCAGGCAAGCCCCCAGCCGCATACACCACACCAGGACCCTCCTGACCCCGCTGCCTCTCCAGAGAGTGAAGCTCAGCTCTTTCCCGGGTGTGAGCCCTTGGGTGAGCTTACTTATGACCACAGCACTCAGTCTGACAAGAGAGAACACAAAATGCAGAAGGTCCCTCTGCTGAACCCACAAACTTGGCCATGAGTGAGTGAACACGGCGGTTTATGTCTTCTGTCCCCTGCTCGGAGGACGCGACCAGATGTGGCGTGGGCAGGTAGGAAGCTCTGTGTTCAGGGGTCGGCACAGCGAGCTTCGGCAGCTCCTCACGGGCACTGTCCTTACACACCGACCTCAGTCACTAATGTCATTTTCCCAGCTGCAACTCCAGCAACGGATCCTCTGGAGGCTCAGTCTGCGTCCTGACCATTTCAGCCCGGACACCTCACATGCCACCTGGAATAGCTGCACTGTTGGGGGGAGGCGGCATGCACATTCGCTCTGCCGGGTCCGGGGCTGGGAGGGGGCGGGGAGGGGGGAGGCACCAGCAGGTACCAAAGGCCCCTCAACACACAAGGCAAGGAAACCGGGCTCATTCCCAAGACCCGCAGGCTCCAGCCCCGTGTGAGTCCCTGCACTTGCCTTCACTGGCAGGCCCGAAAGCGTCTCTCCTGAGGCTGACAGCGCTAAAGGGCCGCTGTTTACCCAAGACAGCTATTTGGGGAAAAGGCAGAGAAAAGCAACATTGCTTGCAGCTTCCTGCCAGCTCCCTCGGCGCATGAATTATTCCCAAGGTTCTGCTGGTCTCTTACCGAAAGACTCCAGTTCATTCTGCTTTTGTCCACCCAGGAGAATTTGAGGTGAGGGAATGCTGTCACGCTCCATAAGAACCCACGACATAAGCTCGAAAGGCACTCGCTCAGTTAATGACAAATGGCCACAGCCAGAGTCTGGAGGACACCAGCCTTCAGCCAGGCTGTGGGGCTCCACCACCGGCTTGCTTCCGGCGCTGGCTTGTCCCCCAAATCTGCAGGGCTGCGAGTGGGGCGGGGGGCTGGGCGCAGAGGCGGGGACGCCTGGCCCCGGGACCGGTGTTTGGGAAGACTCCCCAGCACACAGCTCTCCGTCACACCCTCCGGGAGCCCCTCCCGGAAGGTGCTTCCCACGTCGCCCAGCCCCTACCCGAAACTTCTCCCATCCGGAAGCCCGGGAAAGTTGAAGGGCAGCGGAGCGGACCGGCTTTCAGCACCGCGGACAGCTCCGAGCGCGACGCGGCGCGACCCCCTCCCTACCATACCTGTCGTCGTTCTGGAAGGACGGGTCCCCCAGCAGCAGGTCCCGGAAGCGGTACCGCGGCGGCAAGGGCAGCACCTCCGTGTCCAGGTCGCTCATCTTGAGTCTGGCGGTGTCCAGGCACGCGCCGTCCCCGCGGACGCCGTCCCCGGCGCCGGGCTGCCTGCGGGCACACGCCAGCGCCCCTTCAGCCCGCGCCCGCGCTGTGCCCGCGCCCCCCCTCGCGGCCCCCCTCGCGGCCCCGCCTCCTGCAGCCATCGCCCCCCCCCCCCGTCAGCCCCGCGCTGTACCCACCCCCCTGCCAGCACCACCCCCTCCCGCCTGCACCCCCCCCCACTCCACCCCAGCCGTACTCTTGCGCCCCCCACCCACCTGCCACCTGCCTGGTTAGCCCCACACAGTCCCTGGCCAGCACCACCCCCCCTCTCGCCTGCACCCCCAAACCACTCTGCCCGGCCCAGCTTCCTGCAGTCCCCACCCCCCCCCCCCAGGGCCTGCCTGCACAACCCCCCCCCCCCCACACACACACACTATAAGCCCCACAGCCCTTGGCCTGCCCCCAGCAGCCCCACCCAAACCGCCAGGCCTGTGGCCACTGAGATGCACTCACTGCCCCTGCCTGGGGCTCACTCCGATGCACCTCCAGGGCATGGCGGGAGGCTTGTCAAGGCCAATTCAGGGCCCTGTAAGCCCTCCTGCTTTCCCCTCCACAGTTTTTGCTAAGGCTGGCTGCTTGGGGTTCCTCAGGGTCCAGGACACCCATCTTTGACCCAAAGGCCTCCTCCCAGACCCTCAGGCTCTTGGGGGACGGGTGGGGGTGAATGACCAGGAGCCTTCAGAAGAGGCCCTTGTCCTTGGCCTGCCTGGGGCCAAGCGGCTTGGGTCAGATCAGAACCTGGGAGGGGGCGGGTGTCAGGATCTCTTTGAACTCTGGCTGAGTGCCCTTACCTGTTGTCACCAGGATTCTGAGACCACAGAGACCCCTGCCCCATCACATGAGTTAAAGACACCGGCAGTGGTGGAACCAGGGGTGGGGGCCGGCCCCAGGAGAGACCCTGGTGGTCTACCGCTTTTTGAGGGGCAAGGATTTGTCTTCCAGGACTCCTGAACCTTCCCCGCCCCCATCTCCACATGGAAGTGAACTCTGGCTAGTTACCCATGCGCAAGTGTGGGGCAGGGGCCAGCAGCCCTCAAAGCCCTCGGCACATCGGTACTTCTCTGCTCCCCAGATCATAGGGCCACTAGCCACCCTGTGAGCCCCACAGCAGCGTGGCAGCCCCTGACCCAGCAAGGCAACCGCACATCTGTTAATGGAATGCCTTGGGGACACACACACCCATGTCACAGATGCGTAGAGACCACCCATGTCACAGGTGTGCAAACAGAGACTGCCAATGTCACAGATGTGCAGACAGAGACCCAGGCTCCTGACTTCAACCAGCACCCTGGACTCCTGGTCCTCTGGTATCATTTAACCTTCTAGGTGAGTCCAGCCCCAGGCCATCCCTCCGCGTTGCTTCCCAGACAGCCCTCGGGGCATGCTTGTGAGAAGGCAGGAATCCTCCACCTGTTGGGCTCACGCTCACCAGGCTCCTCTGAGAGCCAAGACCCCGAGGAGAGCAGCACGTCCACATTGATACTTGAGAGTGGGGGGGCCCTGTGCTGGGCCCCCCCGGCCCCTCCTAAGCTGCTGCAGGGAGAGCAGTGTGCACTGAGGGAGGGTGTTCTCCACCTTAGCAGGCCCGCTCCCCAGGCTGAGCCTGACCTACAGGAGAGCAGCAGGGGGACAGAGGAGCTGGGCTTGGCCTTCGGGCAGGTCCAGGAGTCTGCTGACCACACTCAGCTCCTGGAGCTGGAAAATTGAGGGCAGGCTGTGCCTGGAGGCTGGGAGCACGAGGCGGGGGGCGGGGGTCAGGCACTCACCTGGAGCTCGAGGTTCACGCAGGTGGGGGGGGGTAGGTGCTATGAAACCCTCCTCTCCTTTCTCACACTGGGAAGGGCAGGAGCCCTCCCTGAGCCCCCATGCTCCCCGGCCCCTCCACAGATAGGTCCCGGCACCGCGAGCCTACAGCCTCCGGAGCTGAGCTGCGTTAGGACCGTCCCTGCAGACGCAGGCCTGACACGCCCGTGCAGTCTCTTCCCAGGTTACAGGGTCAACCCTGAGGATCTGGCAGCATTTGAAAAATAACATTTTCCTAATTGCATCAGCGTGCCCTCATGTTTTTCCTTAGTCACAAGCTGGCGGGGCTGCGGGGAGGCGCACGCAGGGGAAACCACGTGGCCAGAGATTGGGGCCATGTCGCCCCTCTCTTGCTGAAAGCCTCCTTCCACGGCAGAACCCCAAGACCATGGCTGCCTCTGCTCCCTCCCAGTCTGAGCTGCTTTGGGTTTTCTCTGGCGGTCTGAAGGCTCAGACCTGGCAGCGTCCACGGATGACCTCCAGCTTCAGGGGACGCCGGGGGCGGGAAGAGCACCAGGGGGTGGGAGGCCGACGCCCCCAGCCCCAGGGTGGATGGCAAGGCTGTGCTGCCCCTCGTCCCTCGTGGTGCTGCTGTGACACTGGACACTCGAGCGAGCACAGGGTGGTAAACAGAAACCCCACAGGCCTCCTGGCGTCCTGCCACGCTCCCCCAGCACCGTGGAAGGCCCAGGGACGCTGTTTGTTGTGCTAGCTGAGGGCAGGGGCCCCAGGGTCCCTGGGTCCACCGTAGGAGACACAAGGCTGAGCAATGCCCCCTGAGGCGTCGGGATCTGACCGAGACCTCTCCCTAACCCAAGGCGTGTCTCACTGAGAGCTTCAGGGCATGAGTCCCTGCCCAAGGGGGGGCAAGAACGTGACCGTGGCTCAACCGCCCAGACACAGTCTACATGCCCCTTCCCACGCCTTCTCCCTGCCTACCTGAGGGGCTGGGGAGGAAACCTGGGGCCCCTGAGACCATACCCATTGTCTTTCACATCGCCTGTGATGGCCACACCAAAGAACTGATTTCTACGAGAACTAAGTGCTTCGGCAGCTTAAAGAAGGCGTCCCTCCCCCCCAGCCCTCACACCCTCGGGATGAGACATGGAGCCTCATCTGTGGGACCTGCCAACCTCTGGAGCCAGGGCAGGGCGGCCCCCTGCCTCCAGGCAGGGTGGGGGGAGGCCCTGCTCCTCTTGGGTACTTGCAGACCCTGTCGGCACAAACACACGAGGCTCAGGCAGCACCCGAGGGTCCCGGTGACTCGAGTGCGGCCTGCTCCTGTCCCATCAGTTCACACTGGAGGCCCAGGGAAGTCACTTCCCGTCTCTGAGCCACAGTTTCCTCCTCTGTAAGCAAGGACGCCTTCCGTCCTCACAAGCAGACTGGATGCAGGTGAAAGAGGGGAAAATGCAAGACGTTCAGCATAATACCTGGCCCAAGAGGGCTCAGTCAGCATCGGCTTTTAAATGCTGGGCCGTTGAACAACATTTGGCCACGTTCCACTGGATAAAGGCTCTGATCCCAAGTGTCAAGTTCCTGGGATGGCCAAGTCCCCATCCAGCCCTCTCCAGGTCAGCTGGAGGCCCCTCTGGGGAGTTCCAATTTGTGCCGCTGACCTACGGGATCCAGCGGGAGAGGCCAAGGATGAGACAGGAAGTGCACAGCCTGGCGCGCACGAAGGGAAGTCCCCTGGGCAGTCTGGTGCACACGTAGTCACATGCCCCCACCCCGTGGGAGGGAGAGCTACGGCTGAGTGCCAGCGGCACGCCTGGCACTGTGGCCGCAGGACAGTGGCACAGGATCCCGGGAACAAGCTGGGTGAAGCCAGGACTCACGATTCCTGTACTCTGAGTTGAGCACTTGTGGGCTCATGGAGCCTAAGCAGCCACACGAGGTCCTGAAGCTTAGGAGAGGCCCAGGGCGCCGGGAAGCCAGGCTGGGCTGATGCTGCAGCCGTCCCGAGTACCAGATGTGCCGGTGCTGGCTGCCTTCGGGTGGTGAGAGCCAGGACTTTGTGCCTCTCTGTGCCTCTCACTACCACCCCCTTGGTGCTCAAGGGGTCAGTCAGCAAGACCTCAGGAAGGCAAACAGGCAAGGACACGCTCCTCCCACCAAAGGCACTGGGAGCTTTCACACTCGCGTTCTGCCCCCTTGGTCAACCCGATGCCCAAGCACAGAAGGGTTGCTCTCCCTGGTCCCCAAGGCCGGCCCAAACGCGTCACTGAAATCACATGCGCACAGAACCAACACTGACGTCGGGCGACGTCCCTTATGGCTCTAAGTACAAACAGCCCAAAGAAACCGTCGGCGGGTGGGACCCGGTGGTGTATTAACACTGCATTGCCGAAATACAATATGGAACAAAACTTATCTTAAAAAAGGGCGATATGCTTCATCATTCTAAGAAACTCGAGGGGGAAATCCAGCGGGATCATACCGGTAGACGCAAATAAAGCACTTGCTACCGTTCAAGATCCATTGATAAATTAAATGCAAGAAAACACCTTCTTAATAACCAACGACATAAGGAATCTTCCAGAAACCTAGGCCAACATCATATCTGTGAAATAGGGTTGCCATTCCCTGGGACGTGAGTCTGCCCACCGTGATGGGCGTCACGGCCGCCACATGAGACAGAGAGAGGAAGGAGAGCCATGAACACCGACAACGCAGCTCTGATTGCGGCCGGCGTGACCACTCACCTAGAAGACCCGAGGGAACCGACTGAAAGCTGTTAGAAGAGACGAGAGAGCTTCAGTGAGCGAGCCCCACCTGAGCGCACCCTAGGAGCCAGGGCAGAAGCAGGAGCACAGCAGAAGCACCTCGGGAAGACCCACCTCGGGAAGACCCGCTCCCGCAGCCATGCAAACCCCACGCCCTGAGCTGCCCTTGCCACGAAGCTCACAGGGCCACCGGGGAGACCGCGGGGTGCCCAGACACTGGCTGGAAGCTGTCACTACCGGCACGAGGAGGTCATGGCGCCCACAGCTCAGCAGTCCGTTCTCCAGACAAAAGGGCAGAGGCGATCGGCTCCCATCAGCACACACCGTCGTTTTCTCAGAACGCGACACATTGTTTTCAAAACTCAAACTGAAAAACACACACACGTGACGATAGCCAAGACGTGCCTGCTGCCGTCACCACCAAGCGCCACAGCCACGGGACGCGTAGACTTTGGCACAAGGACGGACACGCGGCAGGGACCTGAGGGCGCGGGAGGGGTGGTGGGCACCACGTGCCCCCCACCGCGCTGACGGGACGGGAGGCGCGTGCCTGGCCTGGGCGGGGCTGACACCCACCTACTCAGAGGCTACGCTGCGGCTAGCGCCGGCCACCACCTCGCGGCCCCCACCTCGCAAAAGGCTGGGAGAGAAACAGGGGGCAGCCATCTGCATCAGGAAGGCATCTGATGTGCAGAGACCCGAGCATGGAAAGGAACAGAGCCAAGGACAAGGACAGAACAGCGCTCAACAGGGAGAAGGCGCCTGCGGGGATGACCACGGTCAGGTCCCCCCAAGAATGTCTGCAGGTCTCGTAGAAAAGACACAGCGGCAAAGGATGGGCGAGCGGCAGGTCCAAGAACACGCACGCCAACCGGCGCGGACGAGGAAAAGCTTCCCGCCTCGCCGGTCACCGGGGAGCAGTGGGGGAGCGCGCTCACGTGCTGGTGGCCACGTGTGGTCTGGGAAGGCCCAGAGCAGGGAGGGCGTGGATCCGGCCTCAGGGTCCGTGTCTGCCGGACAGACACGAGAGGAGCCGCGGGGAGCCTCGCGTGGTCTGAGAAGTAACAGCAGGGCTGGCCCACCCACAGCCAATACCTGCACACCCTCACCTGTGCCAAAGCCCGCCCGGGCCCAGGTTTCCACCCCCCCAGCCTCAGGACGCTGCCACCAACAGTCCGAACACCCAGTGACTCAGGACAGTTCTGTGCTATGAACGGGCCAATCTGTGTGACCCAGCACGGAACCACACTTTGCGGGGTCCCGTGTCAAAATCCAAGCACGGCACCACTCCAAAGGACCCTTCTGGAGAGGAAGTTTCCTCTGGGCACCCAGCCTGCATGCCACTCATGGACTGTCCCCACTGCACAGTGACCTCAGTTTGGGGGTGACGGCAGGGGAGAAAGGCCATGTGTCGCCCAAGGTGCCACATGAGAAGACCATCAGCCTCGTCATTGGGGGCCAGGAGGCCAGGGGACCACGCCCACCACCGGCGTCCCCAGGCCACAACCACAGTCTCCCAGCCCTCTCGTCCTGGGCCCACCTCTGCGCAGGCCACTGGGGAGGGGCCCCCGTCTCCTCAGGCCGGGCGTGTGGCATCCTGGGAAAACAGTTCATCTCCCCACCTGCTGGCAGTGCTGAAACCGGCCGTCCCGTGGCCTGCGGTCACTGAGGGGACCCGGTCCCTCTCCTAAGAGGTGTCCCTCAAGGTTCACACTCAGTCCTAAATTCCCAAGGAGCCTGGAGAGCCACGTTTGCAGAGGAATTGGGGACGGGGGGCGCGTGTGTGCACACGTGCGCACGGATGTACATACACACGCGTGTGCGAGCATGTCTGTGCACACGGGCACGTAGGCGAGCACACGCGTGCGGTCGCCCTCGCGCATCCCCGCTCAGCATGCAGGCGAGTCCGGAAGACAGTGCAGCATCACCGGGGTGGGGGGCAGCGGAGAGCGGGCCTGGCGCCCAGTGGAAGCGGAAAGCAGCCTGTCTGCTGACCACAACAGAAACGCTAAGTGCTTCCTTTGCACAATAATTAAAAAGCCAGAGCCATTCGAGCTGCTCAGCAGCCCTCGCTCAGGCGTCTCCGGGGAGCGAGCGTCCTCCCGCCCCTCAGGGGAAGGGACTCTGAGTCCACACTGTGGCAGCCACTGGCCACCATCTCCCAGATGCATCAGGTTCCAAGGTGACAGCTGAGAACCCGTCGTTGAGCTGGATTCAAACTGGAGAGTCATCAGAACCGACGCTTTGGAGTGGGGTTCTCGTGCACCCATCAAACCCATGTTCCAGGAAGGGGATGGTAGCGGTGTGGACGCAGGGCCGGCCCCCCCCACCTTCCCCGACGATGACGTAGGGGAGGCAGAAGCCACAGAGATTGGCAGTTCTCGCCCCGCCCACCTGGGCTGGGACCTAAGGCTCAGGAAAGCCCCCTGTTGCACACCCCAAAGACGTGGCATGTCTGGGTCACCCACTGCCCGGGTCTGTGTCCCCACCGCAAGGCCCAGGACTCAGTCCCCGGGTGCCCACGACCCTTGGCTGGTCCTGCTGACGAGCTGCACCCCATCCTATGGCTGAAGACGCCCAAGTCCCTCCCCTTCCGGCTGGACACACGGTGGCTGCTTAGAGGTGCAGCTGGGGGCAGCTGGAGCCGGCATGGACGTGGGGGGCCCTTGGGAGCCTGCCAGGACAGACGGCGTCCCCTCCGTCACAGCAGGGCACGGGGGCTCCACTGGGAGGAGACTGCCCTGTCTGGCCTGCCACGCCCCTACTCAGCCCTCCGAGAACCGCACCAGCTCCCCATGCTGGCCGCACCAAATGGCTCTGAAGGCTGGCGTGGCCTGCAGAGGTGCTGCGGGCCTTATGTGGAAACGGAAGCCCAGGTGGGATGTCACCTGCCCACACGTGACACCTTCTACCTGGCAGATCTTGGCCTTAGAGCCTCGTGCTCCCGGTGTCCAGACAGCTCAACTTGGTGGCTTCCCCGTCCTCTGACCTCCGGCACCTGCCAACACGTCCGGGGTCACATCCCTACCAGCACCCTGAGGCCTCCCACAAGGGCTCCACACCAGGCTATTGGCCTCTCCAGGACCCCAGGCCCCTGCATGCCCAGAGCCGGTGCAAACCCCCAGCTGTGACCAAGGTCTCCACAGGGGCGGTCAGGAGAACGGTAGAGAAGTTGTTCAACTTCCCCGAGCCTTGCTGCCCCCACAATCCACAGGGTCAGGGAGGACCTCTTCGGGCCACTGGGTCCCCCTGGGTCCTCAGCCGCTGGCCCCAAGACCACGGGTGCCCGCAGCCACAGCGCAGTGGCCGGCCTCCCTGCCTCGCCCAGCACAGTGATTATGGATGCCCCACGAGGGGGCTGAGCTCGACCTGCCCTCCGACCCCAGCTTTCTGTGGTGGCCACGATGGCAGAAACGTGGTTCCACGTTCTGTCTCGGCGTGGCGGCTCCAGCTGCTCGGCAGGGATGACGCCGACAAGAGGAACATACTAGAGCCACTGGGACTTGTTTCTGCCACGGGGCGGGCAGCTGGCCCACTGTCGCACACTGGTTGGGTCCCAGCCACAGCCCCTTCCCTCGCTGCCCAGCAGCCCAGAGCTGGGTCCCCAGGGGCTCCCGGACCCCCTCCGCTAGCCAGGAGACGGTGGCTGCCCTTCCTGACGAGCGCCAGCCGAGGTCCCCGGCAGGGAGTCTCTGATTAAGTCACCGTAAACACGTGAGGCAACGTCACAGGCCGACAAGAGCTGGCACCGGGGGTGGCTGGTGTGTCCAAAGCTCCAGACCTCACTGCCCCACACAGAACAGGCCAGAGTGACCGCACGGTGGATCCCTGAGCACGCCTGTGGAAGGTCCAACCAAACTGCACGGTGGACTTCTCTGGAAGGCCTCTCCAGAGGTCCTGGCCCAGGGACCAGGCCGGGTCCTGCCTCCACCCCTTGCAAACATTGTAAGCTCTCCAGTAGCTAGTACGGGCCTCACGCCCCAAGGCAAGGCCTCTGGCTCATCTCCATGCTCCAGAGGAGAAAAAGATTTTGGGTCAGTGTGGGTGGCCTCATCTACACACACACACACACACACACACACACACACACACACACACGCATGCACGCACACACACACGCACGTGTGCGCGCACACTAAAGAATTCCCAAGACGACTTTAAAAATACCTGTGTGATCAGAGGCTGCTCCTGGGCCAACACCCATCTTGGGGCTCCACCCAGAGACTCGCACACACCCCATCGCCCCCCTCTCCAGCCCCAGGCAGGGACAGGGCCCTCCTGCACACTCCGGGTGCCCCCACTCCATCCAGCACAGCGCTCCTACGCGGAACGCAGGGGTGTGCTCGGGGGCGCGTCACAGTCAGGTACACGCCCTTCCCGCCCGTGGTCTGGACACGCTCAGGCAGACCCCCCCCCCCCCCCGTTTCAGAAAACCGGGGGCTTGTCTGGGAGGAGAGCACAAGCACCGCCGCCCCCTGGAGGCAGGAGTCACTTGGGAACAGCCCACAAAACCCTGCGTCCTCGGGGAGCCCAAAGAGAAGCCTCAGGAAAGAATCTGCACTCGGTCACTGACCCTCCGTAGGGAGGGGAAGTCAAGTGACAGAGTCCGGCGTCGGCCACACCGTGACTATCCCGAGTAACTTCACGGGCTGCTGAGACCCGGGCAGGTGGACAAGCTGGCTGGGGGACTCAGAGGCTGTGGTCCAGCTGGACGTGTGGACACACGGTCACACCCATGGACCTGCACTCTGACACAGAGCCCCAGGTGGGTCCCCCCACCTCTGCTCCCCTTTCCACTCACCCCTGTCTTTCCGAGCTGCTGCTGTAGACTCTCCTGGCCAAAAACAGAACGCTGAGTTCCTCCCAGTCCCCGGACCGGGAAGCCACCCCTGTGCCGGCCAGGCCTGGGCTGTGCCTCGGGCCCTGAGAACCTTTCCCACAGGGCCTGGGCCACTTCCTGCTGCCCTGCATGCACTGCTCCCTAATATGGGCCTAGAGAGCGGGCCGAGACCTCCGGCCAGGCATGCACCCTGGCAGGGCGTCATCCCCAGCTCTCTGTGCCCTCTGCCATCGGGGCTTGCAGGGTGCCAAACCAGTCCCCGGGGTCAGTGGGGAGGAGGGGCAGGGCTGTGGGGAACCGGCAGTTCGGGGAAAGGCCAGAGGGCTCTGAGCAGAAGGCCAGCACCGGCCTGCTCTGGGGCAAGCCTGGCCCTCCCTAGGCCCCTGCCCCCTCCATAACAACTGTCACCTTCGTGGCAGCGACATCTGCACCCGGGGAAGGAACAGGGTAAGAAAGGCAGTGCCCAGGGATCTTGGGGGCGGCTACGACCTGGGGCCCCACCCCCCGGGGACAGGCACAGGGCCCAGACAGGGGTCCAGGCGCCAAGGTAGAGGTTCCTGCAGCCCAGAGAGCCAGGAACCCTTCCCAGGTCCCCAAGTGCTTGACCCGCCGGCCTGGGCGCTGCCCCCGCCAGCAGCAGGCAAGGGTGTCCCACCGCCCTCACCTCTGCAGGAAACCCCAGCATCGTTATTAGGATCACCCAGCACCTTTCAGGACAGACCCGCCCAAGCTCCAGGGAAGGAGGAAACCCGGGCCACCAGACTCCAGAGCTGCCCCTGCGGTCAAACCTAGTGCAGGAACCGGCGTCGCGGAAGTCCTCCCCACTCCCACCAGACCCTCATTTGCCCGGAGAAAGGTCTCCCCTCTCCCAGCCGAGGACAGCCTCCCTAACCTCACGGTCTTGGCCTCAGACGCTCCCGCTCCAGCCCAGGCGAATTACACTCCCTCGCCCAGCCTGACCTTCCCTGGGCAGAGGCGGGGGGCGGGGGGGGGGGGGGGGTTCCTCACATGGCTTCCTTTTCCCTGGTGGGGGTGAGTCTTCACCCTTCCCTGGGGGGCTTCCCATCCAGTCTGACCTTCCCCCCCGCATGCGTGCCCCTGGTTTGGGACACAAGCGGGTCAGGTCTGTTTTCCTTCCTGGGCTCCGCCAGAGCTCCAGTCACCTGGATGGACAGGACATGTGGCATCCCGGGACACTGCTCAGGGAAAGGTGGCCCAGCACGACTGACTCCCAGATCACCTAGAAGCCAGGTCAGCAGGCCCTCTACTCACAGGGGTGAGCAAATGGAAACGCCCAAAAGGGAAACGACAAGCCAAAAATACCAAGCCATTAAAAGCCAAAATCCCTGCCCTTTTGTGCGACACAGCCCACCTGCCTCCCACACGCAGTCAGGGCCCTGGAACACCCGCTTCCACGTGGAGTGCCCTTGCCCCTGTGCCCGCCGCCACCCCCTCGCGGGAGCACCCCAGTGGGCCCTTCCTGCAGGCTGGGTGGAGGGGGGGCTGGGAGGCTGGCGCAGCCCGGCTCCCGGCGCCCCGGAGCTGCTCGGAGCCCCACACCCAAAAATGGCCGCACTGGGGGCACCTGCGCGCCAAGGGGGCAGACAGACAGACGCCGGCCCCAGGCACCTGCCGGTCACCGGAGTAAGTGCCGCGGAGGCTGGTCCTGTGGGGCGCTCCTGTTCCCTGTGGTGCGGTGGAGGGCGCTCATGGGTGCGCTCATGGGCACCTGGGGTGTGGGGCTCTGGGAGATGAGGGGCCCCGGGCACGCGGTTGTGCGGTGCGAGGGGCCTGGGAGGGGGCGCTGGCGGGGACTAGGTTCCCTCCGCCTGGGGAGAGGCGCATCGGACCTACCTGGGGGCGCATCGGCCGTCGTCGTCGAACACGAAGGTCCGGTTGGTGTGGCCCCCGCCGCGCACCGCTGGCCGCGCCCCCCTGTACGAGCCCCCCGGGCTGCGCGTTCCGTCGGGGAACGGCATGCGGGGCGGCGGCGGCTCGGATGCGGAGCCCAGGGAGAAGCTTCTTTGCTTTATCCCGAAACACAACACTTTTCTCTCTCCGAGCCGAGAAAAAAAAGCCTGTTCCAGGGTCGGGGTTCGGGCGCCAGGCCGGGTGCGCCCCCTGCCGGCTGCGCCGGGAACCGCGGCGGCTGAGGGCCAGGCGGGGACGCAGCTGGCTGGGCCGCCTCCCCACCCGGGGACCCGCCCCCATCGCGGCGCTCGGAGCCCTCCCAACCGCGAGAGACGACAGGAGGGGGCACTTCGGTGGCCAGAGAACCCCAAGCGCGCCGCAGGGTCGCTCGGTCCTGGGAGGAGGGCTCCGTCCTACCAACAGACCCGCGTTCAGCGACTTCCGCCAGCTCACCCCTGGAGGTCCAGCAAGAGGAGCAGGCGGACCGAGCCCTCCAGAGACCCGCAGGCCCCTGGGGAATGAGCTGAGGGGTGGGGAGAATCCAGGGCCCAGGGCAGGCAGAAGGCACAGGCGTGGCAAGGGGCTGGGATGGGGCAGGCGCTGGGGTGCCGCGGAAGGCGCAGCGGGGGAAGGTGACGTCGGGGTGGGCTCGGAGCTGTCAGGATGCCCCCTGGCTCCTGGGTAGGTGATGACACTTCATTTAGGTGGAGCGCCCTGCAAGAGGGGGCAGGCACACGCGGACTGTAGACCGGCTGGCCCCCAGCAGCAGGTGGGGACCCTCCAACCTGTCCCTAACCGACCCCTGAGCCCCGCACATCCTGGTGGGCAGTTCTCAGACCAGCCTTCCCCCGTCCTCTGGGAACCCCCTACCTGGGCCTCACGGTCTCCCCTGGGTCCCCGGGCCGCAGAATGTTCCAGAAACTCTCATCTCCTCCTCCCCCCACACCTGGGCCTGTCCCTGCCTCAGGTAACACCCACTGCTCTGTAGGGGAGTCCAACCTGCCACCTCTGGCCTCCTGACACCGGGCCCACGTCCAGCCTGGGCTCCTGCCGGTTCCTGCTTGGGGCGCCAGCCGCCCAGCCCTGTCCCGAAAATCACCGCTTCTGCCCTCCTGCCCCTCCCTTCCCACAGTGGCCATTTACCCGCGCCTTCCTCCACGGTCAGGCTCCTGGAGGGCATCACGCCTCCCTGTAGACAGAGCCCAGCTGGAGGCTGGCACCCAGGGAGGCCACACCCGAGTGGGAGGGGGGCCGACCCCCCGGAAGACGAGGGAGGACCACTCAGCCCGGGCCACACGTCGGCCCTGGAGCAGGCAGATCCAGGCCACCACTTTCTGGCAGCTTCCGGCGGGAGAAACTTGAGGCTCCGGGGCGAGTGGGGGGTGGGGCAGAGCACGCGTCTGGGCGGCGCCGGCGGGCACACGTGAGTGGGCGGGGCTGGCGGGACGCACACGTGGGGCGGCGCGTGGGGGTCCCGGGGCGGCGCGCGAGGCAGCTTCGGTGCAGCCGCGGTCATGGCGTCTCGGGGAGCTGAGCCAGGCGCTGGGGGGTGCGGGTGAGGAACTGGGGGGCTGGAGGGGGTCAAGGGTGCTGGGCGGGGGGACCCCATGCGAGTGGACTGCGCTGCAGGTCCCCCCACCCGGCGAGGCCCGTGGGGCAGGCCCTATGGGGGGAAGGCGGGGCTCCCGGAGGACGTCCACCACGGCGTTCTGGGGTTCACGGAGCTCGACGGCCCGGCGTCTCCCGGGCAGCGGCTCTTCCCCATCCAGTGCCCAGGGCTGCCGCGAAGACAAGGCGCCCGAGCGTGCGGGCTCCGGCCTCCCGCGGAACGTGCTCAGCGAGCGGGAGCGCAGGTGAGCCGCGCTGGGAGAGGAGGGGCCGGGCTGCTGCGGGGGTGGGGGGGGAGGGGAGTGGGCGTCGGGCGTCTGACCTGCGGCCCTGTGGGGGTTATAGGCCGCTGGGACAGGGTTTGCGGGGTCTGTGCAGTAAGGGGACCGTGACTGGGGCCCGCGGTGAACAAGAAGCCCCAAGGAAGGGGGGAGGGGTTCCCGGGGCCACCAATGCAGGCCCGCCCCCCCCCCCCCCCCCCCCCCCCGCTTTGACCTGAGCTGTGGGCGCCTGGAGGTTGTGCACTTGGGATCTCTGGCGCTGGTGGTCTAGGGCACAAGCACAGCCTCTTTTTTGGAGAGCTCACGGCGGGGGGGGGGGGGGGGGTCCGAGGCCGGGTGGGCTGACAGTGGTTGTTGCTTGTCCGCAAGCAGGAAGCGGATCTCTGTGAGCTGTGAGCGCCTGCGGGCCCTGCTGCCCCGCTTTGATGGCCGGCGGGAGGACATGGCCTCGGTCCTGGAGATGTCGGTGCAGTTCCTGCGGCTGGCCGGCGGCCTGGTGCCCAGCCAGGAGCCGCCCGCTGCCGTGAGTGTGGGTCCCCCGTCCGCACCCACGGCTGCCGGTCGCCTCGGCCCGGGGGGCGGCTCTGACCTGCTGGCCTCCCCCGTGCCCTGCGCCGCGCACCCCGGGCGGCCGTGATCTCGGCAGGCGTCGCCCTGTCTGTGCCGTTTCCACCTCCACGAGTGAGGCGGGCGTCCCAGGGCACGAGCTCTGTCGTCACTTAAGTCCCTTATGCGCGCCTCCACCTGCTCTGTGTTTCCGGTCCGGCGTCTGCTCTCGGGCTGACCCCCTTGACCCCAGCGGGGCGGTGGGTGACAGGGAACGGCGGGCTGTTCCCTCCCGTTTGTTGCCTGACCGTCGTCGGGTGTCACGTCTGTGCCAATTCTAGGCTCTCGCTCCGTCCAAGGAGACGTGGCACAAGTGGCAGAGGGACGTGTTGCAGCTGGCCCTGTCAAGTCCGACCTCAGCAGGGGCGCCAGACTCCGGGATGGCAGCGCCCGGCGTGACCGTGTGAGTGTCCCCCGTGTGGCTGGGTAGCCCGTCGGGGCAGCAGACACAGCCTGTTCAGGGCTCTCGCTCTGTGTTTTTGTCCTTTAGGCCCCAGGCTGCGACCGCAGGTGTGGCCGAGGGTGAGGCCCCGCTGGGGGCAGCCGAGGTGCTGGACGGGCCGCCAGCCCTCCCCGGTGAGCAGGAGTACAGGGCAGGGTCTGTTCCTGAGCGGGGCGCGGACGCTTAATGTCAGTTCTCTCGGGACCCTCTTGTCGGGGGGAAGCCTCGGAGACCCCACGCTGCCTTCGGCCGCGGTACAGACCTCAGGACAAGGGTTGCTGGGAGGGGCGGGTGTGGGGGCTCAGGTGCCCCAGACGGGTCAGCCACGAGCGGTGGTGGTTCCCTGTCAGCTTGTCTGCTGGGGAGCAGGGTCCAAGCTAGCAGGTCTCTGAACTTGTTTCTGCTCCCAAGGATGGCCCCCCCGCCCCTCCTCCGCCCTGGGCCTCTAGGGGTCCCTGGGTTCCCCAGGAAACTTGTTGGCCCCTGTCATGGCCAGTTCTCTGGAGCGGCCCCCACACTGCCCTGCTCTCCTCGGTGCCTTTTTTTTTTTTTTTTTTTAAGAAACGTTTATTCATTTTGAGAGAGAGACAGAGTGCAAGCAGGGGAGGGGCAGAGAGAGGGGGACACCAGATCTGAGGCAGGCTCCAGGCCCTGAGCCGTCAGCACATAGCCCGACGCGGGGCTTGAACTCACAAACTGTGAGATCATGACCTGAGCCGAAGTCAGACGCTTAACTGACTGAGCCACCCAGGGGCGACCCCCCCTTCCCCCCCCCCCCCCCCCTGCTCTTTGTCCCCCTCTGTGCCTTTTCGATGTTTTTTTCTGTATGGAGTGAGAGTCATCGGCCTTGCACGGGGCCTTTGTTCTCTGGTGCTGTGCCAGCCAAGCCTGCAGGCACCTCTGATGATGTCTCTCTCGTGCTGGACCCCGCACCCCAGCTATTTGTCGCTTCTTGGACACGGGTGCTGGTGATTGCCCTGTGCCAGAGTCCCTGAGTGCCGCAGGAGGCGAGGCTGTGTCTTCCGGTTCCCGGAACGTGCCTGTCGAGGAGGGGAGGGGGCTTGCTGTGAACAGGGCTGGCGGCAGAGCCAGGGCCACAGGCAGGGCGTGAGGGTGCAGAGGTGACTCGGCAAGGGGGCTAGGTCTGAGGGTGGAGGCCGGGATCAAGGATTGCGGGCAGGTGGGGGTAGTGTCCCAGATCTGAGCTCCAAGGGCCTGGCCTGAGGTCAGTGGTGTCTCCTCCTAGGAGCTCCCCTGGCCCCAGGTGCATAGCCCTGTGGCCCTGGGCGTCTGTCCTTGGGGGTCTGTCTGCCTCCTGCTCCCGAGCTCCTTGTGTCCCCGTGCAGGGTGCAGTGGGTGGGGGCTGGGGCCTTTAGGGTAGGGCTGCGCCCACACGGGGAAGGCCAACATACACCTGCCCTCTCTTGTAGAGCCTTGCAGCCTGGTGACCCGGCCCCCAGACCCAAGTCTCTCCAAGGCCCTGAGGTCGCCTCCACCCTGGCCTCCCCGCTCCTGGCAGCCACCCTCC
Organism: Acinonyx jubatus; assembly: GCF_027475565.1. Classification (NCBI taxonomy): domain Eukaryota; kingdom Metazoa; phylum Chordata; class Mammalia; order Carnivora; family Felidae; genus Acinonyx; species Acinonyx jubatus. The sequence continues at coordinate 1,925,871 of NC_069391.1, forward strand.
CCTCTGGTGAACAAAGAGGCTCAGAGCTGCCGGGGCCAGGCTGGGCCCCTGATGGAGGGGGCCGACTCTTCCATGACACTGGACACCAGGTAGGTGCACCTGGCTGGCGTGCGCACCAGCCCCACACACCACCTCCTAGCCCTGCCTACGCTCTGCCTGCCCCTGCCCCTGGGAAGTTCGCACTCCTCCCTCTCTGTCTGCTGGGGCCACAGCTGCCAGCCCAGGCCTGTTTGAGCCAGACGCTGCCGTGTGGCTCTCTGATGCATTTCCGAAAACGTTGTCGTGTTCCCAGTTTGTCTGTGTTTCGGCTGATAGTAAACGAGTTTGTGTTTTGTTGAGCGTGCACCAGCTGGGGCGTGGGAAGGGAGCGTGGCAGAGGCTGGAGAGAAACCAGCAGAGGCAGCGGTGTGGGCCAGTCTGTCCCCAGCGTGCAGGCTCAGGGTCTGGCGGGGAAGGGGGGGGGCACCCAGTTCATCTTAAACCTGAAGCCACCTTTGAGGGCACACACCTTTGTCTCGAGGCTGGAGGACCGGGTCCACCTGGGACCATTCAGTCAGGGTGCGTTCTTCCGGCCTCATTCAGGTCTGCGTCCGGATGTGATGTGGAAGATGGGGCGTCCTTCCTGCTGAGCGCCAGTCCCGACTGGTGGCTGGGTGAGTGGGGATGCGCCACCTGGGCCACCACTTGCCCTGATCAGGGACAGGCCTCGAGGTCTCAGGCGGTCTGGACGAGGGGCTGGGCAGGGGGCTGGGATTAAGAGGAGACGTGCTCGAGCTCGGTGTGCGGGGCAGTATCGGGGTCCCAGTATTTGTCTCTTGCTCCTTGCTGGTGGTTGTCGGGGTCGCTGGGGTGGGGAGCGTAAGGTGGCAAGCATGCATGTGGACCGTATGTGTGCGCGTGGCACGTGGGGCTGGTTGTGTGTTACCCACCATTCGGGATCTGTGCCTTTTCTGCACGCGACGTCCCCACAAAGGTGTCTGGACGTGGAATGAGTCTGTAAGATTCAGCGTCGTGGGAGACGCCTTCCTTGTTCTGGGCTGGTGGGTTCTCCCGGGTCTCCGGGGGGACCAGCGTGTGTGGGCCCACTCACCCCACACGGCCCTCGGGCGCCAAGGGCTTCCAAGTCGGGCAGGACAGACGGGCAGAGCTGGGCCTCTCCGCACCTTGACCTTGCCACGTGCACCCCAGGTACCCAGGCTGACGTGTCCCGTCTCTGACGTTTCCAGGGTCTCTGGAGGGCAGAGGCGCCAGCGTCCCTTCTCGGAGCATGGCCAGGAGCAGCCTGCTGGACAGGGCAGAGCCCAGCTTCCTGACAGACATCGGGCCCGGCTCCCAGGAGCTCCCAGACGGCCCCCTGGAACCCTGGGGCTCGGACGCCGGCTGCCCCAGCCTGGCCGTGCGGGATGAGGTGGACAGCATCTTCCCCGACTTCTTTCCCTGCTAGGCGGTGGGGAGGGGGTCAGTGCCACACGTGCCCGTGTCGCGTGCCGGGTGGCTCATCCCGGGTTCGGGGGGCGGCAGGGCCGGCTGCGTATTAAAGGCGGTGCTTCTCCGGAAACCGGAGCTCTTGTAGCTTCGCCTCTCTGTAATCGGTGCGATTCACTGGGCAGATGGCACCACTTGCACTCAGAGCGCGGGCACCTGCCTGGGGCTTTGCTCCTGCGACGGTCTTGGCCTTGAGAAGTCCCTGAGTAGCCCTGCAGTCTGAGGAGGGCTCCCGAGGACTGGGACTTCTGTGCTCCCGGCCTGCTCCCCGGAGAGGTGGGCGGGGACCCCACTTGTCACGCCTGTGAGTGCCCTCTGCCCTGGCCAGGGCGCCCTGAGGAAAGGGCCGGCTTCCATCTTCGAGGTGGGGACCTCTGCACTCCTCACATGGGGCGGGGCGTTGGGGGGCCCGGTGCAGAGGTCACCTGGCCGGTCCCAGCGCCGTCCCAGCTGCCCCTGACCTCTGGGGCCCGGGGAACGGCTGGGTTACTGGGAGGGGCGTCTCAGGCCCCCGTGGTCTCGTGCGGTGGACCCTACCCGGCGTGACCGTGAGCCACGGCAAAGGCAGGTGCCGGTCTCTGAGCCACGCTGGCTGGGGTCTCACCGCACTGCTCCTGCTGACCTCCTTCCGGAGATGCTGGGCTCCACGCCCCCCGTGGAGAGTGCTCAGGGACCTCAGGGCCGTCTACCGTCCGGGAGGGTGGGTTCTCCCGTGGTCTCGAGCCCTCTGTCCAGGCTGTTTGCCTCACCCTTGCATGTGTCTTTGTCTCTGCGGCTGGAAAATTCCATTCGTTCTGTACGTGAGTGGCCGCAGACAACGGTGATGAGCGCTGGCGTGGGATGGAGGCGAGCTGGAGGGGACCACGGCCGGGAGCCGTTGCCCCAGGGCACAGTTCTCAGGACCTCCCTGGTTGTCACGTACGTGCGTACGTGTGTGTTTGTATGCGTGCAGCACGGGGTGGGGCACTGCGGGTGCCCTGTCCTCACCCTCTGCACCCTGAGCACAGCACTGGTGACTCTGCCGGCTGCCTGCGGAGTCAGGGCGAAGCAAGCACCCAGGCCCTGCCCCTGTGTCTCCCGTTCCCTGAGCCCAGAGGGGGACCCCGGGGTAGAATTGTTGAGCCCCGCCCCTCCCACCTGGGAGCAGATCGGTCTCCGCGGGGGCCGGGTGCAGGCTCTGTGGAAAACCCCAGGTGATGCTGGGCAGGCTGACCTAGAACAGTCCTGCCCGGAGCCCTGGGTGGCCCAGCCGTGCCCTGTGCTGACCTCAGGTCGGCACCAACAAGGGAGATCGGGAGTTCGACTGAGGTGCCGGGAACAGAGATGATACCCTGCCCCACCGCCAGGCCTTGCCTGGGAGGACGGGGCCCTGTCTCGGGTGGCAGCCTCCCCATCTTGGGCCTGTGGGGGGGGGCCCTGGAGCCACTGTCGAGAATGATCGTGAGGCCCAGTCGGGCTCGTGGACTTGCTCCCAGCGCCCCCAGTGGGACCAGAGGGGTCTGGAACCAGCATTCAACTCTGCCCTGGCCATGTGATCCCACGGCCTCTGCCCTGCAGGCCCCGGCAGTGTGGGCATAGAGCCCCGTCCCTGAGCTGGCTGGGGCCTGGCCTCCCTCCGATGGACGGTGACACCCCGGGGGAGTGGCAGGTAGGGCCCCGCTGGCATGGACCCCCGGTGAGCTGGAGGAGAGCAGGGCTGCCGCACGGCCTGGTGGGGGCTTGGCTGGGGCTGGAAGGAGCCTCAGGTTTCAGGGAACAGCTTTTGTCCCCACCCTCCTCCTCTCCAGCCCTTGGTGGTGGTGATTGCCGTTGCACGTGTTCAAGAGGAGGATCGGAAAACTGTTAGGCTGGTGATTACAGGCTGGTGATTCCGGGCTTGTTTTCTGGATTTGGGGGAGGGGGCAGCGCTCGGCACAACCTCCCCTCCAGCTCTCAAGGTGACCTGCTTCCCTCCTCACCACCCCTGCTGGGAGGGCCTGTGTGCCTGCAAGTAGGACACACAGAAGGGACACGGCTCAGCAGGACCCCAGCCACCCTCAGGCCGAGCACTTTGGATGGGGACATTTTGGAGGGACTGTGCCCACAGCTGGGGTTTGGTGCCCATCAGCCTTTGGGCTGAGAGCTGACTGTCGGTTGCTGTCGTCCCACACTCCCTGAGCCCTGCCCCTCCGGCAGCCCTCTCTCCTCTCTGTCCTCCTGCCCTCCCCACCGCCCCTTCTCCTGCCCTGCCCGCTGCCCCTCCCCTGCTTGGATCTCCTGGTCACCTGGGGTCACTGTGAATGGTGGGGGGGGTCGTCACCGTGAGCTGGCATCTTGGTCAGGGTGCTCGGTGCTGCTTGGTGGTTGTGTGTAACCCACAGCGGTGTAACCCTGAGGATATGCAGATCCTGCCCCAGAGCCCTGGGGGGGGGGGGCTAGGCCGGGGCTCTGCTGCTGGGGAGGGGTCACAGTCCCCGGGCCCCCCTTCGCCCCCAGGCTCCCATCCGATCTTGGCAGGAGGGCCATGTTCTCCGTCCCCCACCCCAGGTGCTCAGTGGAGGCAGAGGAGGTCCTCCCGAGACCCCTGCTTGACTGGCCCGGCCTCACTGTCCCCCGTGTCATACACCTCAGGGAGCCAGAAACCAGCTCGGTGCCGTTCCGTGCCTGCCGTCGGTCCCTTGACAGCCAGGACACCTTGTCATCCCCCAGCAGGCCCGGCTGTCCCCCAGCCCATCCCCTGGGCACAGCGGGGTGCTCACGGCAGGAAAGGGGCCCCCAGGCCTGCTCACAGCCAGGGCAGCAGTCCTGAGGTCCACGCCTCTTGCTCAGAGGGTGATGGGACAGGTCCCTTTGCCTACATCGCTCCCCTCTCCCCCCCCCCCCCCCCACCCGGTGTGCTGGCAGGGCTTTTGAGCTGGCGATGGGGGCGAGACGCCCTGGGCCTGTCCTAGAGGAATGCGGGAGGCAGGGCTGGGGGCTTCGGGGTGAGAGACTTTGCTAGAGCAAGGAGGAGCAGGGAGACGGGGCACCCCCACCCAGTCTGTGATCCACACAGGCGTCGCAGGGTGGGCCTGGCCTCGGCCCCAGGCTGAGGGCTAGCGGCAGAAAGGACGCAGAGGCGGGACACGGGAACAGCCGGGGGGCCGGGGGGCTGCTGAGAGGGCAGCCGCCCGATGGCAGGGGTGGGGTGGGAGTGAGGAGGTGACTCCACTGTTGGCTCTTGCTGGAAGAATGAGCTGGAAGGAAGCGGCCCTGGGCGGATGCAGGTGGGAGCGTGGCCTTCTGATGGAGGAGGCTAGGGTGGGCCCCCGAGGGGTGGGGAGGCCCCCTGGGTGCTGGGGTGTGGCCTGGAGGCCTCATTCCAGCAGCAGGGGTGGGGGCCCCCTCTTCTGATGGGACGAAGGTCTCCTCCATCCAGGCTGGTGCAGGTGCGGCACAGCAAGCCTGTCCCTGAGACCCCTCCTCCAGGGACCCCTGGCCTAGGACACAGTGGGCTTGATGTGTGGCTCAGGCGGTGGCCCCGGGGAGGACGGGGGCTTGGCCACTGTGGGGCAGGGTGCTCCCCACGGCTGGGCTCCAGGGCAGGGGAACCTGGGACACCTCGGTGACCACCCCAGGGGCTGTGGGTGGGTACCTGCCAGGCTTTGACGACGCCGGGAGGAGTGAGGTGCGGTCAGTGACTGTCCATGCTGCGCCCGGGGCCTCGGCCACCGTCATTTAACAGAGACACAAGCATGTGGCCAGAAGGGGTCTCTAAGCTGGGTCCCGCTGGGAAGCAAGGGACCGACCTAGGCTCTGTCTACTAGCTGCCTCTGCCCCCGTGAGACTTGCTCCCGACCCTACGACGTGGCCATGGAGTCTGGCCCCGTCGCCTCCCGGCATCCTGTGCCACCATCCTGGCACCCTGGGGAACCCCTAGCGGCCTCCCCCCACTGTGTGGACGTGAGGGTCCCCACCTCTCTGCCCCCGGCAGCCCTGGCCCCCTGTGGCCACCAGCCAGAGCACCGCCACAGAGCACACTCAGTCAGGGGGCAGGTGTTTATTGGGCACGCCAGGAAAGGTCTCCAGGAACGGGGCCTGGGGGAGGGGAGCGGTTGAAGGGCTCCCCCGGGGGACTGTGAACTTCTAGTCCTTCGACGGGACGGTACCGGCGTGGGAGACGCTCCTGTGAGCGAGAGGGGCGGCGTGGGTTTGGGGGGTGGGGGACCGATGGGGCAGATCCTGTCCCCCGGTCTCCTTCTGCAGACTGGCCCCGAGCCTCGCAGCAGGCCCCCCAGCGCCCCAGGCCCCCACAGCCTTTGGGGGACTCTGTGGGCATCCCCAGGCCGGCACTGCCCCCACAGTCTTCAGGGGACCCCGTGGGCATCCCCGCTCCGGGTCCTGGCCGTGGCCCTGGCGGCCGGAGTCTCCCCGAGCTGCCAGCCCTTAGCCACACCCCGCCGCTGGCATGGTAGGTGGTCAGTGCCCGTGGAGCAGCACTTGCCGTGTCACCCGGCCTCGAGGGGCCCCCACGCCGCAGCCCCTGCAGGGTCAGAGCTCACTCACCCGGGCCCAGCAGCCTCTCTACGGTCGGGCGTGCAGGCAGCGGTCTGTGGCAGGAGGGGCACGGGTGCTGAGTGGTGGTCCACGCTGAGCCCCTGCGGCCTCCCGAGGCCGGGCTGGGGGTGGCGCTCACCGGTCTGGGTCAGGCTGATGATGTCGGGCCGGTCCCGTGGCTCCTGCAGCAACTCTTGAACGTGTGCAGGATGTCCCAGCCCGTGGTGGGGGTCCTGCCTGCAGACAGAGCGTCAGGCTGTTCCTCCCCGAGGCCGTTCGGGATAACGGGCCTCGGGTTCTGGGAGCTTGGAGGCGGCCTGGGATTTTCAGGGTGCGGGTGGGGCCGTGGGGACAGGAGCTGCCGTGACCGGGGTGGCTGGGCTGCCCGGCGGCTCCGTGTCAGGCCGGAGCGGAGGTGAGGGCCCCACGGAGCCACCCCCGACCCTCGGGTGGGGTCCGGCCCATCGTCTGTGCCCCAGCCCTTGCCGTCCCCACGCAGTGATTCCTTGGTGTTTGTCACGTCGGGACGGAGGGCCGGTGTCTGACGGACATCTGCGGGTGTCGGGGTCCCTAGGCTTGTTTAAAGGCGAGTGAGTCGACGTAGCCGTGTTTGGAAGGTACCGTGGAACACCCGCGAAGGTGCACCCAAGCCACGTGCTCCGCGACCACAGCCCCAAAACTGACCCCCGCGAAGCTGAAGCAAACAGCCCTGGGCCCCGGGCCGCTGGCTGCTGGGGGCAGCTGTGGTGCTGAGGCCGCGGGGGCTGGCCGCTGCCACTCGCCCTCCCCGAACGGTCTCTGCCCCGGGGAGAACCGGTCTGTGCCCCCATGGCAGCTCCCACGTGCTGAGTGCTGAGCCAGAAGTCGGCCTGGGTGCAGCCTGGGGCTCCTGGACGCTTGTACCTCGTGGGCCAGCACAAGAGGCCTGGGGGCCCAAGGCAGGACTGTCAGCCTGCACGTTTACTAAATACGGTCATCTCAGCGCTCCCTGCAACGGGCTGGACTGGGTCCCCTGAAAGGTGCGGTCAGGTCTTTGTCCCCGGGACTTGGGAACGGGATCTGGTTTAGAAGGAGGTGTGGTTAAGGGTCGGGATGAGGAGACGCTGGGTGCAGGATACGCCCGAAAGCCAAAGACCAGTGTCCTTAAGGGAAAGGGAAGGGAGGTCTGAGAAAGGAGAAGCCTCGTGGAGGCTCAGGGTGACGAGACCACAGGTCAGGACGTTCTGGTCTTCGCCTCCGAGACCCCCGTGACCAGTGAAGTCCGACCCATGGCCCTTAACCGTGGGCCCGTGGGAGGTCACCTGTCTCCTAAACACGCTTTCCCGAGCCACGTGTCCCAACCCTCCCACGTCACAGAGAAGATGCGCTCCACACCCAGACCCCGAGGCCTCTGATGACAACAGGGAGGCGTCACAGCCCACGGGCCACGGTCTGCTAACCTGCTCTTGTGGGACACCGTGTCCCTGGTGGCCTCAGGTGCAGCGTGGAGGCCACCGGCCACTGCAGGGTCTCTCTGCTTGTAGGCAGGAGTGGATGCAAGGATGGGGTCGCTCAAGACTTTCCTTTCCGTTCTTGATGCTAAAGGTCAAGGGGACTTCCGTGAACTGCTGACGTGTGTGTGGGTCTCCCCTGTTTGTCTAACCCCCGATCGCCGTCCTGTTCCCCCGTGGCCTCATGGCAGCCAACCCCCACCCCCCGGCTCCTGCCGGCTGGGGCAGGAGTTCCCCTGCCCTGGCGGGGGGCGGTTTCTGGGTGGCAGGCACTCACTGAGGAGGCCCACCATCACCGTCTTCTTCCTGTGCCTCCTGTTGTGGACGCAGAAGGTGACAAAGCGGTGGGGATCCGCCTTCTCCATGAAGATTGCGTTGTGGCCAGCATCTGTGAATCCGGGGGGTGGGCGGGAGGCAGGGGTGCGGAGTTCTCCACCAGGCGGGAGCTGGACCCTGGGAGCCCTCCTGTCCCTTTACAGCCATTGACAACTTGGTGCTCGTGACCAGTCAGGCCCCAGGAGGGGGCAGGGCCGGGTGCAGGCTTCCCGCCCTTCCCGGACACCCCTGCCAGCTCACCCCACCCGCCCGCTGCCGAGAGGGCCCACCGGGTGCCGCAGCCCGTGGGTCCCTCCTGTGAGGCGGCGTCCTGGCCGGCCAGCTCCTGGCCATTCTCTGCCCGGGAGTCCCCGGGGCTCCCCACTCCCGGGCTGGACGAGGCTGCCGGTTCGTACTTACGTTTCAGCACGTACTGAAACTTCCTTCTCGTCTTACTTGCCGTCAGTACAATTGGGATACACCTACCCTTTACCCTGGGAGAGGATGACAAGGCCCCCTGGAACCCGGCATCCGGAAGGCGTGGTGTCCGTGGAGCCCCTCGGTGGCGCTGGGTGGGGCTTGGCCACGCTGGGCACTGGACACGTGTGTCCCGTCCCAGGGCGGCGAGCCCCAGCCCTGCCTCGTGCGACCGCTGACCTTGGTGTCCCTGCACCCCACGGGGCCCGGCACGGGACCCTGGACCTCGGCCCCGTCTGGCACCCTCTTCCCAGACTTCTCACCTTCTGTGGACGTGGAACTGCATGGCCTTGAAGGTCACGTGGGTCTTGTGGATGAAGAACATCGTGTCTGAGTCCGTCCTTCGGAGTTCCGGTTCATTGGATGCTCGTGCTATCGAGAACCAATTGCCATCGACCTGCCGAGCAGAGCAGAGGGGGCCGTGCTGGTGCGGGGTGGTGGGGCGGGGGCGACCCTCCCTCCAGAGGGAGCCCTGAACTGGCCCCTTTCCTGCTGCCCCCAGCCACACCCCCCGACTCCTGATGCCTGCACTGGCTACCAGATTCTCAGTGAAGTTGGGGTCCTGGGGGCGCATGTGCAGGGCCTGGGGGCCACCGAGCAGGGTGAGCACGAGTGCCAGCCTCAGGACGTTCATGGTGAGGCGGGAGTAGCCGACGGACGAAAGGTGTCTGGAGCCTGTGGCCGTGGCCCTTTTGTCCCCTCCCGGGAGAGGGTTCCGGGCCACGTGGTGGGCCGTCACGGGCTCCCTCCCGCTCCCCACAATGACCCTCTGTTTGTCACGGCCACCGCCAACAATGCCACTTGGCCGCCAGGCTCTGCCCCCTCGGTGCTGGCAGTCCTGCTGTTTCCAGAACGACAGGGCGCGCCTGGGCCGCTTCCAGGATCCGAGCGTTCCCGCTGAGCGCCGGACCTCCAGCCATCGAGGCTGATGCACGGCCCCGGTGGCCGGGAGGTCTCCTCCGACAGCCTCCCATGCATCGGAGCGGCTTGCTCACGGTGTCTGGGCACTTGGCAGGGGGTCTGAGGAAGCTCGCGCCCGGGGCCGGACCCCGCCGTGCTGTGAGACGGCCTGGGCTGCCGGTACCTCTCCTGGATCCGCCCATTTGGGCAGAGCAAGGGGAGGCCTAAGTCCCGGGGTAAGGGGAGTGGGGTAGGGGCAGCGGGCGGGAGTCAGAGGAGCCCCGTCTCCACCGCAGTCCTGTCCTGAGCCTCCCCCTGCAGGGTGACCTGAGCGCGGCTGAATTCTGAATTCGTCCTCAGGGACCCCCAGGGCCCGCGGGAGCAGAGCAGGCCCAGTGCACGAGCGGGTGGCCGTGTCCCCATGGGCTGGGGACACCCAGGTTCTCTGAGCCCCGGTGTGCCGCCCACTTCTTGGCCGCAGGACTCCTTGCGCGTGCTCCCGTGAGCGCCCTCGCCCCCCTCCCTCCTGCCAGGCGCCCACACCCCCAGCAAGGCCCGGACCCTGTGCTCTCTCCCCACACCCATCCTCACATCCCCGTGGCCTGCTCCCCTCACAGTGTGACACCTCAATGTCAAAGCCTGACGAGGACAATGACGAGAAAGGAAAAATCACAGGTCACACGCATAAAAGCTCAGGGGCCCCAAATACATGTAAAATGAACCCAGCAGTGTAGGAAAAGCATGGTGTATTGAGGCCTAGTGAGTTTAACCCCGCTAGCTTGGTTCAGCCATCGGGAATCAACGCATTTCACATTGAGAGCGGAGGGAAAAATCGTACGACCATTGGATTTGCTGCAGAAAACACATTTGGTGAAATTCAACAACTATTCGTGATAGTAACTCCTACTGCCCTAGACACAAAAGGGAACTAATCTGCTTAAAGGGAGATCGTTACACCGTTAGAGACTCTTAAATACAGAGAACACGCTGGGGGCTGCTGGCGGGGTGGGGGGATGGGCTAGACGGGCGAGGGGCATTGAGGAGGGCGCCTTTGCGATGAGCACCGGGTGTTGTATGTAGGGGTGAATCACCGGGTTCTCCTGAAACCACTGTTATGCCGTACGTTAACTGACGTGGATTTAGGTAAAATTGAAAAATTAAAACCCAAGCAGGCAGACTGCCCCGGTCCTGCCTCAGGGAAGGTGGAAAGCTTCCTTCTAGGACGGAGGACGGTAGGCGCCGGCTGTCCCCACCGCCACCGAGCAGGTGCCGGCCCTTCCAGTAAAGGTGGGGACGAAGCCGTGCGGAGAGACTGGTGTCAGGTGTGAGTGAGGCCGTGGGCGGGTGTGCAGTTATGCGAAGAGCGTCACCTGTAGGTGAGTCTGTCGCGCTGCTGAATTTGGAAAGGCGTGTGTGAGCGACCGCGGGACCGGCACAGAAGGAGCTGTTTCTGTGCCCGAGAGCGCACGGTTCTTCTAACGCTTGTTACTTGTTTTGGGGGGGGGGGGGGGGAGGGAGGGAGAGAGAGAGCAGAGCAGGGGGAGGGGCAGAGAGAGGGAGACAGAGTCCCAAGCCGGCTCCACACGGTCAGCACAGAGCCCTGAGGTCACGACCTGAGCCAAAGTCAAGAGCCGGCAGCTCACCCGACTGACCCCCCCACCCCCCCGACACCCCTGTGAACGAGGTGAGATGAGGGTGAAGACAGTTTGCGACTCAGTAAAACACAAAAGTCGAGTAACCGGAAATGAATCCAACAGGAAAAGCGCGCAGACGTTCTGCCCAGAAAACTATGAACTGGTATCGAGATGCTCAGACTAAATAAACGCTGAACCTCGCATGCGGGGCCGAGGTCCCGCTGCGTAGACGTGCGCGCTCCCTCCCGTCCGGCGGACGGATCCCGGTCAGAATTCCAGCCGGCTGTGTGTGTCACGTGTAGCATTAGCAGCCGGCCCCAAGTTTCCCGGCCGCTCCCTAGGTTCAGTTGGTGGGGTCTGTCCCGGAAGACTTGTGTTCTCGCTGCGAAGTCTGCCATTAGGGCCGCTGTGCTGATGGGCGTGTCTGCGCGCAGACCGTCCCGAGCGGGCCTTTCTGTAGTGGGTGGCCCTGAGAGAAGCGCGGGAAGAGACGGTCTGCCCAGCACGCGGCGCCGGGGCAGCTGGCCGGCCGCAAGGACCAGAAGGACCGCGAGCCCGCCCTCCGCCCACGCAGACAAAATCCCGCAGTGCGCCGAGCGGCGCCCCGCCCCAGAGCTGGGTTCGGGTTCTGCGTCCAGGACCTCGGAGTGTGACCTCGTGTAGGCTGGGGCTTTTCGAGTTTAATCAAGTTAGGAGGACGGCACTGGGGGCTGCACCCAGTGTGGACGAGGCCTTCATAAAGCGGGGAGGTCTGGACACACACACTCGGAGGAAGGTGTGAGGACCGCCGGGGACTGAGGACGGAGCAGAGGTCGGGGCTGTGGCCAGCATCCAGGCCGTGTAGGCAGCCCCAGAGCCGGGAGGGGCCGGAAGGTCCAGTCTTCCCTCGGAGCCTCCAGAGTGAGTGTGGCCCTGTGACCGCTGATGGGATCTTGGGGCTATGTGACACCCGTGCAGCAGGATGGGGTCAAGCGACAGCGGGAACAGGTGGAACCCCCAAAGGGGCAACGGCAGAGAGCTCGGGGAAGGGACCGTCGCCCGGCTGTGGAGGGTGAGGCCAGGCCACCCCGGGGAGCTGGTCCCAGCCTGGGCCCGGGGGAGCCTCGGGGAGGACGCAGCACCCCAGAGGACGGAGCAGGGCGGGGGGTCGACGGCCCAAACCTTGAAGAAGTGTTCAACCCCACCGGCACCCCAAGAAATGAAAATTATACTGAGACTCCAGACACCTCCCCGCCCCCTAACGCCCCAGAATGGCTAGAAATAAAATGACGAGGAAGGATTTTCTAGGGGAGATGTCAATTGGTCCCAGGACCTTGGAGAGCCAGGTGCATCACCCGCAAAGCCCCTGGACGTGGTGGGAGCTCTGCCAGGTACGTCCCCACAGAGCTTGTTACATCCACACGACTCGTGAAACAGAATGCTACGGGCACCAGTGACAGTCACAACAAAGTTTATGACAGTGAGAGGCAAGGCCGACTGATCGGGACCAACACTCTTGATAAGAGTGTGGCTCTGAACAGCCGGGGTACAGAGTTTTTAAAGCCGATCACATCGTTTTATCATTGTCTGGGAACAGAACAGAGAAACAGTTTCCAGAAGAGTTAGAAACAGTTGCCAGATGAGTCAGAAACAGTTATCGAATGAGGTGATTATTTTAGACTTTCTGCCGCTAAGTTGCAACCAGTGGATCTCCTTGACCTTGTCTCTGATGCTCTTTTTTGAGCTTTTGTTTCCTTCATCGGTAAAGCCTCATTCACAAGAGGGTGAAGTATGATTTACAAGAGTAAAAGCAAGGCTGTTATCTTTCGACCTTCAGTGTCAGAACAAAGTTGTTATTTTTCAAGCTAAGCGTTAGCCCTACACTACAATTTTTTTTAAATTTTTTTTTTCTTCAACGTTTTTATTTATTTTTGGGACAGAGAGAGACAGAGCATGAACGGGGGAGGGGCAGAGAGAGAGGGAGACACAGAATCGGAAACAGGCTCCAGGCTCCGAGCCATCAGCCCAGAGCCTGATGCGGGGCTCGAACTCACGGACCACGAGATCGTGACCTGGCTGAAGTCGGACGCCCAACCGACTGCGCCACCCAGGCGCCCCTGCCCTACACTACAATTTAACCCTTACAAGCTGTGTCCCCGCAGGCCCCCACTGTCACAGCCGCCACTGCCAGAGGCCCGCAGCCGGGCACCTTTCCACCTGTGCTGCCAGGGGCCCCGCGCCATGCCTGTGAGAACACGGGATGTCCTGGAGTCCCTCGCACCATGGGCCCGGTCTTACCTTTATTCTGAATGAAGAAGTGGGGGTGGGGGGGAAGACCCAGCAAGTTTGGATGCTCAGATGGCCCAGGCCCCTGGATGGGGTGAGGGATGTGGTCCCCTTCTGGCTCAGGCCGAGGCCCCTGCCCCTGGGTGGGGTAGGAGCAGGGCCATGGGCTGAGGTGGGGCTTTGGAGACACCTCCCAGAATGAGAGTGTGGAAGGCTGGAGTCTGGTTCTGTATTTCAACATGGAAAGCATTTTGGGGGGCTGTTCTTGCAAGATACTGGCTGCCGTCGTCAGGACCCCTCGCTTCTTGGGGTCTTTACACGCCAGCTTTGGAGCGGCTGCCCAGGTGTCTGTCTGCAGTCTGTGGTTGCCCACCTCCTTCCCCTGAGATCTTGGAGGAGGTGGGTGCCCCCCACCCCCGCACCTTTCCCACCTGGCCCAGGTTGGGTCTCAAGACGCCTGCAACTCCAAGAGCGAAGAGTGGGGTCCATGTCGCGAGACGAGGTGCTGCTTGTGGCCACGGGGAAAGGCCTTCACCGGACGAACCCCTGGGCTGGGGTCCTTCCTGCTCGCCAGCGGCCGTGTTCTGACAGCTGGGCACTGAGGGCCCTCACCAGTGCCCCCCATTCAGGTGAGCCTTGGCCTTCCTGGCATGCTCAGCATTCCCTGAGTGGAAATTCAGGGGCTGAATAGGGTCTCCCCGAAATTCATGTCCATCCAGAACCTCAGAATGTGACTTTATTTGGGATAAGAGTCTTTGCAGATGTGATGAAGGTAAGAATTGCTGTGAGGTCGTCCTGGACTAGGGTGGGCCCTGAATCCAAGGCCTGGTGTCCTCGTGGGGGACAGAGGGAGAGACACAGGCTCACAGGGAGGGATGAGCCACGTGAGGACAGAGGCGGAGATAGGAGGGACGCTGCCGCCACCAAGGCTGGGACAGGCAAGGGACAGGTTCTCCCCTGAGCCTCAGAAGGGATCAGTGCTGCTGACCCCTCAGGTTTAGCTCTCTGGCCTCCCGCCTGGGAGAGAGGACATTTCTCTGTTTTAAGCTGTGTGTGGTGCTGTGTGACGGTGGCCCGGGGAGGCTAACCCGCCTGGCAGCTGTTACCTTGTCCCAGGTCGTGCTAGCGTGCCCCACACGTGGGCTCGCTGAGTCCTTTCTTGTTTTTATAGACGTGGAAATGAGGTGGGTCGGCCACTCAAAGTCATGCCATGAGTGACGGTGACAAGTCAGGCCCCCACCGCTGTCCCTGCCTTGCTCCGGGGCTCAGCTGGTGGCCTCTGTCCTCATTCTCAATCCCAGGCAGGCCCCCGGCCACCCTCGGCTCAGAGGCCCCTTGGGGAGGTCCCTTCTCAGAGGAGGGCACAGGTGCATTCCAGACGTGGAGCCTTTATATGCAATTGCCCCGGTCTCTGGGCTCCTCGCTGGGGCCCCCACGGTGAGTGCCCCTCCCGGGAAGGGTCCTTCCCGTCCAGGCTCTGGGCAGGGGGCCCGAGGCGGCAGCCGCACCTGGCGCTCCAACAAAGAGGTCCCCGAGATGCTAATCTTCTAAAACAAAAGCCGGTGTTGTGGTGGCTTCTAACTGGAAGACCGGTTCTGGCGCCTCTGCCTCTGGCCTGGGACCAGAGGGTCACACGCTTGTGTTCTTTGCCCTCCAGGCAGGCGTGGGGTGGGTGTCTTCATCCTTGTCCCAGGGCCCAGGTGACCGCAGCCGACCGTGGCCGCTGGCCGTGCCCTTCCTGTGTGCGGTTTACGTCATGTGCCTCCCAGCCCCCGTGGAGGTCACGGGTGCAGAAGGGCCGGCGCCTGGGGCAGGTGGTCAGCCGGGGGCTGGCAGGGCTCTCCCGCAGGTGGTCCCTGGGGTTCTCCCGGCCCCCCGTGTCTGGGGTGAGCAGAATCCAGAGACCTCAGACGCCCCGCTCTCACCCCACCCTGCAGGGCTGGAGACCAGCTGCCGAGGGTCACCTGCCCTCTGTCTGCGGGTGCATTTTCCCCGCCCGGAGACGCATATCGGGATGGGGGTTCCCACCCTCCACCTGCTGGCCATCCTCCCAGAAGTGTTTGACCTCGGGCATCGCTCTGGCCTTGCTGGGGGGGGGGGGCGGGGGGGAGGGTGTAGAGGCGCGTCAGGCGAAGAAAATGACCCTTCATTTCTCGCCGAGATGCGAAACGGCTCGCGTGGTTCGCCCAGCCGCTGAAACGGCTACCTGATGTGACGCTGGTGCCCCCCCCACCCCCCCCCCCCACCGGGCACCCGACAGGGGCAGCCCCGACCCTGAACTCTGGAAGTGTAGGTTTTCCACCCACTCTGCATCCCTTAGCACTGCAATTTCATTTTGTCTCTTTTTGAAATTTGTAAGAGTGGTGCCATACAGAGTGCACTTTTTGGGGTCTAGCTTCTTTTTTTTTTTTTGGTGAAATAGCATATTTTTAAGATTTGTCCACATTACTTTTTAAATGAATTTATTTTTTATTGTGATACAGCCTACATCATGTAACATTTACCACCATGACGATTACAATTTTTTTTAATGTTTATTTTCTATTTTTGAGAGAGAGACAGAGTGTGAGCAGGGGAGGGGCAGAGAGAGAGGGAGACACAGAATCTGAAGCAGGCTCTAGGCTCAGCTGTCAGCACAGAGCCGGATGTGGGGCTCGAACCCATGAACTGTGAGATCATGACCTGAGCTGAAGTCAGACACTCAACCGACTGAGCCACCCAGGTGCCTCAGTCTGGGTTTATGTGGGTTTTTTTTAATTAATTTATCTATTTTGAGAGAGAAAAGCTCACACTTGAGTGGGGAAGGAGCAGAGAGAGAGAGAATCCCGAGCAGGCTCCACGCTGTCGGCATAGAGCCCCACGTGGGGCTCGATCCCACGAGCCACGAGATCATGACCTGAGCCAAAGTCAGACACTTAACCAACTGAGCCATGCAGACGCCCCCACCACCATAACCATTTAAAATGCGCGGTTCAGTGGTGTTAAATGTACTCACATGGTTGTGCGTACCACCGTCCGTCCCCAGAACTTCTTCCTCTTCCCAAACCAGAACTGTCCCCAGTAAACACGGACCCTCCCCTCCCCGGCCCCTGGCACCCACCCGCCCTCACTGTGCCTCCGTGAAGATAACCTCTCTGGGCCCTTGTATGCACGGAGTCCACAGGACTGGGCCTGTCGTGCACGGCTTACTTCACCGAGCACGATGGACGTAAAGCTCACGTATGTCGTGGCATGTGCCAGGCTTTCCTTCCTTGTCGTGGCTGAGTAACACTCCATGCCCTGTGACGCTTATGCAGTCATCGGCCCGTGGGCGTTTGTGCTGTCTCTACCTTCTGGCCGCACTGACTAGTGCTGCTGTGGGGACACCGCTGTGCAAGGACCTGCGTCCCGGCTTCCAGTCCGCCCCGGGTTGGCCTGAGGGGGGGTTGCTGGACCACATCGGAATTCTGCTTCATTTGGTGGGAGACTGCCACATTATCTGCCACAGCAGCCCGCCCTTAGACATTCGTCCAGCAACAGGTGTCTGTGTGTCTGTCTGTGTCTGTGTCTCAGTGTGTGTGTCTGTGTGTGTGTGTGGCGTGTGTGATATAACAGCCACCTGCAGGCGTGTGAGGTCCTGGCTCGCGGCTGTGCTCTGCATCCCCCTCGTGGTCAGTGGCAGGGGGCGTCCATCTGTGCACTTGTTGGCCGTCTGTGTGTCTTCAGAGAAATGTCTATCCAGGTTCCTCGTTTTGCGTGAATAGTATTTTTGTCCTTGAGTTGTAAAAGCCCTTTGTAATTTCTGAATATTAATCCCTGAGCAGATACAGGATTGAAAATACTTGCCCCCATTCTGCAGTTTGCCTTTGCACGTTTCACAGTGTCCTTTGATGTACCAAAGTTTTTAATGTTGATGGTGCCCAATTTATCTGTTTTCCCTTCCTTACCCATGCTTTCGGTGTCTGGTCCAAGAAGTCATGGCCAGACCCGAAGTTTGGAAGCTCTTCTGTGTCTTTTCTAAGGGATCCCTGGTTCTGGCTGTTAGGTTTGATCCACGCCAAGCTAGCTTCTGTATATGGTGTGAGGTAAGGGTCCACCTGTTCTGTTGCCGGCAGAGGTCATTGCCCCAGCACCGTCTATGGAGAAGACTGTCCCTTCCCGCTGAGTGGTCCTGGCACCCTTGTCAAAGCTGTGTGGCCACATGTGAGAGGGTTTGCCTTGTCTCCAGGCCATTCTCTCCCCTGGTCTGTACGTCTGTAGCTTTGTAGTAAGGTTTGAAATGAGGAAATGCAAGCCGTCGGCTTTGTTCTTCTTTTCCAAGATTGCTTTGGCATTGAGGTGCCCTTGAGAGCCCATATGCGTTTTACGACGGGCTTTCCTGTTTCTGCAAACAAAAAGCAAACAAGCAAAAAAAGGGCATTGGGATTTTGAAAGAGGTTGCATTGAATCTGTAGATTGCTTTGGATAGTACTTATATCTGAACAATATCGAGCCTCCCAATCCATGAACATGGGATGTGTTCCCATCTATTTGTGTCTTATGTTTGGTGGTTTTCAGTGGATCAGTCTTCTGCCTCCGTGGTTTAGTGTGTTCCTAAATATTTTGCTCTTTGTGATGCTGTTGTAGTGAAATTGTTGTCATGACTTCTTTTCAAGTTGTTCGCTGTTCGTGTACGGAAACACAACTGAGGCTTGCATGTTGATTTTCTATCCTGTAACTGCCAGACGCGTTTTTTATTCTGTTTTATGTGCAGTCTTTAAGGCTTTCTGTATATAAATTCATGCCATCTGCAGACAGATACTTTTCCTCTCTGCATAGAGTTGTGCTGGCTTAGTCCCTGCCGTAGAGCATCCTCTGTGGGGCCGTCCGTCCGTCTGTCCATCCTATCAGCGGACATTCGGGTTCCCTCTGGCTTTTCGCGACTACCTGTGCAAGTCCTTTGGTACCTCATAATTCCACTTATTTAGGGGCTAAATACGGAATCGTACTAAATGCTGAACAAACATTTAGTTTGTTCAGTACTAAACACTGAATGAAAAGCTAAATATGTGATGAAATATTTAGGAGCAGAATCGCTGGGTCACGAGCAGATGTCCCTCCAGTGTTACTTAAAAACCCCGCAAAGCCCCCGAAGGAGCTGTGCCGCTTTGCACGCCCCCCGACCACACTGGTTTCACATTGTCGCCGGTGTTGCACGAGTCAGCCCTTAATTTAGCTGTTCCAGTGGGTGCGAAGCCACGGGCCATGTCGGTGGCGTGGCGCATCTCTGGTGACTAATGATGTGCGTGCCTTTCCGTGGACCTGTCGGCCACTCACACGCGTGTGTCTTTTCTTGTGAAGTGTCTGTTCCCATTTGCTGCCGGTTTTTAATTGGGTTGTTTGCTTCTTGCCGTTGGTTCGTTGTCCTTCATGATCCTGCACATGAGCCCCTTGGCGGGTATACGTAACGTGAAGGTTTTTTCCTTAAAGTGCAGTCTAACTGATCATCTGGTGGAAAAACGGTAACGCAGAATTTATTAGCAACGAAAGAGAAAAGGAGCTCCCATCCCGTGGTTCAGATGCTCTGCAACGTCCTGAGGCTGCTACGTTACGGCCCAAACGTGGAGCGTCCGCATGGATGCTCTGGGCCCCTGAGGGGCAGGGGTTGTGCATGGAGTGTTGAGGGCGGCACATCGTGGACACACGCTGGCTCATTTCTCTTCAAACCTGCATCTGCACTGGCTCAGGGTCCCATCGGCTCTGTGCGAGGCCCGCGGAGAGGCTAGGCCCCCGTGTGCCTGTGACCTTGTGCACAGCAGTTGTACATCGAACATCCCTGGGGGGCGGGGTGTTCCTGGATCACCCGGCGGGCTGTAAACACAACTACAAGGGTCTTTGTAGTGGGGAGGCAGCAGGATATCTGCCACAGAAGGAAGACTGTGTGTGTGGAGAGATCAGAAGATGCTTCGGAGCCCGGAAGGCAGCTCTAGGGGCAGGTAAGGGAGCAGGTCCTCCCGAGGGGGACTGTGGTCCTGCTGGTGCCTTGCTTGTGGCCCAGGGAGACTGATCTCAGACTTCTGAGTCCCAGAGCCGGAAGAGGCCCGTTTGTGCTGGGCAGAGATGCCCTGAGTCAGAGGCCAGGGGTCGCCAGGTGAACGCAGAGCCCGTGGCCTCCACCGCCCAGAACCCTCCAGCCAGAGGTGGGAACGTTTGCCCAGGCCCGGCCCGTGCCTGCCCCAGCCCCTCTGAGGCTCCTGGTCCCCACCCCTGCCTCCTTGCCCGCTGGTCCCGGTCCCCACCCCACACTTGGGATGGCCCAAGCCATCCCCTGGGTGTCTCCAGCCGGCAGACGGCACTCAGCCTGCACACCCTTATTTCAGGGAGAAATCTTCCTTTTCTGGGTCACGGAGCCCTTTGTGGACAGAGAGGAGGCAGATGGCCCCTCACCGAGAAGCACGCCGGGTTGTGAAATGCAGCTCTTGCTGGTGGTCTCAGGGGCTCCCCAATGCCTGCCGGGGACGGCGGGTGCCCGGCTTCAGGACAGCCAGTGCGGCAGACCCGTCCGAGGGCACTTCCTCCGCCCGGAGCTCCCCCGGGGGAGTTCGGCGTCCGTTCTGAGCTTGTCCGCACCAGTGGGGAGGGCGGCGATGTTTTCATGTCGAGGAGCAGCGGCCGCACCCTGTCCCCTGCGCGGCACCACTGGGCAGAGCTCTGCTGGGGACGCCAAGACCCAGTGTCTTTGCTTGTATTCCAAGCAGGTGGTGTTCCCTGCTCCGGGCGGCTGGCGGCCATGCAGGGAAACAGAGGCAGGGAGCTCTCAGACCTGTGGTGTGGGCGGGGCTGTGGGGGTGGGGCAGGGGCTGGGGACACAGGCACGGGGAGGGGGGCTGACACTGCCAGGCTGGCATTGGGGTGGGGTGGGCTGGGCCTGTGCCCGGCCGCAGATCACGGACCAGCCCCCCTTTCACTCTCCTCTGACCACGTCCACAGAAGCGGGCTGGTGTTTGCTGGGGAGCAGGTGAGTCTCACACCCACCCACCCTGGATAACTGCCACGGTTTGGGGGCTGGGTCCCGCCTGCTTTTCCACTGTGGTCCACGCGGCACCTGGCCTGGCGTCCTTGCGAGACAGCGAAGTGAGTGCGTCGAGGGAGGGGAGTTGGCAGACGGCCCCGGGGGGTCCAGCGTCCCCCACGCTTGGTGATGTTCCTGGGCGTGCGAGCCCACCCGACCTCCTCTGTCCTCGGCCTCTCCCTGCCATCGGAAGGAGACCGGGAGGACAGCCCCCGCCGTGTCCTGTTTCTCAGGCTCTGCTCACAGCTCGTGGTGCCGAGGAGTCGTGACAAAGGATAAAAATGATCATCGATACAAAGTGACCGGCTGCGTCTCAGTTTCGCTTTGGTTTCACGTTTGTCTAGGGATGCCTTTCTCCCACGGGTGTCCTTGTGCCCTTGTGTGTTGGTGCGGCCGCTGGCCCTCCTCCCGCCCCGTCCTTCCTTGCCCTGGGTGTCGCGTCTCCCTGACCGCCGGCGTGGGCCGCCTGGGGCTCTGGCGCACCTCAGAGGGTTCTGGGCCTGGCCCTTCGTGCCTCGCTGCGGACTGTCCTGTCTTCCCTGGCTTCCGCTCGCCCGTGCCTTCTCAGGCAATGGTGTGCGTGTTGGGATCACCTCGGCTTCTCTGAGAAGAGACGATTCTGGAGGACCGGCTCCCCTCTCGGGTGGGGCTTCTGGTTCTGAGAACGTGTGCGTCTGACGCAACGGCTGTTGTCACGTGGTCCTGAGTTCTGAATGTTGTAAATAGCTGTTGCGTTTTCCTTCATTTTTGCCCCTCTGGTGCTGGCTGAAAAGTGGCCTGCCTCATTGCTCCAATTCCCACGTCTCTGCTGCCCAGCTTAAGCAGAGCTGCGTATCTTGATTGGCCATTTGAAGTTTTTCTTTGGTGGATCGCTTCTTCATACTCTTCGTGCCTTGCTAGCTCTGGGAGCTGGCCCGGTGTGTGGACCCAGAGCAGCGCCCTTAGGGAGGACTTCGTCTTCCCCGGGAGGCCCCTCTTCAGAGCTATGGGGCAGAGGGACCGCCCGGATCACTCAACCTGCCAGCGCGTCCCCCGGGCACCCCCGCAGGAGGGGGGGGCCCGGGCAGCCTGTGCCGTGGGCTCCCGGTGGTTGCCCCAGGGTCCCAGCACAGGAGAATGGCCTCACCTTCTACCGGGCACTGCTCCCTCCTTGTGCAGCTTTGGGCAGGACCCCCAGGTGGCCTGTTGGCCCCACTCCTACCCGCGGGTTGGACTTAGGAACTTGCCCTCGTCCTCGCTCATGCGGGGGGTCCTGGGAGTGCTGGGCCGTTAACTTTCTGACCTGCTCCAGATTTCTCCTCTCCCCTGAGAAGAACCCCCAGCCCCCACCCCTGGCACCTGCACTGTGACGGGGGCCCCAGTTGCACCCTGGGGTATCTCAGGGTGTTTGGGGGATTGGGGTGCAGTCACATCACTGGGAGGAGGCACAGGACAGAGGTTGCGGCCTGTGGTGTGGACCCAGGTGGGGCCTGTGTCCCTACCCCCCACCCACTAACCACTTTCTCATGAAGACCACCCTCTCTTCTTAGACACCAGGCTTTGGGTGAAGCTGCCCCCACCCCTGACTCTCGAGGACGCACAACTCCGGCCTGGCCACTGACAAGAAGCAAGAGCGTCACCTGTCTCCACTTGGAGGTGAACACAGGAGGGGCTGGGACCCGGGCAGGCCCTCAGGCCGCAGTGCAGGGGCCTCTGCAGGGCTTTGCAGAGGCGTGAGGTCGCTTCACCGCATCTCGAAGGAGGAGGTGGTCTGCCAGCAGCCATGGTGGAGCCCAAGAATGGAGAAAACAAGGAGAGAAAGGAGAGGCAAGAGGCGGAGGAAGATGGCCTTTCTGCCCCTGGATACAGCCATGCCTGCAAGCAGCCTACCCAAGCGCCTTTCACGTGTAAGAGCCAACACATCCCATTCACTGCTAGAGCTGTACGTGCGTGTGTAAGATTTTCTGTCATTTCAAGCCAAGAGACTCCTAATGGACGTGCGTCTGCACATTTGAAAGAGTGAAAACGTGATGACCGTGTGCCTCGTCCCTTGGCGATATGACTGAGTTCTGTGGTCACTCAGCTTTGGGGAGGGCTCTGACCCCTTCTGCTCGAGTGCTCCGATTGGGGGGTGGCGTTTTCATCTTTTCCTTTGCTCGTTTCTGCAGCCCCAGAAGAAATTTTGACCCACCAGACAGTCATCTCTAGAAGGAACATCCTTTATTGTGCAAGGAGGGGCCACAGTGCGGGGGTGGGGCGAAGCGTGTAGCAGGGGGGCCTGCGCGGTGGGGACAGGCTGCCCAGGGCTGCACACGGACGCGCAGGTGGGTGTTCTTGGCAGAATCCCTGGAGGGTTTGCAGACGGGGAGGGGGGCTGAGCACCCCGAACCTCCAAGTCTAAGTCCCTGTGTACCCGAGACCCCACTTCTTGGCTCTCTGCTCATGGGGGCAGAGATCAGGGAAGGGACAGCACAGGAGGGAGGGGCAGGTCTGGGCTCTGAAAGGCAGCCCAGGGGTCAGGGGAGGGGCTCCGTCCACCTCCCAGGCCCCTCTGTGTAACTCAGGCCCTGGAGAAGCCCGGCGGGGCCCAGCTGCAGGGAGGCACCACCCACCTGTTTGGGGCCGATGGCCCTAGTCTCTGAAATTCTCGTGGCGATCTGAGGGGACACAGTGACCTGGAATGAGCCCCCGCCCGTCCCCGGCCCACCTGTGGCCACTGGGCGGCCGCTGAACCAAGGGGTCCTGAGGGCGTGGGAGAGGAGCAGGCCTTACTGTGAGGGCCCAGAACCACCCTCTGCTTCTTGGGCGGGCCGAGGCCTTCACAGACGGACTCGAATCCCCGCAGGAACTTGGGGTGTGTGATGGGGTCCCAGACTGCGGGGGAACAGGCATAGGTCCTGCCTGCTGCCGTGCGGAGGGTGGGGGCAGGGCACAGGGGCAGGCCTCAGGCAGGGCTCGGGGGCATCGGGGGCCGTGGGGCTGTCAGGGTGCCTTGCTCTTGGGATGGAGAGGAGTGTCCGTGTCTTGGTAAGAAATTTGGCTGATGTGGGAGAAGAGAGAGACTCCCTCTTCCCTTGGGATGAGATGGGAGGAGGTGACCGTCTCCTCTTCCCGGCACCCTAAATAGCGTGGAGGTTGAATCGTGGTCACGGGACTGTCCTGGGGAGAGGGCCACGGGGAATGAGTGTGTGCGGGTGTGCGAGGCCCAGGGGCTGCGGGCGGGGAGGCTCGGTGGGAGGGTGGCCGGGGCCGGAGCCTTCAGCCGGCATCTGGCCCCTGACCTCCCTCTCCTGCTGGGTGGGCAACAGGCCCCGCCCCCCAGGGGCTGTGTAGCCGCCTGGCTCGAGAGACTCCTTTCCCGCAGGGGACCACACGTACCCAGCAGGTTGGCCATCAGGCTGGTTGCACTCTTGGAACGGTTGGTCACATAGAGAATCACGTCGTCCTTGGGTTTCACCTTGACCAGGTAGAGATCGTCGTTTCTTCCAGAAACTGTGGAGGATGCTGGGGCTGATACAGGCTGGGAGATGGGTGGCCGCCCAGTGGGGAGACTACAGGCCCACTTTCTGTGCATGCGGGCGGTGCCTCCCATCCTGCCCCGCCTCGTGGGGACAGGGGCTCTGCCCCCCTGAGAGTAGCTGCCAGCCGCGAGGCTGGCCGGGGGCCTGAGTCCTGGTGCCCACCCATCCCTCAGGCACAGAGCTGCAGGGTCCTTGCCACATGGCTCTAAACCCAAGAGCCAAACCTTGGGGCTGTGCCCTTGGGGGGCCCATTGTCTGCACACGGTACACTTGAATTGGTTTTTCTGATCAGCTTGACTGTAGTGACAGGAGACTTCCCTGCAGTCAAAGGGGGCGGGGTTACTCTGTCCACCTGCCCTTTTTAATTTCTTTATAAATTTTATTTATTTACTTACTTACTTGATGTTTATTTATTTTGAGAGAGAGAGAGAGAGAGCGCGCGCGCGCGAGCATGCAGAGGAGGGGCAGAGAGAGGGGGCGGGGGAGAGAGAGAATCCCAAGCAGGCTCCGCTCTGTCAGAGCAGAGCCAGATGTGGGGCTCGAACTCAGGAACCATGAGATCATGACCCGAGCCAAAATCAAGAGTCGGGCACCTAACTGACTGAGCCCCATCATGTTTTAAATGGAAGTATGATTTTCCCACAGTGGCAGTCACTGTTCTCTGTGTGGGGTTCTAGGAATTTGACAAACGCGTCAATCGATCCGCTTGAGGGTGGCCTCGGTCCTCCTTGCTCCTGGACTGCATTTCCAGGTCTGGCCCCCTCCGATGCCTGGACGCTGAGTCAACGGCGGCAGCTGAGGGGGCGCCCCAGTGACGGCAGCCCTGCTGGGGACCCCGTGCCGAGAGGGGGCAGGATGGTGGCCGAGGCCACGCAGCAGTGATGGGGTCTGCAGTCAGACCCCTGAGGCTTGTCCCGCGGAGCAAAGCGCCCCCGTCCCCTCCCTGGGCCCGGCCCGGTCCCCCCACTCTGCCATCACACCCTGCGCGCACGGTACGAGGCTCTCCCCGTGCAGGTTGCCGTCCCTCGTTCTCACGGTTGCTGAAAAGCCCGAAGTCCCCGCCGGGCCAGATCAGAGCCGAGTGGTCGGAGGCCATGACCGTGGTGTACCAGCTCCCGGATGGCCGCGGGGCAGAGAGAGGGTGCGGGGAGGCCTGGACTGCGCCCTCCTCCGGCACCCTCTCGGTGCCCCGTGTGTGCTCACGCACTCCCAGGAATGCCCCGTGACACTGCCGGGGCCGGCAGACCCAAGGACAGTCCCCGTGTGCTGCACTGGCCCCTTCTCGGGCCAGCAGACCAGCGGGCGTGTGTGCCCAGGAAGGAGGAGCGTCCAGGCTCCCCTGCCCAGCCCTTGCCCCCTCTGCCCCGGGGGATGCTTCACTCCCTTCTGGACCGAACTCGGGGCTCCTTCCGAGACCGTGGTAGGGGCTGCAGCCCCCAAACCTGCCTGTGGGCTTCCCCCACAGGCCCCCACCCCCACCCCGTGGACTCGCCCTAAGGTTCACTTACAAGTCCCCCAAAGCGGTGCCTCGGCTCTGGCCCCGTGTCCCAGCCTGGGTCTGCGTGCGGTCAGCCAAGGGCAGTGGCGCCCGTCGGCGGTGGACGGGGCTGACGAGGGGGCTGTGGTGCGCGTGCCTCCCAGCCCTGCTTCCTGTGCTCAGACTCAGATGGGGGAGTGTCTGGCTGCCTGGGGCCTGGAGTCCTGCTCCCTGGAGGAACCCCGAGAAGGTCTGGGACACGAGGCCTCCGCCTCAGCCAGGGGCAGGCCACCCACCATCCGTGACGCTCACTCCAGCCCCGCCGCCCCCCCCCTCCCCGGGAGCGCCGGCCCCCGGAATCCTTTGCTGTCTCACCTTTGACAGGTCCTTCTGGGACCCCTCATGGCTCTTCTGAGCCTGCAGGCCACACGCCTGCACCAGCCCCACGGTCAGCAGCAGGAAGCGCATCTCCACGGCACTGTCTGTCTGGGTTTGGTGACAGCTGGGAACTCGCGGGCTCTGGTCCTGTCTACACAGCTGGGCCCCGCGGCCCGTCTATACAGCTGCATGGTTGGGGGCGAGGTCACACGGCAAGGGCTCTGCCCTGTCCCCGCAGGCCGGCGGGGACTCTTCACGCTAATGTCTTAACCTTGATCTTAATGTTGGTGAGCTCTTGTGCATTCTCTGTGGCTTTGGCACCAAAAATGTCATGTTCCCACGCAACCAGTCTCCAAAACTGAGTCCTCACTCTCAGAAGCTCAGAACGTGACCTGATTTGGGAACGAGGTCTTCGAAGATGTCCTGGAGATGGGGCCATGCTGGCCACGGGCGGGCCAGGTGTCCTTGCAGGCAGAGGGGAGGTGATGCGTCTGTAAGCCCAGGACACCCCGGATCGCCCGCCTCCCCAGAGGCTCGGGGAGGCAGGGATGGGTCCTCCAGGAGGGCAGCCAGGGCCGCAAGAACACGCCTCTGATGCGCTAAGCCGCCCGGCCCGTGGGAGCTCGGTTCAGCCACGCCGAACCTGAGCCCAGAGGGGACAGCAGGGCCACACGTGGAGCGGGAGTGGCCGCAGAGGCTGGGCCGCAGCGCAGCGCTGACCCCACACAATCCGGCGGAGCGGACGGGCCCGTCCGTGGGCGCTGCCACACGCGTGGAGGGGAGCCCACCCGAGCCCACGCGCTCCTCCGTGGCCAGGTCTCCCGCTCGTGGTGCGCATCGGCGGTGCTGGCAGAGAGTTGTAGGCTCGCTCAGCCTTCGTGAATTCCCGGAACCGTGGCTGCTCATTTCCTTGCTTGAGCCATATACGTCCAGCACCCGTGTGACCCCAGGAGATCCCGCAGGAGACCCCGCAGGAATGGCGGGGACTGGACACTGCCCCTGCAGTTTGGGTCAGAGAAGTCAGGACACTTTGGGGCCCCTTACAAATGCCGAGGTCCACGGAGGAAAGGATATGGTTTGTTTGCTGGGACAGAAAGGTCTGCTCCTTCCCTGTGGGCCAGGCTGGGTGCACATTCTGTCCCAGGAGCCTGCAGAGAGATGAGCGGGGCACACACGCAGATTCGGGGCTCCCCCTCCTTTCTGGGACTCCCCTGCCCTGGCCAGTTCCCCAGGCTGCCTCCAACGTTGTTCTCTGGGTCCTCCAGCCGGTAAGATCGAAGGTTTCTATGTGAGTGTTAGCCACCCAGCCTCAGTTGGATGGGGCCTGGGCTCAGGCAGAAAGCTGGGGGGGAGGGGGAGGGGAGAATGGGGGGAGAGGGAGGGAAGGGGGTAGGGAGGGAGAGGGGGAGGGGAGAGGAAAGGGGGGAGGGAGAGAGTCAGGGAGAGGAAGAGAGGGAGAGGTGGAGGGGGAGAGGAGGAGGGAGAACGGGAGGGGAGGAGTTGGGGGAGAGGGAGAGGAGGAGGGAGGAGGAGGGGGAAAGGGAGAGGAAGGAGAGAGGGAGGGGAGGAAGAGAGGGAGAGGTGGAGGGAGAAAGGGAGGGGAGGAGTAGGGGAAGGGGAGAGGGAGGGGAAGGGGGAGGGGAGGGAGGGGGAGGCAGAGAGGGGGAGGGAAAGGGAGAGAAGGAGGGGGAGGGAGGGAGAGGGGGAGGGAAAGGAGGAGGGAGAGACGGAAGGGGAGGGAGGGAGAGGGAAAGGGGGAGGGGGAGAGGGGGAGGAAGAGGGGGGAGAGGGAAGGGGAGGGAGGGAGAGGGGGAGAGGGAGAGGGAAGGAAGAGGGGGAGAGGGGGAGGGAAAGGAGGAGGGAGAGAGGGAAGGGGAGGGGGAGGGAGAGGGAGGGGGGAGGAAGAGAGGGGGAGGGGGGAGGGAAAGGGAGAGAGGGAGGAGGAGAGAGGGAGGGAGAGTGAGGGAGGGAGAGGGGGAGGAAGAGAGGGGGAGAGGGAGAGGGGGAGGAGGAGAGAGGGAAGGGGAGGGAGGGAGAGGGGGAGGAAGAGGGGGGAGGGGGAGAGGGGGAGGGAAAGGAGGAGGGAAAGAGGGGAGGGGGAGGGGGAGAGGGAGGGGGGAGGGAAAGGGAGAGAGGGAAGAGGAGGGAGGGAGAGGGAGAGAGGGAGGGAGAGAGGGGGAGAGGGGGAGGGGAGGGGGAGGAGGGAAAATGGCAGCTCACCCGGGGCTGCTTCTTCCAGTGTCAGCTGTGTCCCGTTCCGCCGTCTCGTGGTCCCTCTCGTGTCCCCTCTCCTGTCCCTTCAGATGGCCGTCCGTCTCTTCCCTGGCTCGTCGGCTCGTTTCCCTCTCCACGCGCCCCATTGCCGCCCCTCTGCGTCGCTGGAAGCAGAACGCAGACCCACGGTTTAGGGGGACGTGGTAGCCGGCGGGTGCGGAGGACACACGGGGTGGCCCGCTGGGGGGTCGGCTGGGGGCTCTGGGCGCGGGGCCCGGGGGTGATTCGGAGCCATCGGCCCGAGCACCTGGACGGTAGGAGGCCGGCCGCAGCCAGGAGTCCGTCCCGGACGCCCCGAGCGGAAGGGGCGCTGCACTGGAGAAGGCTCCAGCAGCCTGGGCCTGGGTCCCAGCACCAGGTCGCGCAGGAGGCCACGGAGAAGCCAGTGCGGGGCTCTGGGTCTCAGGGCGCCCCCGGGAGGAGAGTGGAGCGCCACAGCCCCCTCGTGGGGCTGTCGGAGAGAGAAGGGGAGCCAGGCCCCTCCGCCTCCCCAGGGCTCAGGTGGCCCCTGACACCCCCGCCCCCGTGACCGGGGTTGGGAGGAGTCACGGGCAGGCCCCGCCCAGCCTGGCCCTGCTCTGGAGCCCGGGGAACCGGCTGCTGGCCCGCCCCACTCCTCCTGCCGGAAGGCGGGCGCCCCTGAGTTCGGGCCCTCGGGGGCAGTCGTGAGAGACAGACCTGCGGTGGCCTGTGTCAGGGAAGGCTGTGCTGCGAGAAGCGTCCTGGGTTCACGCCCTGGCGCACCCAGCAGCCCCGGCCTCATTTCGGGGGCGGGGTCTGAGCGGTGCAGCCAGGAGCTGGTGTTCCGGGGGCCCCCCCAGGGTCCCTCTAGATGGTAGTGCTGATTGGATCTGCCACCGCGCTGACTTGGATCCATGACCAAGTGCCACGAGCCTGGCTGCCAGGGGCGGGGGCCACCCAGAAGGACCTGGAGCCTCTTGTCTGAGGACAGAAGGGAGCGGGGAGCGTCCCCAGGCCCGTGCCTCCGGCCGGGGGTCTGCTCGCTGGACACCGAGCTCGGTTTCCTCCCCGAGGCTGGAGCCAAGTGTGCCCAGGGCAGCTCCAGTCGCACGCGTGTCCCCGGCCGGGCGCAGAGGGGCCCCTCGCCGTGGCCTCCCTGCCCGAGGCCTCGCAGCGCGCCGGTTAAACCCCAGCGTCAGACAGAGCAGGACTTGGAGCACGCACGGCCCGCTGTCAGGGCGTCCGTGCTGTCGCCTACAAATCTGCCGTCCGTCCCAGGGGCCTGAGCCCTGAACTCCTTCCCGTCCGTCATCCCCACGTGCCCCGAGGGACCCTCCCACACAAGGGTCCGTGTCTGTCGTCTTTCTCTTCTGGGCCCAGCTTGGCTGCACCTGTCAGCCGGCCCTCAGCCCAAGGGCTTTCAGGTGGCCCCCACCAGCCCTCCGGGGGGACCGGTGCCGCGTGCGAGACCACCCACCCTCGTTCGCCAGACCCTTCGCGTTACCTTCCGGGGCCTGTGACGGGCGTGGGGCTGGCAACGTGGACGACAAGGAGGCCGCATACGTGCCTCTGGGGACTTGGGTCCGTGGGTGAGGTGGACGGACCAGGGTTAATGCCTCTGCCCACCCTTCCCCCTGTGTCACGGCCTTGACCCCTGACCCTGCCGTGCAGGATCTCTGCGGCAGGGCTCCTCTCTGGCCCCCTCCCACCTGGCCCCTGCTGGCCATGTTCACTCTGGAAGCTGAGCTAGACCCTGCTCACAAAACTGAATTCAGTGGTTGCAGGTCGACCTCTGGGAGCAAGTCATCGAGAGGCTGTGGCTGGGCCTGTGGCTTGGGGGCTGTGGGTCCTGCGTTCGGCTGACCGGGATCCTGACAACGCGGCCTCTGCTGGTGGGCGTTGCTGGGGGACTGTGAATACTGGGGGCCAGGGGACAAAGGTGTTGTCCTTGACCAGACTCTAGGCGGCTGCTCTGAGCCGTTTCCCAGCTGGGCCTCAACCTTGGCCTCTACAGACGTGAACAAGCACCGAGAGGCCCCGCCCCTGGGGGACCCCGGCCCCCAAGCGCCTGTCTGGCCGTGTGTCCCGGCCAGCACCCCAGATGTCCCCCAAGGGCCGGGTGACAGGGAGGGAGAGGTCCCAGCCCCCCCCCCCCCCCCCCGGGGAGGTGCGCGTCCGTGTGTCAGAGCTACGGGGACCTGCCTGGGACTCTGCCTCCAACGTGGCCGTGAGAGGTTTGCCACAGGGGGAGGCGGTGCTCACAGACATCTGGGCTCTAACCCGAGGCGGCCCTGCCCATCCCAATGCTCTTTATAGGATGTCCATCTGGAAACTTCCCTGTGGCCTCTGGGCGCAGTAGACCGCTTTCCCGACACCACCCGTGGGTTTGCTGCATGTTTGCACAGCCCAGGGGGGCTCGGCCGTCCACACTGCGGCCCCCCGGGTCCGTCTTCCCTGTGTGCCGTCCGCCCGGCCTGGCCCTGGTCCCCACAGCCCGGCGTTTGCCGGGAGCGCTAAGCGGGAGCCAGTGCCATCTGCCACCGCCTCCAACTCCCGCCCCACGTGCTCAGCGGCGCCCTGACCTCTCTGGATGGCCCCACGTGGCAGCCGTGGCTCACTGAGGGAGGGGGTGATTCCAGGCACCTTCCTTGGGAACACCTGAAAAACTCCAGGCTCGGGAGGGCTTCAAAGGCAGGATATCAGGCCGCTGGAGGTGCATGAGGTCACGGGCCAGTGTCCCCCCCCCCCCCCCCACCCCGTGGCAGGGGCTCAGGGAGGCGTGGCCTGAGCTGCAGGTCCCAGCAGACACTCCTACTTGAGCCATCCCAGCCCTGCAGCCAGGGCAGGGTCTGGCTGCTGCATGAGGGAGCGGTGCCAGGCCTAGGGGTGGCACTGATTGGTACAGGATGGGGACCTTTGCTCCAGTGAGCTGTCCCTCGCCCGCCCTCTCCCATCCCCCAAACAAGCACCTGATTTAGTTGGACAGAACCGGCCGTGTCTTCGCCTAGCGTGGGAGGTTACCTGTTCGCCAGATGTTACTTGTTCCAAAACCCCCTTTGTCCTGGACGTGCACATGTTGACCTGTCAGGTCCGTGTCTGGCCCTCCTCCTTGGCCCTCTTTCCAGCAGAAGTGTCCCCAGTCCAGACCCAGCAACCCACACGAGGCTCTGTTCCTGGAAAGGGAAGAGTGAGCGTTCGACGGGCTGCCCGCCTGGCTCGGGGTCTCTTCTGCCCTCAGCCTCACCCGAACAGGGACCGGGGTCCCCGTGCCCAGCGTCCCCTCTGCCGGGGCCTCCACCCCTCCCGGGTCTCTGGGGAAGCAGGAATGAGGCGGTGGGTCCTCATTATGCACATCAGTGTTCTGGATAAAACCCACCAGGAGACCGACCTCCTGCCTTCTCTCCTCTGAAGCCGAGAGAGGAGGATGCAGCCTTCCGGAAAACCGTGGGGGCAATCAAAGTTGAAAGAAGACCGCTCCGTGCCTGCAAGCTCTGCCCACCCCGTGCACCACTGTGGGGCTGGAGGGGGGCAGCCCTTCCTTCCTGTCCTCCCCCGGCAGGGCCGTGCGGTCTGACTCCTCTGTCCTTAGGGCGCAGGACCGTGGAGCTGTCCTGGGGCTTCCCATGCACACGCTGGGCTGGCACAGGCTGCTCCAGTCGGGATCTGTGCTGCCGTGGGGAGCGGTGTCCCGGGGCACCCCGCTGGTGTCCTGACCGATGCCACTGGGCGCCCCGCCCCGCCTTGGCTCTGCAGCCAGACGCTAGAAGCGCGACGGGACCGGTGCGGTCGGCGGGCAGGTGTCGTCATGGTTATGGACGGCCTTTCCCCTGGAAGTAAAGTCGTTTTGGGTCAAGCACGTTCCCCTTAGCATCACACTGGCATTCTGGGGGTGACGGGGTGACTTTTCTACTTACCCTCCTGGAACAAGCCTGCTTAATCTTGATCATGCCAGACTCACCCCTCAGGTCCCACTCACTCGCTGCAGGTGGACCTCAGCTGCCCCAAATCCTGTGGCAATGACGGTCTCTTGGTGGTTCCTTCATGCCCCACTGAGTCCTGCTTTCCCCCCAACCCCGAGACCATGGGCCCAGCTTCCCTGCCCACTGCGCCTGGGCTCTGTGCTCCTCTGGACCTTCTTCTGGGGTGGGCGGGGCTCCGTGGTGGCCCTGGGGTCTCTTCAAGCCCTATTATCTGCCACGTCCTAGCATCCATCCCGGGAAGCCCCCGTTCTGATCCCCAAATGCGACTTCCCACGTGAGCGGGCAGCTTCCTCCTCCTCCAGGCCCCGCAGGCTGGACTGAGGTTCTGGGCAAGGAGCCGGAAGGCCGGGCGGGCCGTGGGAGTGTTGGGTGCGTCTGGCGCCTTTGGAAGGGGCACAAAGCTCTCCGTCAGCCGCCTGGAGCGCCTGAGCCTTGGTCCTAAAGCAGCCGACTCAGCTGTTATGAACAGACACTGCTCCCCCGGGGACCCCGGAGAACGGGCCCCCTGAGGGTGGCCGCTGGCTTTCGACCTGTCCTGCCGACCCCAGCCAGGGCCATCCAGCCCGTGTCTCCATCCTGGAGATTCCTGGATCAGTGGGCTGTGGGGAGATGTCAGGCTGTGCTCACCTGTGGACACTTGGGGTGCTGAGGGGCCAGGAGAGCCCCCTCCTTGCCCTGTCCGGCTGCCCTCCCTGGGGCTGTGTGGCAGCCGGCTAAGCGTCTGCAGAGCACGCGTGGGGAGTTTGGTCTCTGCTCTGAGGGGCAGCAGGGGAGGTGGGGGAAGCCCGGTGGGCAGCGAGGGGGCAGCGAGGGTGGTGGGGCCTGGGGCTGGGTCCCAGGGTTGGGGACAGTGCAGAAGGAGCCTGTTAGCATTTTCTAAGCTGACTTGGAAAGAAAGACAGACACTTTCTCTTTTTCACCTTGTATTTGGAGTGAACTGTAGGCTCACAGGCACCTTTGAGAACAGATTCAAGAGACCCCCGGCGCCCGTCCCCTGTCCTCCCGAAGCTACCGTCCTGCACTCCGTCCCCTCCGCGCCCTGCCTCCGCAGACTTGCTCGTGCGCGTGGAGTGTGGGTTGTGCGCTCAGTTCTGTGCTTTTCCCCGGCAGGGAAAGCCACACGCCCCACCGCAGTCCGGATTTGGGGGGACCCCCTCCTGTGGCCCCTTTAAGCCACACCTGCTGCCTTCTCGGCCCTCCCCACCCCTAACCCCTGGAGGTCACGGAGGGTTCCCTGTTGCTGTGGATTTGACATTTTGAGACCGTTCTACACACGGATTCCTTCTGGGGCTGCCTGCCTTCCCCGACCCCACGGCTTTGAGGCCGTCCAGCTTGCGCCTGTTCTGTGGCCCGTGCCACGTTCAGTCACCCTTCTCCCGAGGGTGGCTGCTGGGCCGATTCCAGGCGGGGGACGTGGACAGGGCTGCCACGGACGTCTGTGTCCAGGTCTCGTGTGCGAGCCTCCCTAGCTCTGAGGTGAATACCCGCTGGGCCATCGCTTGGAGTCCCCAGAATAACCACGGAATAGTGGGGACTCTCCACGTATCCGCCGTACACGGGGTGCGTGTCCCAGCTGCGCAACTAATGATCTCTGAGGGATGACGGTCACCACCTGTCCCTCTCTGCTGGGGAACCGCCTTCCATCCGACTCCCCTACCGGGGGTGCCCCAGGCCCTCGCTCCCCAGATGAGGCACTCTGGGGGGACAGTCCCTGGGAAGGTAGGGGGCGATCTGCAGTGGGACACGGCTGGCCCTGGAAAAGGACAGTTCAGAGAAGGAAACTGTGGGTCGAGTGGGGTCCCCCACGTATATCCGTGTTCCAATCCTAGTGTCCAGAACCTGTGAGTGTGACCTTATTTGGAAAAAGGGTCTTTGCGGATGTGATTACGGTAAGAATCTTGAAATGAGATCATCCAGGATTGTCCAGTGGGCTCTAAATGCAATGAGGGGCGCCTGGGGGGCTCAGTCGGTTGAGCGGCCGACTCGAGCTCGGGTCGTGATCTCACAGTCTGTGAGTTCGAGCCCCGCGTCGGGCTCTGTGCTGACGGCTCAGAGCCCGGAGCCTGTTTCAGATTCTGTGTCTCCCTCTCTCTCTGACCCTCCCCCGTTCATGCTCTGTCTCTCTCTGTCTCAAAAATAAATAAACGTTAGAAAAAATTAAAGAAAGAAGTCACAGCTACTGTTAAAAAAGAAAGAAAGAAAGAAAGAAAATAAATGCAATGACAAATGACCTTATCAGAGACAGAAGAGGAGAGACACAGACACAGAGGAGAAGCCCTGTGAATATGGAGGCACGGGGTGCCTGGGGGGCTCAGTTGGGTGTCTGACTCATGATTTTGGCTCAGGTCATGATCCCAGGGTCGTGAGATCAAGCCTTGTGTCAGGCTCTGCATTGACACCTTGAAGCCTGCTTGGGATTTTCTCTCCTCTCTCTGTCCCTCGTCTGCTCTCTCTCTCTCTGTCTCTGTCAAAATAAATAAATAAACATTAAAACAATTTTTTTAATGTTTATTTATTTTTGAGAGAGACAGAATGCGAGTGGGTTAGGGGCAGAGAGAGAGGGAGGCATGGAATCTGAAGCAGGCTCCAGGCTCCGAGCTGTCAGCACAGAGCCCGACGTGGGGCTCAAACCCACAAACCATGAGATCATGATCTGAGCCAAAGTTGGTTGCTCAACCGACTGAGCCACCACCCAGGTGCCCCTTAAATTTTTTTTATTAAAACAATTTTTTTTTAACATTTATTTATTATTGAGAGATAGAGACAGAGTATGAGCAGGGAAGGGGCAGAGAGAGGGGGAGACATAGCATCCGAAGTAAGTTCCAGGCTCTGAGACGTCAGCACAGAGCCTGATGTGGGGCTCAAACTCACAAACTGTGAGATCATAACCTGAGCTGAAGTCAGACGCTCAACCGACTGAGCCACCCAGGTGCCCCATATGTATTTTTTTAATGTTTATTTGTTTTTGAGAGAGAGAGACAAAGCGTGAACAGGGAGGGGCAGAGAGAGAGGGAGACACGGACTCCGAAGCGGGCCCTGGGCTCCGAGCTGTCAGCGCAGAGCCCGACGCAGGGCTCGAACTCACGAACTGCGAGATCATGACCTGAGCAAAGTCGGACGCTCAACCGCCTGAGCCACCCAGATGCCCCTCAAAATAAATAAATGAACTTTAAAAAAATGAACATGGAGACAGAGGCTTGAGGGACGCCTGGAGCCCCAGAGGCTGGAAGAGGCAGGAAGGACCCCCCCGATGGAGCCTCCGCAGGAGCGTGGCCCTGCCTGGCCTGGACCTCGGACCTCTGGCCTCCATGCTGGGAAGAATGAGTTCTGTGGCTCTGCGCCCCCAGTCCGTGGTCACCGGC
The DNA here is from genome assembly GCF_027475565.1 of Acinonyx jubatus. Lineage (NCBI taxonomy): Eukaryota > Metazoa > Chordata > Mammalia > Carnivora > Felidae > Acinonyx > Acinonyx jubatus. Next base: position 1,960,914 of record NC_069391.1, read on the forward strand.
TAGAGTGGCCTCGGGACACTGACACAGGGTGGGCTTCTCCCCAGAAGGCTCCCCGCCACTCGGCGGGGAAACCCTGCAGACAGGGTGAGGGGTGGGTTTGGGGAAGCGGGCCCCCTCCTGCCCCCGGCCTCCTCCACGGCGCCCAGTGCTGCCTCAGCCCCCACGCCCGCCCTGAGGCCAAGCTCACGCGCCGTCAGGCCTGAGTGGGCGTCTCTACCTCCTGTATTTGAAACAGGCATCTGGGGAGACAGAGCCGGGGGTGGGGGTGGGGGGTCTCAGATGGAGCCTCTCTGGGGCCTCCACCCCCAGCCCTGAGGCCCTGGGACTCTCCGAAGCACTCCTGGCCCAGGGCTGCTGGCGCAGGAGGCGGGAGGCTCGCCTTGGTTGCCGAGCCTGATGATGTTCTGCGGACCCAGTCTGTACTTTCTGCAGACTTTTTCAAATCTGTCCAGGAAGCTGGGACCCAGGTCCGGCACCCGTCCTGAGGACGCAGCAGCAGGGGCCAGGGTCCCTCACCGCTCCCCTGGGACGGTGTGTGGAGAAGGTCTCGGGAGGGGGGTAGGGGGACTCAGGCAGTGCTGAGGCCGAAGGGGGGGGGCGCCCTGAGCAGACGGGCGGTGCAAGGTGGGGGCCCAGATGCAGCTCAGAAGCCTGGACCTGGGAGCCCCAACCCCACCCTATGATGTGATTGACTGTGGGTGCTCTGGCAGGTGGGGACCTCGGGACGTGGCCAGACTCCCACCGGCCTAGGGCCTGTCTTCAGAGGAGGGGGACCCTGAGGCCCGACGGGAGGGGTCAGGAGGCGGTACCATAGAGTGCCAGCACGGTGGTCTGTGTCCCGTTCCTGATGTTCCGGAGGTGGAAGATGATGTACTGTCTGTAGTCGGTCTCCGAGAGCAGCACCGTATTGTCCCCCTCATCTGTGTGGACACTCGGCTCAGAGCGGCCCCTGCCCGCCGCCGGCACCCGGCACCCGGCACCCACGGCTCGTGGGCCGGGCGTGCTGAGTGGCCGTGGGTGCGGACGGTGGGCCGGTGGGCCTCGGCGGGGGGAGCGGTGTCACTCCGGGCGGGGGTCCCTGGGCAGCGTGGGTGGCAGCGGCGTGCGCCCCCTCCCCCGGCCCCGGGCTGGCGTGCCTGCCCCCCTGGGGCCCCAGGCGGGGGCCGAGGGCCCGAGGAGACGCGGCACTTTGCCGCCAGACGGACGGGGCAGCGCCCGCCTCCGCTTACGGCTGATGCTGTACTCCCCGTCCCTCTCCCCCTTCTCGCAGACCATGGCCACGTGTTCGCACTCCCCGTGCACCCTGCGAACCAGCGGGGCGTGAGCTGGGCGGCCTCCCTCAGCCCCCACCCGGCCCCGGGCGCGGCCTTCTCTCCCGCAATACAGGTGCAGCCGGTTCGGTCAGCACGCACATGGTGCGGAAATGGAACCTCAGACGCCCGTCCTCCAAGCTCTCGATGTTCCGGATGAAGACCCTCAGGTCCCCGTTTTCCTCGATCCGCTTTATGTCGTTGGAGGCCATGGACACCGGATACCAGATCCCTGAAACCTGCAGGCGAGGCCCCGCAGACGCACGAGGAGCCCGTGTGGTATGGCCCTGGGGCTTCTTGGCAACTCCTTCCTGCAGGCCCTGGGTGTATGGCCTCCTACCAGAGTCCCCCTCTGCCCTCCCAGAGCCCCCCCCCATCCTCTCAGGGACTCCCTCTGCCCTCCCAGGGATGCCCTTGTCCTCCCAGGAACGCCCCCATCCTCCCAAGGACCCCTCTGCCCTCCTGGGCACCCCCTGCCCTCCCAGGGATACCCCCATCCTCCCAAAGATCACTCTTCCCTCCTGGGGACAGCCCCTGTCCTCCGAGGTCCCCCTCTGCCTTTCCAGGGACACGTCCGTCCTCCCAGAGACCCGCCCCTCTCCTCCCAGAGACCTCCCCCTGCCCTCTCAGCTGGGGGAGGAGAAGCAGGCCCCCAGGAGCAGCGGCCTGGTCACAGGTCAAAGACCCTGGATGGACGGAGGACAGACGCCCCACAGCCCAGCCCCCGGGGAAAGCCCAGACTCGGACCGCAGAGCCACCTTGGCCATGTTATAGTTCTTCTGCACAATGGCCTGGGGGTTGAGCTCCTGGGCGGAGACGAGGCTCAGCCCCAGGGTCAGCAGGAAGAGAGCCATGGCCTCTGGTGGGGGCCTCACCTGCGGCCCACTGCCTTTATACCCCTTTCTGCTCCACGGTTGCCACCCCTCTGTGCCCAGCACAGCCTGTCCTCCCCACCCTTCCTCCGAGTGCCGGGAACACAGCCAAAGGCCGCCACCGCTGCCACCCACCCCCGCCCCTCATGGATGTCCTTGAGCCTATGACGGGAGCGCCCTGGAGTCCGCCCGGACGGAGTGTCCAGCCAGGTCAGAGGCTGCAAAGGGAGGTCGGGTCGGGCAGGGTGGGCGATAGGCACCCTGGGCCGGAGCCCCCGTGGGCTGCAGAGGCCCCGATGGTGCTGGGGCCTCGCTGGCCTCTCCGCGCCCCAGGGGACTGGGCAGCAGACGGCCCTACAGTTCCCATCCCCGCCCGGCCTACGTGTCTGGGCCTGAGAGCATCGTTGTGCCCGTGCAGCTAAGCACGCAGGGCGCCGTGCGGCCGTCCTGGCCGTGACGACGCGGCCGCGGACTCGGAGTGAAGGTCCACGGAGCCCAGGAAGTGCCGACTCCCAGGAGAGGGGCCGGAACGAGACAGAGGTTTTGAGGTTTGAGGTCTGGAGAACAGAGAGGGGGGTTCGGACGGATGTGGGCCTGACCCCTACCCTGCCCCCTCCTGGCCAGGGTCCAGAGCAGTGGTGGAAGGCCCCCCCCCATCTCCCTGTGCTGCGTGCGGGCACAAGGCTGGCTGGTGGTGGGGGGCCGGGGCTGAGCAGGACGTGGGACCCCCAATCCTGTGTAAAACACCAGGTCTCAGCGTATGCACTGATGGGGTACTTTTGTTTCACTGAGCACCTGCCGGGTCTCCTGGCAGAGGGGGAGGCAGACCAGGCAGGTGGTAGTGGTGGTGACTGGGGCCTGCCTGCCGCGCTCGCTGCCCTCCAGCCTGCTGGCCGGCCCCTCGTGGGGAAGGGCCCCCTCCCTGACCGTCCCCCGTTACGGCCGGTTCCGTCTCCGCGCCTCTGTCCTGTTCAGGTGTGTGGCTTCTGGAACACAGCACCCGAAGTAACGGGTCCCCGCCCCGCCCCCCATTCCGCTTCGTTGTTCGTTATCGGGCTCCGGTTCCCAGGGGTCCCCTTCCCTGTCTGATTCACCCCCGAGGCAGCGACTTCTCCCTCCGACCAAACCCGGCCTCCCTCGGTCCCTCGGCAGGTACAAAGTGATCTAAAGGATGTTAAGTCTGGCTGTCGTCGGAGGAGGGGCTTAGTCGGGATTCCCTAAACCGGGTGAGTCCCGCAGCCACAGTCTCAGGGACTCCTCTGAGAAGGTGCTGCCCCCACGGCGTGGTCTCAGGTACGAGTCCTTCCATCACTGAGCAAAGGCCAGGCGGGGACACGAGGCAGTGCGAGGGCGGGGCGGGTGCGTTCGGTTCATGACGGCGACTCCCTCTGACCCTTGGCTCGGGGACCTGTAGCCCCCTTGAAGATGGGGGGGACGCTGGCTGGTGGAATGTGCCGGATTCCCCTCTACGAGAGAAGCCTCCCCTCACCCAGACCCGGCCCCCCGCGGCCTCAGCCTCTGCCCACTGCCCTTGTCCTCCAGGGCCGCCTCCGCCTCTGGACACGGCCATCGACATTCCGCTCCGCAGACACTGGACGGTCACGGGCACAGACGTGCTCACACACACACCACCACACACGTGCACACCCACATACCCGCACTCACACACGAGCGCACACCCCCAAGTGCAGCTCGGTCTCCCGCTTTTCTTCGCAGTCAAATTTCTCTTAGCACAGAACTCAGCACCTGCTCGAACGGAAAAATTGGGAGAAAACATAAAACGAGCCAAAGCTGGTCTTGACTTTCAGGTGAAGGCAGTGTCACGGGGGCCGGTGGAGGGAGAGGGGGGATCCGTGTTCTAGGCCAGCCGGGGCTGCTGGGAGAAGCAGGCTCACCCAGGTCAGGCTCTCCGGGGACGGGCGCCGGACAGCGCCTCTCCTGGGGGATGGGCAGGCCCCTGCCCCGGGTCTTCTGAGAATGCCAGGCTGGCCGCCCAGAGGCAGAGTGCGCAGAGACAGGCGTGAGCAGTCGGGGGCGCCACGGGGAAGCTCGGGCACACGGGAGAAGCTTCCACGGGAGGGCGGAGTCAGGAGCCTGTGAGTGGGGCGGGGGGGGTGGCGCCGGGGACCCCCACCTGCACCGAGGCCAGAGAGCACGCCGTGCCCACATCTGCTTCCCCCACTTCGGGCCCCCTCTGCTGTGCGGGCACACGACTCTGCGGTGACAAGTTGTTACGCAGCCCTGGGGAGTGGAGACGCCACACATACGTGCTACTTTCCCAGTGATAACAACGCCTTTATTTCCAAAGGGGAGGGTAAAGGAAGACGCATGTTACGACCACAGACCAGGACGCAGGGGTCACGCGTGACTGTGATTTCGTTGTTCGCTAGTGGACCTGACAGGCCGCACGGCACAGGAACGTGTCACCTCTGTGGTCGGAGAGGGGAGTCCTGCATAGGCTTGCTGGGGAGCACAAGGGACGCACTCCTGGGCTGGGGTGGACATCACCTGCAGGACGAAGAAAGAGAAGCGGGCACGCTCTTTCTGCCGTGTGGGTGAGCACACGCACCATTCAAGACACCCCGCGGTGGGTAAGGGTCGGTCCCTAGAGAATGAGGAGGGAAAACGGAGGAAGCGAAAGGCAAAAGAGCACTCAGAAATATCCTCTGCCTTTCGGATGGGACAAGGTCCCGTCGTCTGGCAACCGTGAGAAGCCCCCGCTGGCAGGTGCATCATTATGACTGTGACTTCCTGACGTCCGCATCATCAAAGGGTCCGCCGACGTCACCATCCACGGCAGGCTGACCATCCCCGAGAGCAGGGCACAGGGTCCGGCCTGTGATTTCACAAAGACCCGGAGACAGAATGCTTGGGAAACACCCACCTGGGCTCTTCCATCCTCCTGGCCGAGGTACAGGGACCCTTTTGGGGGGGTGTGGAAAAACTCGAGGGGTTGTGGTAACAGTGGCACCTGCTTGGAGCGGTGTCACCGGGGCACATGCTAGAGAGACCCCTCCGTCCCCCTCTACCTGGCATCTCTGACGCCCTTGAATTCGAGTGGTGGCCCGTTGCCCGTCACGGGCGTGAAAGCCGTGTCCAGGGCGGTGCTGTCCAAGCGGACCGTCTGGCGGAAGAACGGCATTTGCAGCATCCACTTTTCTAGTGGCCACGTTGTCAAAGGTAAAAGGAACGAGTGGATTAATTTTCACAGCATATCGGCACTTAGTTCGGTAGACCCAGCCTATTATAATTTCAAGATCGTACCAATGTGACATTATTAAGGAGATCCCTTACTTCCTTTCTTGCCCCCTGCGTCTGCCTTCAGTGTGTTTTGTGCACTCGGGGGACAGCTGAGGTCAGAGCAGCCGCACGTGGCTGGTGGCGACTGAGCTGCTCAGCGCGGATCGAGAGCCTCTTGCCCGTTAACTGAGTGCTCAGAAGTGAGGCATCAGAGGCCTCCGCTCTGCTTCGGCCACGTAACCCTCCAGACGTGTGAACAGAAACCCCGCGTAAACCTTCCAGTGTGAGCTCGGGGGGCTGGCTGGAGCCGAGCTCCATGTTTCAATGTAGGGCCTACGCTTTGGGCTTTAATCCCTGTCTACAAGCACCGACCTTCGCGGGAGCTCGTAGTTTTTGTTTAAACCCCCATTTAGTCTTGGGACAAATGAGCCATCCTACTATCTGTGCGAGAAAAAAGAACAAGAGATTTACTCCGGGGACACACCACGCCTCCTAGTTCAGGAAGACTCCCTCTCGTGACCTCGCTTTACTTTCCCAGCCGTGACGTGGGGGAGATTTCATGCGTCTCTTTTCTGCCACGCGGGTGGCATTCGCTGAGCAATCGAGGAGGACCACGGCCGCTGCACTCGGTCCCGGGGGGGCACCCGGCGCCCCGAGGAGCTGCGGGAGGACAGAGCCCCCCACCCCCACCCCGGCCGGCCTGGTGCTGCTGGCCGAGCGTTCTGGAAGCAGGGGCTGTGGTTGGTGTCCCCATGTCTGCAGATTAGACGTTGTAAACCATGGTTGCACGTGGCAAAGGCGTGTGAATGTTGACTATCTGACATCTCCTCCTCTTCTCCTTTTTCGCCCAGGAGACGATGAATTTTAAGAGAAAGATTGTGGTGCTGGTTTCATGTGTGTTTTCCTTCCTGCTGCTGGAGCATCGTCTCAGGTAAATAGATGCCAGGGAATCACAGCCCGTAGTGACTGGCACAGATGGGGTGGGGTGCTGGGTTTTGGCCAGACGTTGGCAACACTCTGGAAAGTTCCCTTCCCTCCGTGGGACGAAGCACCGTGCGATGGCTAAGGGTTGTTTCTGAGGGAGCAGCGTTGACCCCAAGCACCTGCTCCCGGGAGCTTTTCCATTCTTGACGGAGGGGAGGCAGACGGTCCAGAGGCTTGAGGCAGACGCCCATCGGGAGTTTGCACAATAAAAGTCGTGACGGAAAAGGGAAGCAAGGCCGACGATAGCACGGGGCTGCTCTTCCAGACAAAGAGTCCCAGCCTGTGTCCACGATGACCGGTGTCCGAGCCACAGCGGCAGGCGTGGCCCAGGGGGCGCCTCTCTCCCGATCCTCGACCCCTCCCCACTCCTCCCGATGGCCTCAGGAGCAGGGCTCTCTCCCCACGAGCTATTGGAAAGGCATCATATTGTGAGAAAGAACATGTTTAAACATGAAGCCCTCACAAAACGCACATCTGATAAAAGGCTTGTGTCCAAAATATGCAAAGAACTCTTAGAGCTCAACAACAAGGAAACAACTAATTAAAACGGCAAATCCGAAAGGACAGCTCACCCAAGAAGCTACACAGGGAGCAGACGGGCACATCGTGTGTCACGACACAATTGCAGATCAAACAAGGAGCCCCCGCCACACGCCTGTGAGAACGACCCGAATCCCGAACCCAACAACACATGCACCGGCGAGGACGCGGGGCAGCGGGATTCTCGTTCGCGGCAGGGGCCACGCAACACGGGGCAGCCACGCTGAGGACCGTCTGGCGGCTTCTTCCAGACCTAAACACAGTCTCTCCAATTACCTAGCAATCATGCTCCTGAGAATTTATCCAAGTGGTCTCAACACTGTGTCCACAAACAAGCGACACAAGGTGTTTATAGCAGCTTTATTCGCAGTTACTGAGAATTAAAGCGACCGAGATGCCCTGCAGGGGTGAGCGGATAAAGTGCGGTGAGTCCAGACCAGGCGATGTTATGCGGCACTAAAAAGAGATGAGCCACGGAGCCACGGAGCCACGAACACACGGGTGAGCCTTAAATGCGGGTCACAAAGAACAGGAAGCCAATCTGAAAAGGCCATGCAGTGTATGTTAAACTCACATGGCGGGGGCGGGGGGGGGGGGGCGGTCCTGTATCTTGTCTGGAAAACCTCCCTCCAGAAGGGGCATCTCGTGGCCAGAAGCTTTGTTGTATAAAGACCCACAGGCACCTGGGGGCTCAGTCGGTGAAGCGTCCGAGTCTTGATTTAGGCTCAGGTCATGATCTCATGGTTCGTGGGTTCGAGCCCTACGTTGGGCTCTGCGCTGACCGTGTGGATCCTGCTTGGGATTCTGTCTCGCTCTCTCGCTCTCTGCCCCTCCCCTGCGCACACTCACTCTTTCTCACCAAAAAAAAAAAACAAAAAAACAAAAAAACAAAAAACCCTGCAGATTGATAGCCAGGCGGTTCCAGTGGTGATCAAGCCAGAAGGGATGGAAAACCAGAGACAGAAAGGTCCCAGAGGCATCCAGAAAGTCAGCTTTCTTGCCTACCAGCTCGGGAATATTCTGCACAGGGTGCGTCTCCGTTAGGCGTGTGTGTGTGTGTGTGTGTGTGTGTGTGTGTGTGGTGGGGGCAGGTCCAAGGAGAGGGGTGTTCAGGGAGCAGGACAGAGATGACAGTCCTGCATCGCAAGCTTTGTTGTCCCTGGAGCCCGTGGGGAAGCCAGGAGGACCACACGTCCGTGTGACAGTTTGCTGCTCGGTGATTAGAAGACGCCAGTGCAGGTTTGTGGGGTCCGTAAAGTCGGCCGCATTGCAATCAGCTGGGTGTGTAGGCACACAGCGTGGGTGGTCGGGCCAGACCGGGCGGGGACGGGGGGCGGCAGGGAGCCAGGCGCCCTTCCCTGCGTCCCGTCGGCTCAGGCCCTCCCCCGCCCGCCCGGGACGAGGCCGGCTCCGCCGTGCGTTGGCCCCTCTCTCCGGGGTGGTGGTGTCTTTAGGTCAGGACCCCCTCCTCAACCAACCGCGTCTTCCACTCCTCCAATGCTCGGTACGACCCCAGGAGCCCGTGACACCGACATTCTAAAAGGAAGGCCACTTTGTAGTGAGTTGGCCGTTTGTCGCTTCGTGGTTTTAGTGCAGCTCGGCACTGGCCGTCTGGATTCTGACAGTCGGATCCTGGAGAGTCCGATAATGAAATTGGGGCTCCCTCTCGAGCTTCCTCCCTTACGGACAGCACGTCCCGGCACTACGGGAGCAAGCCACCTAATGCGCTCGTTAAAGCACCGCAGAACTCGAGGTGAATCACATACTTCGGTCAAAACCAAAGACGACAACTGACTCCTTCTTCAGCCCGTTCACACTAACACGGCAAAGCCACTCCGCGGGGGACGAGGGCGCTGAATCCGCACAAGTCAGCAACACGCGGACAAGCCCTTTCTTGCCTGCCCACTGTGGCCATCGCCTCCTCGCCCTGCCCCTCTTCCTGACCACGTGTCCCCTTCCAGACGCACGGAGATAACTCCTCTCCGAGCGGCTCGCCTGACCCCCAAATCGGGTCGGATGGACCACTTACATACCCAGAGCCTGTCCCCACCGGCAGCCCCTAAGCCTGGGGGCCACTGGTCGCCTCCTCGGCTCCCCCAGGGCAGTGTGAAGGCTGTAGGGCCACAGCCGTGGAACCAGTGCCGGATGGCACCCGGCACGCCGCGGGAGCTCCGTAAATATTTGCTGAGCAGATGGGTGACTTATAATAACTCGGTTTTCCCTTCGCTCGCAGGCCTCCCGTAGAAGAACTCAGGCTCTCAGACTGGTTTCATCCTGGGTAAGAATGAACACGCCCACCCCCGCACGAGGATAATAGTGCCCAGTTAGGAGCCATAGGCCTCTCCCGGTCACCCAATCATAGCTGCCCTGGGAGGCTTCCTGCGGCCAGAGTTTCAATTTTTAAGGCCGTCGATATGGGCACGTGGTACTTGGTTTAAGCGTCTTGGCATAGTGAGTGACAGACTGTCTTTGGGGGTGGCTTGAAGGTGCCGTGATGGCCCCTCTATATTTTGGCACCCGCGCTGGGGAGCCCCGTCCCCGTCTGTAATGGCCAAGGAGTGTTGGACTTCAGGGCCATGCACCGTCAGGCACTCAACCTACTCCCTACTGGTTCTAGATTGTCTACGGTTTGGGGCTTTTGCAATGATGTTTCAGTGACACACGTTGGACGTCGATCTTTTCAACTGTTGTGTGAGTTGATCTGTGGGACAGATCCCCAAGACAGAGCCATTAGGTCAAAGAAGACAGGTGTAGGGGCGTCTGGGGGGCTCAATTGGCTAAGCGTCCAACTCAAATTTAAAAAAAAAAAAAAAAGAGGTGACACTCAGTAAGAAAAGTAAGTGTTCCGGCATTATAACTCGCCCTGCACTGGGTGCTCTCTCTGGCTCTGCGACAGTCTTGAGCCAGACCTCCCTCCCCCCGCCCTGGGTATGTTTCCTGTTTCTCGTTATGTCGTTATGGTCCTTTGTTTAATGACTTTTATAAAGTCTGTATTTTTTTTTTTTTTTATTTTAGGGAGAGAGAGAGCACAAGTGGGGGAGAGGGGCAGAGGGAGACAGAGAGAATCTTAAGCAGTCTCCGTGCTCAGCGTGGAGCCCAACTCGGGGCTCAGTCTCACGACCCCAGAATCATGACCTGAGCCGAAATCAAGAGTCGGACGCTTAACGCGCTGAGCCACCCAGGAGCCCCCTAAAGTCTGTTTTCTTTGTTATTTATGGTCTCGCTGAAATCCCTGGTCAGTTAGAAAGAATCAGGTTTCTAGACTGCCACATTCTTGAAATGATCCGTTTGTCAACCCGAAATTACCAGACAGGCAGAGAAAAAGACAGTATGGCCTGTACACAGGGGACACTGCCCCCAGAGAAGACAATAAAAGTGCCCACCCCCCCACCCTCCGTGTGGCCCCAACCGTCCCCTTACAGACTCAGTACAGTGTCGTGGGCCGTATTCCCTGTGCCGTACTTCTCGTCCCGTGAGTTGCTTTTCATATTACCGGGGGTTTGTACCTCACTCCCCGTCCCCTGTTTTGTCAATGCCCCCCCCCCCCCCACGGGCAACCACCGGTTTGTTCTCTGCATTTAAGGAGTCTGTTTTTCTGTTTCTTTGTTCATTTGTTTTGTCAGATTCCATGTATAAGAGAAATCACTTGGTGCTTGTCTGTCTCTGACTTGTTCCGCTTAGCACAATACCTTCTGGCTCCTTCCGTGCCGTCACGAATGGCAAGATCTCATTCTTTTCTGTGGCTGATTAGTACCCCATTGTGTGAACACACCACATCTTCTCTGTTCATCTCCTGATGGACACCCGGGCTGCTTCCACACCCTGGCTGTCATAAACAATGCTGCTATAAACATGACGGAGCATGTAGCTTTAGAATTAGTGTTTTCATTGCCTTCGGGTAAATACCCAGAAGTGGAATTACTTCTGTTTTGAAATTTCTGTTTTAGACTTTTTTGAGGAACCTCCATACTGTTTTCCACAGCGGCTGCACCAACTCACGTCCCCACCAACAGGGCCTGAGGGTCCCTTGGGGCCACATCCTCGCCAACACGTGTCATTTCTTGTCTTTTCGCTACTGGCCACTCTGACAGGTGTGAGGTGATACCCCGTTTTGGTTTTGATTCGCATTTCGCTGGTGATGAGTGATGTCGAGCATCTTTTCACGTGTCCGTTGGCCGTCTGGATGTCTTCTTTGGAGAAATGTGTGTTCAGGTCATCTGTCCATTTTTAACTTTTTAAAATTATGTTATTATTATTATTTTTAACAATTTTATTGTTAAGTAGTCTCCACGCCCAACTCCAGCTCACAACCCCGGGATCGAGAGTCACACACTGTACTGATGAAACCAGCCAGGTGCCCCCATGTGTCCATTTTTTTTTTTTTTTGGCAGATAGAGTGTGTGCGCAAGTGAGGCAGGGGGGCAGAGGGAGAGGCAGAGGGAATCGTAAGCAGGCGCCGTGCCCAGCACAGAACCTGATCCCACGACCCTGGGATCATGATCTGAACCAAAATCGAGTTGGACGCTTAACTAACCGAACCACCCAGGCACCCCTCTATTTTTCTTGCTGGATTGTTTTTTGGTGTTGAGTTGTATGGGTTTTTAAAACTATTTTGGATATTAATCCCTTATCGGGCATGTCATTTGCAAATATCTTCTCCCATTCAGTAGGTTGCATTTTCATTCTGTGGATGGTTTCCTTTTTTGTGCCAAAGCTTTTTAGTTTGATGTAGTCCCAGCTGTTTGCTTTTGCTTTTGTTGCCCCAAGACTTAATTCAGCTCTTTCGACTATGTGGCTAATAAGCCCACGAAAAGATCCTTGACATCATTAGTTATCTGGGAAATGCAAATCCAGATCACGGTGACATACCGCTTCACACCCTATGAGGCGTAAAGACTGCACGATGACTAGATTCCGAAAGTTAGACCACAGGAGATGTTGGTGAGAAAGCAGTGAGTTTGGAACTCTTGCGAACTACTGGTGGGAACGTAAAATGATGCAGCTGCTTGGAAACGTTTGGCAGTTCTTAAAAAAGTTAGCCGTGAAATTACAATATGACCCAGAAATTTCCCCTCTAGGTACACACCCAAGAGAATTAAAAAAAAATGTATGTTTACAGAAAGTCTTGCATAGAAATGTTCATAGCGGTAGCATTGATAGTCGCCGAAAAATGCAAACCACTAAAATGTCCATCGACTGACAAGTGAATAAACAAAATCCATGCCTTAGAATATTATTTAGCCACAAAAGAAAGGAACTACTGATCCATGCTACAATACAGAACCTCCCCACGAGCAGGCTAAGCGAAAGAAGCCGGACACCAAAGACCACATGCGGCATGATTCTATTTGTATGAAATTCCCAGTATAAGCAAATCTACACAGACCAGTGGTGGATTAGTTGTTGCCGTGGGTTACAGGAAGGGGGGGGGGAATGGGCAGGGACTTCTGGTGGGTAGAGTGGTGTATCGAAATATTTCATTTTTTTTTTTGGAGGCAACTGCAAATAGCATTGTGTTTTTAATTTTAGTTCGTGCATGTTCCTTGTTAGTATATGGAAATGGATTCATTCTGTGTGTGTGCTGATCTTGTGTCCCGTAACCTTGCTGACTTCACTTGTTAGTTCTAGGAGATTTGGGTAGATTTTGTAGGATTTTATATGTAAACAAATCATCTGCATACAGGGATGTTATTATCTTCTCCTTTGTAGTCTGGTGCTTTTATTTCCTTTTCCTACCTTATTGCAATGGCTAGAATTCACATAACTCTGCTGACTATGAGCTGGTGAGAGGGAACATCCCTGCCTCATTCCCAGGTTTAGTGAGAAAACATTCAGTCTTGCACCGTTGAGTACGATGTTAGCCACAGGAATTTTGTAGATGCTCTTGATCAAGTTAAGGTAATTCCCCTCTATTTCTATTTTCCTGGGAGTTTTTCATTTCTTTCTTTTCTTTCTTTTTTTTTCATCATGAATGGGTGTTGGACTTTGTATAATGTTTTTTTCTGTGTCAACTGATATGGGCATCTGACTGTTCTTTAATTTCCTGCTATGGCAGGTGCATCAAACGATTTTCACATGTTGAACCAGCTTTGCATGCTGTAAGTGCTGTTATTGAAAGCACATCTAACGTCTCTCTCCTTTTTAGACTTTTTATTTCTGCCAGATTGCACTAATGGACCTAATGCAAGAGGGGGAAGTTTAGAGAAAGCACCTTCTGGATCTTCTAGGGAAAGGGGAGGGAGAGAAAAAGAGGAGAAAGGGAAGATAAAGCATAGGGACGCAGAGGTTGTGTGCGTGCAGCTCTGGCTTCAGGCAATACCAGAGGCCGTTCTGACTCTGAGCTGCCTCAGTTCAGCTGAGCCAGAGCTCAGAGGAGGTCGTCCCTGGGCCCAGAGGCAGGTGGCGTGGTGACAAAAGCAGCAGGTGCTGGGTCTCGCGTACTGACCCACATGTGTCAGCTCTGCGGTATTAGGCAGCTCGCTCCACCGATCTGTGCCTCTGTTTCTGCACACCAAGAACAAGGACCATAATTGTGCTTTCTGCACAGACCACTGCAAGGACCGAATGAACACCAACACAGTGCCCGGCACGTGGTAAGGGCTCTATAGGCGTCAGCCGGTGTCGCTTGGACGGCCTCCGCTGGGGCACCGGCTTCACTGGCTTCTCATCTGTTAACAGGAAACGCCCTGATGTTGTCACAATCACGGACTGGCTGGCCCCAGTCATATGGGAAGGCACCTTCAATAGACAGGTCCTGGGGAGATATTACGGGAGACAGAACCTCACCATAGGCTTGGCTGTCCTTGCCACTGGCAGGTAGGGGCCATCGGTTTGCCCCGTTTTATTCTGAAAACAAAACAAAACAAAACAAAACAAAAACAAAAAACGAATGAGTGCCCAGGGACCTTCTACCTCCAAAAGGCTGCCCGTAGCTGCCCACAACCACCGTATGTGGCTGTCCTGAACAAAAACAAAGACTCCTTCCTTAGCCGGGTCGTTAAAGCCACTTGGCTGCCTTTTTACAGATACCACGGAGTTCACATTTTCTTTCTTCCCAACAGTCGTTCCAAAACTTTAAAGGCTTTTTTCCCAGACCCTCCAGGTCAATATGTCCTTTCTCACTGACCAGTGCAGTCGAAACTATAGACCGGGCCTGTCTCCCCTTTCCTGCTGGGGGTCCTGGAGCATCGGTGACTCATAAGTTAGACGTTTGGGGACGTGCGTTCCTCTCTCGCGAGCGTTCGGGGAGCGGCTTCCTCCCTGCACGTGTGTGTTTTGCAGGACTGCGGACCAGTACCTGGAGATGTTCATGCGATCAGCGAATAAGCACTTCATGAGCGGCTACAGAGTTGTCTTTTACATCATGGTGGACGCCTTGTCCAGGCTGCCGGACCTGGAGCCAGATCCTCTCCGAACTTTCAAGGTCCTCCCCATCAAAGGAGACCGGTGGGGTGACTTTCACCTCACACACATGAGTTCCCTGGCTGAGCACATACTAGGGCACATTGAGGACGAAGTCGACTTTCTGTTCAGCATGACCGTCAACAGGGTCTTCCAGAACGACTTTGGGGTGGAGACCCTGGGCGCGTCCGTGGCTCAGCTCCATGCCTGGTGGTATTTTAAAAACAAGGACATCCCTTATGAGAGGAGGCCCAAATCGGCAGCGTGCATCCCGTTTGGGCAGGGGGACTTCTACTATGACGGCTCGGTCATCGGTGGCAGGCCCCTGGAGGTCTTAACCCTCATCGAAGGTTACCTGCAAGGGGTCACTCACGACCACAAGAATGGGCTGAATAGCACCTACGAGAGGCACCTGAACAAGTATTTTTTCACGCACAAGCCCACCAAGCTGCTGTCTCCCGAATACAGCTGGAACACGGCACTCCGGCCCCCCGCGCAGGTCTGGTCGGTCAAGGCCACACGGCTCTCCCGCTGGTACTTCTGACCTGCCGGCTCCTGCGAACGCCCGGCGGCAGGTTCCCGGGGTCACGGGCGTCCTGACGCTTTCCTGGCTTCCGGGGTTGGCGTGTGCACACCACCCAAGGGAAATGTTTCTCCTTGCCGTTTGGAACTGTCCAGTTTGGTCCGTGCAGGATAAAGAATAAAAATGATTATTTAATGTCTACTCACAGTGACGTTGGGACCCATGTACTGTAGAGAGCCGGGACGTCATTTCTGAGGCATACAATGATTTATTTTTTTTTTAATTTATTCATTTTGAGAGAGAGAGAGAGACAAGTCAGGGGAGGGGCAGGGAGCGAAGGAGAGACAGAATCCCAAGCAGGGTCCTCATCGTCAGCACAGAGCCTGATGCGGGGCTCAAACTCACAGACTGCAAGTTCATGACCTGAACCGAATCAAGAATCGGATGCTTAGCCGACTGAGCCACCCAGGCACCCCAAAATGATTTTTTAAATGGAGAAATATTGTAGCCCAGAAAAAGACATACACACCCAAAAGGACAAAGGGTTAAAATACAGAGGAGATGTTCATCAGCTCACAGAATATGCATGTGCCTCAGTAGCCAGGAGTGCTAAAAGCAAGGAGGGGGACGTGGGCGGCTCTGGAGGGGGAACTGCCCCCCCGTGGGTGGTGGCATGCCATCGTGGAAGAGACCACTGTATGTTTAGGGCAGGGAGGGCTTAGAGAGTCCCTACGGGGGCTGGAGGGCCCGAAGCTTTTCTTTATGGGACAAGAAAGAGGGTTAGATAGCGTCAGGCCTGAATTGTGTCCCCCAGTTCACATGTGGAGGCCCTGACCCCAGCACCCCAGCACATGACTACCTGGAGACGAGGTCTTCACAGAGGTGATGAAGTTACGGTGAAGTCACAAGGTGGGCCCTGACCTTTTGAGACAGGAGATCGGGACACGCACACACAGAGGGGCGACCGTGTGAGGACACAGGAGAAGACGGCCGTCTGCACGCCAGGAGGGACGCCTCGGGAGGTAACAGCCCTGCCCCGCCTGGATCTCGGACTCCAGCCTCTAGGACGCGCGGGATACGCGTCTGAGGTTTGAGCCTCCGGAATGTGGGTCCGTGTGACGGCCGGTGAGCCATACAGTGAGGGTTCCCCCAACGGCAAATAAAACACTGAAATCCTGAGGATTGGTCCCCGGAGTAGAAGCGGGGGGCTGGGAAGGCAGGCACGAGGCTGCCGGCTCGTCCCCGAGTCCACCTGGGGCCAAGCCCCGTCCGTGCCCTTTCGACCACATCCTGCCACACCCACTCCTGGGTTTCACCGAGTGGCTCTCACACAGAACTCTGTGAATGTCTCCAAACGGAGAAAAGAGATGTTCTGTGAGCCACAAGCCCCGCATGCATGACACTTAGCGTTAGCGATCTCAGGTCAGGCCTGAGAGGGGGCCGTGCGGTTCAGTACCTGACTTGAGCAAACTCGAGCGTTTCCCCGACTGGTGGGCAAGGCCGGGGGTCTTACTGGAGGGGCTCTAACCTCCCTCTGATGACATCACGGCATTGGAGACACCGTGAGTTCCTTGGCTTCTCTGGGACAAGGGCAGGTGAACGTGTTCATGCCTCAAAGTTTCAGGCCCAAGAGCAGGTCTGTCCACAGGACACAAAGTCCAGGGCCATCTCTCCGAGCAAGCGCGAGCACCCCCACACAGTGGGCGCTGACTCAGCTGTGGAAAAAATGGAATCTTGCCGATTTGGTAAGTAAAAATAGCGTATCTTTCTCTGGGATCCTTATGATGTCAAAGCTCCTTTTACGCCGTAGGGACGGGCTGTCTGTGTGTGTGTGCCACTTTTCTCACATAGGGGCCCCGGTCATAGGCTTGGATACATACCTTCACAGATGTGACGTGAACCCTTTATCAAGCTTGTCGACGACATTGAGTTCAGGTTTATGCGTAATTTTGGCGAGGATGGTTTTGATGCGCGGAAAACATAATTACCATCTTTTCCCTTACTATGTGTGGGGTAGGATCTCATCCCATCCCATCCGTAGGGTAGGATGCATGGGGTGGGATTCCATCCCATTCTTCCACACAGTGTAGAACTCTCAAGGTTTCTTGCTTATTTGGAATCAATCAGGAATTATTTTGAGATAATGCAAAGAGTTAGATATCAAAACTTATTTTTTTTCTCTAAATATCTTGGCCATTTCCCCCAACAATGTTTATTGAAGAAATAATGCCCCTTAAGACAGGCCCTTTGTACACCACATTGAGTTATTATACTTGTTAGGGTTCGTTTCTTGATCTTTCTTCTGTCCGTGAGCTAACTCCCCACAATTGTAATCGCTGTACGTTCATATTTTGTTAGAATAACACAGTATTTGCATGACTTCTCTGTCAAACATTTCAAAACTTTTGTTCCTTTTAGATTCTGGTTTGCAGTTTGGGGTAAGGATCCCACTGGAACGTTGACTGGATTGCTCGGATAGATAGGTTAATTTGAAGATTATTAGATGTTTATGACGTTGAAGGACTCTGCGGGAATATCCCATATCCGTTTACTCAAGTCGTTTCTCAGCGTCCCAGAGTAAGGATTTAAAAATTTTTTCTCCCCATCCGTTCTGCAGATTTCTTGCCGAATGAGCAGGAAAGCATCGTGTTTGAGCACCTGTTCGTCTCCAGGGGCTGAGGGAGCCACAGCCAGACATCCGCGCCGGCGGCCAGCTCGCCGTCGTGCCGGCCTCACGTGGCCGTGGATGTTGCCTTGCTGCGAGGCGTGGGTCTGGGAGGCCCTGTCTTTGCCCAGGGCGTATCTGGGGCGGGATCCGGTCATACCTGTCTCTGGCATTTCCAGACGGTAAGTATGGAGGCCCCTGACCCAGTTTCCTGAGAGCCTGCCCTGCAGCGGGTGGTCCCCGGCTCACCTGGGCAGAGGGGGACGCCTGCCATCCGGGCACTGCCCTCGTAGTGGCCTTGACTTCCAGGGGACGGCGCTGTCTCATCTGTGGTGCAGGTGCACGGGCCTGTGTTGACCTGGCTCCTCTGGGGAGCACGGGCTGGTGCTGCGCTCACTCGGCGCCCTCTGACCTGGGCGGGGACTCGTCGCATCGGCTCACGGGGCCCAGGGCACCTCTCTGGAGTCATCCTAGCAGGACCCAGGTGGCGGGAGCAGGTCAGAGGGTACAGTCCAGCCCCTCGCAGGGTCGTGTCCCTGAAGGGACTCCACAGGTGGCCCCATCCGCCAGACTGCAGTGCTGTGTTCGCTGTGGCCCAGACTTCCGGGGGCCACCTGTCCCCTCCTAGAGCGTTCTCACGCCCCTGGGCCGGGCCGGGAGAGGCTGGGAGGCGGACAAGGTGGGGGCCAGGCCCAGGCCCAGGCTGGAGGGTCTGCCTCGGGGGGTTGGGAGGCACCGGAGCAAGCAAGGTGGGGGAAGCGGGGAGAGGCGAGGGCAGGGGGCAGGAGGGCCGGGCAGGTAGCCTCGGGCGGCCCTGACCTAGGCTTCAGCTGGGGGACACCGGGCTGTGGAGGGAAGAGAACAGGATGGGGATACGCCGAGGCTTTGTCCGTCCACTTCGAAATCACGTAAACATAGCTCGCAGCCCGTCCCTCTCTGGGATCACCTTGCCTTCTGCCATCCAGCACCCAAGGCAGCCACGTCCTGCCATGGTCCCGGGGCCCTCACTTTGACCCCCAGACTCCACGACCCCGCCTGCCCCTCAGCCAGCCCCCCTCGTGGGTGACACGCAGCACGGCCGTGCTCCCCTGCTCTGGGCTCTCTTTTCCCAGCAGATCAGTGAACTGCCCTGTCCCCGCTGCCCTGTCCCTGTGAAACCGCACAAGGGCTGGACAATGTGTCTGTCTCATTCTATCTACGTGCATCGTGCCCCCCAAACAGCCTGGCCTGTGTTTGTTGATGGACTGAATGACGCACAGGGAAGGGAGGGAGAGGGGCCCTGCTGTGTGGCCTGGGCCTTATTTCTAAGCCTCTCTGAGCCTCAGTGTCTGAACCCACGGAATGGAGACGGATATTGTGCCCGGGTCACCACGTTACAGGGCGCCCAGCGCAGGCCCGCCCACATGGGCCCCGGAGAGGCTGGCCGTGGTTTTCTGTGCCCTGGTCTTATGCTCCCAGCGCGGCCTGGCGTCGGGGAAGCGTCCACGCACTCACCATCGAGATTGAAGACCGGGGCTTTGTGCAGCCGGAGCTCCCTAACGTACTCCAGGTACTTCCCCAGCCACGTGGGGTCCCCGGGCGTCGTTCTGGCTGGAATCACAGGGTCGGGTGGGGGCGACACCAAGAGCCCACGGGCCCCGACCTTTCTCAGGGCGCCCCTCCTCCTACCGTCTGGCTGGTTGCCGCGGTCTAGCCTTGGGCCGCCTCCCCCCTCCGAAAGCAGGTCCACTCTGGGCAGCCCAGGTGCAGCCCTAGCCCCTCGGGGGAGGGTCCCCGGGGGTCCTCCCTTCACCCCGCAGCCTGCTGCCTGCAGGACCTGGCCTCCCCCTCCCCACTGCCCACCCCCTGGGCTCTGGCTCTGGTGGGGCCCATCCCCGGGACAGCCCCTCCCCTCCGTCTGGTCTGGAGGACAAGGTGCGCCCCCCTCCCCACGAAGCCCACCCTCCACACCCTCCCACCCTTCTCCACATGGCACTTCCACTTTCTGGAGCCTGATGTGACTCTGGCTTTTAGGCTCATAGGCTATCCCCCCGGCGAAGACAGGGGAGGGTTTCTGCTCTGGCGCAGTGTCCCCGCTCCCAGGACACAGGCGAAGCAGGCGGGAGATGGGCTGGATGAATTCCTGAGGGATTGAGCGGTGCGGGCAGGGATGCCCGACCTGAGGGGCGCCCACAGGGGTGCGGCTCTGAGTGGCCAGGGAGCCGCTGGCAGTAAGCACGGGGCCCGGCAGACGCCCGGGGTCGGGGAGAGCCACCACCTACCCAGCAGCGCCCACAGGCTGGTGACCTCGCCGGCATCCTCGAGGCGGACGTAAAGAACGAGGTTACTGTAGTCGGTGCCGACGAAGCAGACGTGCATGCTATTGCCTCCCTCCCCTGTGGGAGACCCCGGGCGGTGACAGGTGAGCCCCCTCTCCTCCGCCCCCAGACCCATCCCCGGGGCAGCGCTGGGCACCGGGAGGGCGTCTCCCTCCGGCACGGTGCTTCCCCCGTGACCCTGGTGCAGGGCATCAGGCGTCCCCTGCCCTCCCCTCGCCCAGCACGGCACCCGGGCCGGGGGCCTGGGCCACTCACAGGAGCCTTGGAACTGGCCTTGGAGCCCAGTCGGGTGGACGGTGACGTTGACTCCTTGGCACACGCCCTCTCCTCTGGGGAAAGAGGAGGGAGCGTTCCGGGGTCACGGCCTCTCCCTGTCTACTGGCACTGGACGGTGCCGGCTTGGGCTCTGCCCCCGGGGGCATCGGAGGCGCCCTGGCTGAGGTCCCAGGTGTCCACCTGAATCCCTCAGCTACCTGGGTTCCCGAGGGTCACCCAGCAGGGAGGAAGAGGGTGGGCCCCTGAGGTGCCTGGACGGGGCTAGAGGGTAGGAGTGAGGAACCAGGGGCTTCCCGGTTTCTGGAACGGAACCAAAGCCCCCAGGACGACTTGCACCTGTCTGTCCTTGGCTCGGAGCCTCCGGTCTCTGGGTGGGTGGCCTGGTCCTGGCCGTCCCCGGTCACCTGGGCTCCACACCAAGACCAAGCCTTTTTGGCCCCCTGCCCCCCGGTCTTCCTTTCTCACCTGGGGTGGGCGGGGGTGGGCTGGGTACCAGCAGACCCTGGGCTGCACAGGCCAGCGCCGTGGTGTCTGTGGCCCAGCGCAGGCAAGGATGTGGCTCTCACTGTCGTCAAGGCCACCGGTGCAGAGTGTTGTAAGTGTCTCTGGGTTCAGCACGGCTCGTCACCGCTGTAGATGTTCCTGACCAACTGACCGCGGTGCTGCCCCGGCCCCTCCAGCTCACAAGGCAGGAAGGGACGCCGGCGGCCGAGGACCGGGCCCCGTGTGTCTCCCCACGGCCCCTGTCGTAAAGCTTTGGGGGCTTCTGAGGTGAAACCTCCTACCTCTCAGGACGGTCTCGAGCCTGCAGCTCGGTGCCCCGTGTCCCTCTGGGTCTAACCCCTGGTCCTTGTCCCCTGGGAGGCCCCTGGGAAGACCACCCCGTGAGGAGCTGCAGGGGCCACACTTACGTCCAGAACAAGACGAACGTCACATCCTCATCCCGGGTCCAGATGGAACGGAGGCCGAGCCTCAGGGGGTCGGCTGGGGAGACCAGGTGTGCACGGCTAGAGGCCAGCTGGATGGTCAGCCAGCGCCCCTCCACCTGCGGGTGTGCGGGGGGGGGGGTCAGCGTGGGGGACAAGTGGCCCATCCCTGTTGCAAATGCCCTTCCCTGTCAGGCTGCCCTCTGGGTCCCCTGGGCCCCTTCCTGCTGCCTCTCCCTTCCCTGCCCCCTTCAGCTCCTCCTGTGTCTGGTCCAGGCTCCGTCCTCTGTTGGCCTGGACCTGGGGGGTGGGGGGGGACTGTCCTGGGGCCACCACCGAGGCCCGGGGTTGCTCCTGCCAGCCAGCACCAGCCACGACCCCCGCGGTGGTGGGCAATGGGCAGGTCCCTTCCCGTCCCAAGGGTGACAGTGCTCAGCTGGGTGCCCGGTGGCCTGGGCAGATGCTGGGCCTGGGCTGGGGACGCCCCTGCCCCTCACGTGGCCTCTCTCCTCGGCTCCTGCTGGTGGAGTGCCACCACGAGACACCAGGACCCTCATCCCTGTCCCAGGGCCGAGCTGGGACCCGACCCGGCTCGGTTACCTTCTGGGCATTAAAGCCTGGCTGTACGGGCACCTCTTCTAGTGTCTGCTGGGCACAAGCCAGGCCCAGGCTGAGGGCCAGCAGCAGGAGTGGCCCTCTCTGGGGGACCATGACCGCGGGGCCCAGAGCAGGGAGAGGCCGGGCAGCTCCCATCCCTTCCTTGTATGTGTCCTCCAGAGGCCGCTCGTCTGGACACCTGCCCTGGCCAGTCCTCCGTCTGGCCCGGGCCCCTGAGCACCCAGAATGCCTCCCACAGGAGGACGTGGCCTCCTGACACCCACGTGTGTCTGAAGGGTGTGAAGGGTGTCATCTGACCTGGGGGGCGGGTGCTGTCAGAGTAGTTTACCTACATTGCTGGCTTCCTGGAGGCGTCGGCTCACCCCAGGGCTTGGCTCCCTCCTCCCGGTCTGTGCTCCCCTGGGGGCTCCCACCTCCCAGTCCTCCCTCCTCCTGGCCTGTGCTCCCACTGGGGGTTCCCACCCCCCCAGCCCTCCCTCCTCCTGGCCTGTGCTCCCACTGGGGGCTCCCACCCCCAGTCCTCCCTCCTCCTGGCCTGTGCTCCCCCTGGGGCTCCCACCCCCCAGTCCTCCCCCCCCCCGGCCTGTGCTCCCCCTGGGGGCTTCCATCCCCCAGTCCTCCCTCCTCCCGGCCTGTGCTCCCCCTGGGGGCTCCCACCACCCAGTCCTCCCTCCTCCCGGCCTGTGTTTCCCTGGGGGCTCCCACCTCCCATTCCTCCCTCCTCCCGGTCTGTGCTCCCACTGGGGGCTCCCACCTCCCATTCCTCCCTCCTCCCGGTCTGTGCTCCCACTGGGGGTTCCCAACCCCCAGTCCTCCCTCCTCCCGGCCTGTGCTCCCCCTGGAGGCTTCCATCCCCCAGTCCTCCCTCCTCCCAGCCTGTGCTCCCCCTGGGGGCTCCCACCACCCAGTCCTCCCTCCTCCCGGCCTGTGTTTCCCTGGGGGCTCCCACCTCCCATTCCTCCCTCCTCCCGGTCTGTGCTCCCACTGGGGGTTCCCAACCCCCAGTCCTCCCTCCTCCCGGCCTGTGCTCCCCCTGGAGGCTTCCATCCCCCAGTCCTCCCTCCTCCCAGCCTGTGCTCCCCCTGGGGGCTCCCACCCCCCAGTCCTCCCTCCTCCTGGCCTGTGTTTCCCTGGGGGCTCCCACCTCCCATTCCTCCCTCCTCCTGGCCTGTGCTCCCCCTGGGGGCTCCCACCCCCAGTCCTCCCTCCTCCCGGCCTGTGCTCCCACTGGGGGCTCCCACCCCCCAGTCCTCCCTCCTCACCTCCCACTGTCCCAGGGGGTGTGGTGGGGAGTGACAGCTGGAAGGCACATAATCCCTGAGAACAGCGATCAGCACGCCTGCCAGAAACCAGTTCCGGGTGACGTTTGTTCCTATTCATGACGAGCATGTCTCGTACCCAGCACCCCCTCTCCAACCCCATGGCCACTCGGACCAGGCCGCCCACCCCTCTCTCCCGGGACCCTCTGAGCTGCACGACCCGGCTGGCTGGATGCTGTCCGATGGCCACCCCCCTCAGTCTAGTCCACAGTGTGGGGTTCTTTCATGCCCTCCCCGCTTTTTCTAAGAAGAAAGCAGCCTTTCAGGGAGCTGTGCCCGCTGGAGTCAGGCCCTATGTGGGTCACGGCCGGCGCGAGAACCGGTCGGCCTGGGTTTCCCAGGTGGGGCTGCGGGATCCCCTTCCATCCGCCCTCTGGGAGCAGAGGCCACGCAGACGGGCACCCCCATCCCGGGGCTGTGAGGGGACGCCCCAGGGGCTGCAGGAAAGCCGGGGGATCCGGCAACCCTGGGCTTTCTGGGGACTCGGCCGGGCTGAGCCAGGTGGCTGGTGGGGCAGGGGATGTGATGTGTCGGCTGTAGTTTTCCAGGGGTTTGATGTCAGATACAGCACATGGGTGGGAACTCCTTCCGTAACTTGGGGTCCCATCCTTGGATCCGGGCCTGGTCTCCACCCCCAGGTGGCATTGAGTTGTTTCGGGGGTTAGGACCTCCCAGTCACACGGGAGGGCCAGAGTCCTGCTCCCAGAAATCGTCCTGGAATGCGCGCCCCCCCCGAAGTGGGCGCAGGGGTCCGGGGGAGAGCCGTGGTCCGGACGGCCGGGGGGCGGGTGTGAGGCCTGCGGGGAGCACGTCCCAGGCTGAGCTGGACCCCAGGGCCCGGAGCCCGGAGCCAGGCCGACGGAAGCAGCCTCGGAGCGTCTGACCTCGTGACAGAGCCAAAGACGGGCTTTACCCCTGAGCCCCAGACCCCAAAGGCGGGAAGCTTCTGGAGCCGGACAAGGGCCTGGAGGACAGCGATTGTGTCCGTCGGAAGGAGAAACAGGAGAATGGCCCAGAAACCCTGACCATGACGGGGCTGGCGCAGCTGCGGGCCACAGCCTGTCACTGAGCGGGCCTCCGGCACACTCCAGGCAGCCGCGGGCACAGGGAGATGGAGACTGTGAGGTTGACAGACTTGTGGAACTTAGTTCCCGTCTGGGGGCTCCTCACAGAGCCACACAAGTGACAGGTCACATGCTGCCCGTCCGTCGGAAAGGGTGGGCCGCCAAGCTGTGCGCTGGGGGTGGGGCTGCATGAAGGGAGGAGGGAACAGTTTCCGGTGGGTGGAACAGCATGTGTGAGACCCCTGAGGCAGGCAGGGGACGGCCGACTGAGTGAGGAGAGGTCCGAGCGGCGTGGGAATGCGGACGTTTGCTGAAGGTGCGGATGCTCCGTGAGGTCACCGAGGCCAGGTCGCAGGAGCCCCTGGACCACGTGCACAATGTGGATTTTGTCTGCATGGTGGCGGCTGGTGGAGGGACACAAGCGGGGTGACATTCTGGCGATGTTCCTGGGCTGTGAGGCTGTGGGGGTCGCCCGCTCTCCCCAAGGCCAGGCTGGCGGGGAGGGGGAGGTGAGCCCACGCGGGAGGCCAGCCTCCGAGAAGCGGGGCAGCCAGCCGGCCTGGAAGGCCGAGGTCAGAGAGAGCCGGGAACGGCGGTGTCCAGATGCATCACTGTGGAAGCCGCTCGCGGGGGGTGTCGCGGACTTTCCCGGAACGGGCTCTGTCCTGTCCTTTCCGAAAAAGCGAACAAACTTACGCAAGCTGGAAACGAAAACACCTTTCCTCTGGGACAGTGAGGACAGCGCACAGAGGCCCGGGAGGCGCCGGGGCGTGTGTTTGGGGGGCTAGACTAGACCTTTCCGTCCCTCTCTCCCTCCATCCCCCCCCATCATAAAGCCGTTGACATCAGAGGTCAAGGCCGGAGTGTCCGCTGAGCTCCGGGCCTGCTCGGACTCTGCCCCGAGGCTGCCCTTTCCTGTGGCCACCACCTCTCTTGCCCTGGGAGCCGCAGGACTGTCAGCCCCCCACCCCGTGGACAGGCTGCTGCTCTTACCATCATGATGCCCACCTGTGTCTGACGGGGGAAGTGCTGCCCGGCCCTGCCTTTCTGGGGCCCGCCATCACCCACAGACACAGCGAGACCACCAGCTCCTGACCACAGAGAGCTCACTCGTGCCTTCACCAAAGGAGTGTCCCCGCGGGCAACCCCGGGTGGGCCCTGGGATCTCAGGTGACAGCCCACAGCTCCTCTGGGCCTTCCTCTGCCCTGGGAGGGGTCTAGGGTGTGCATCCTGGGGTGGGTCTTGGGGACAGGACGGCCGTGCTGGACGGGACGGCAGGCACCTGGGCAGGTGATTCTGTGCTCACACACGATGGTCACCATGCACGCCTGGCCTTGGTGGCCCCGGGACCGTCACGGCCATGTCGGAGGCTAACCCAGAAAGCCCTGGTTGCTTAAACGCGTGGCTGACGCATCCTGGCAGACCGGAGATCAAGCCTGCGCTGTGGGAGCCACCGAAGGACTCTAATGAGAGTGATAGTCCAAAGTGGCTGCTTACGGGAGGGTTCGAGGGTGGCCTAGAGTTTCCCGAGTTAAGGTGCCGCAGGACGTTGGAGCCACTCGGGTAGAGTGTCCCGCCAGTCTCTGTACAGCTCGGCCCAGGGTGTGTTTATGCACTAAGAGGGCTCGGGTGCCACCAAGTGGCCATCCTGGGGACATCAACGCCCGTCACCACGGAGCCACCAGTATCTTTTCCTTCTGTGGGAGCAAATCTCTGCATTTGAGTTCAGTCTTTCCGATTTCAGAGTGAGAAAACCCACAAGATGTCTTGCTTAGCAGTGAGCTGACACTTTCCCCTTGGGTTTGAAACTACTCATTCTGTGCGTGCTTCAGCTCCAGTCCTGCTGATGCTTCTGGTAAGTCACTGATTTCCTCCTTGCATTAGGGTAACAGAGAGGGCGAGGCATCCCTCTGTGGCGACACCAGATCGTGCAACCCTGGAGGCCGATCCGTCATCAGTGTGGCTGGTGACTCCACCCGTGAGGTCCCGGAGCCACATGCCCCCTGAGGCCCCGGAAGACACAGCCCTGAGCTGCTCCTGAGCTTGGCGCTTAAGGCGGGAAACAGACTTCAATTTTTTTAAAGATAGGGACGAGCCACGGAAAGGACCACAACAGGGCTGTCTATGGGAGTGTGGGTCGTGGAGACTGGTGTTCTGTGATGTGGAAAACCTTAAATTTCCTCACTGCATCCAGCCCCTGGACAAGTCCCTGGGACAGGCAGAGTCACCGCCCTCTGGGAGCCCAGCTGCCTCGATGATGACACTTCGCTAAGGGCAAAAGGCGATCTTAGCTTAACCTCATCCCGACCTCCGGGATCCTGTAAGTGTCCTTTATCGCGTAAAAATCCCTTCGGAGACGTCCTTCACCTCTACCCCCCAAGATATAAGGTAGCAATCAGACTCCAAGCGTAAAGTCCCCTGATACGCATCTGAAAGGTCTCATGACTGAGGGTTTGCTAAACGGTAATACGTGGCCTTTTCCCAACAATAGTGAGCCCTCTCGGGGCCCTGGAAACCTTGCTCCCAAATCCCTTGGAGGCCTGTGCTGTCCTCAGCCCCCTCCCGACTTGGCGGTGGGTAAGCAGCCGCTTCTCACAGCTCTTCCTGCCCACGGACCTGTGCCCGTGCTTTCATAAAGCACCAAAGATGTCTCAAGAATTCTTTCATGAGACTTTTTGTCGCACAGGGTTTCGCGACTGTTTGCTCTGAACCCCAATATCTCCACATCCTTCTGGAGTGGAACAGGTGTCCCGTTGTCACAGCTCCCCACCCAAGCCCCGACCAGGCAGCTCAGCTGAAGGGTTTCTAAGGGAGCAGCTGACAATTAGGCGGAAAGTGGGCAGTAGCAGAATCTCCAAGGTGCCCCCCTGGCTAGTCGAGCAGAGCCGGGCTGTGATTTGGAGGGAAAAAAAGGCTCCTTCCTAGGAGGAAACTCAGTGGAGAATGAGACAAGCAGAGGCCACTGTGTGCTGGGAGCCTTGCCTGGGCTTGATCACAAATTAGGAAGGGTTTAGCCTGGTTTTAGGGATGCCCCACTCCGGATTTTAAAAACTGGAGTTTTAAACATTCTCCAGACAGCAAGGTCAGTTAGGTGTATCTGTGCGAATCTATTTCTGGGTCCTTTGCTCTGCTCTACTGATCTGTGGGTCTGTGCCTCTGCAAATACCACAGTCTTGATTGTTTGAGTTGTATCGTAAGATTTAAAATTGGACAGACTGTTTCCATTTTATTATTTTTTCTAAGTTACTTTAGATACTCTAGTACTTTGCCTTCCCATATGTATCTTAGAATAATCTTAACTATGTCTACAAAACACCCTCCTAGGATTTTGATAGGAATGGCACTAAAAAACGTATATCAACTTGAGAACTGACATCTCTGCTATGTTGAGCCTTTCAACTCATAAACACAGTAAGTCTGCTTATTTGGACCTCCCTTGGTTTCCTTTAGCAAGATTGCATAGTCTCCAACATACAGATTCTGTATATGTCTCATTAGATTTACATTGAAGTGTTCCACTTTTTTGGGAGTGATTATAAATGGTGTGCTATATATATCTATAACTTTTTTTGAGAGAGAGACAGACAGACCATAAGCAGGGTAGAAGGGCAGAGGTGGGGAGAAAGAACCTTAAGCAAGCTCCATGCTTAGCGTGGAGCCCGACTCAAGACTCCATCTCATGACCCTGGGATCATGACCTGAGGCGAAATCAAGAGTCAGACGCTCAACCAACCGAGCCACCCAGGCGCCTACAGTTAGTGCTGTTTTTTTATTTCCGTGTCCATATGTGCGTTGCTAGTATGTACAAATGTAATTGATTTTTGTATGTTTATCTTGTATCCTGCCACGTTGGTGATCTCATTAATTCTAGGAGATTTTGTTTTTGTTTTCATTGATTCCTTAAGATTTTCTACATAAATAATTGTGCCATCTGCAAATAGAGATACTTTCATTTCTTCCTTTAAGATCTGTATGTCTTTTATTACCTTTTCTTGACTTCTTGCCCTGGCTAGAGCTTCCTGCGCTCTGATGAATAAGAGAGTTGGGAGCAGGTGTCCTTGCCACGTTCCTGAGTATTCACCATCCATTCATCATTGATGAGAGTCTTCATCATTGCCCGGTAAGTACCACGTTTCTAAGTTTTATGTAGATGCCTTGATCAAGTTGAAGACGCTCCCTCTATTCCTACGTTTCTGAGTTTTTTAAAAAAATCGTGAAGGAATGCCGAATTTTGTCAGATGCTTTTTCTACGTTGATTGATGTGATCATATAATTTTTCCTTTTCCTTGTTAGCCTACTAATACAGAGGGTTACACTGATTGGTTTTCAAGTGCTGAAGGAGCCCTGCATCCCTGGCATAAATCCCACTTTGTCATGGTGTATAATTCTTTTTTTTACGTTGCTGAATTCCATTTGTTAATATTTTGTTAACAATTGCATCTCTATTGATAAGAAACATTAGGCTGTAGTTTTCCTTTTTAAAAAAAAATCTTTGTGGGCTTTTGGTATCAGAGTAATATCAGCTTTATAAAATGAACTGGAAAATGTTCTTTCCTCTTTTATTTTCTGCAAGAGGTTTTGTAGCATTCACACTAATTCTTTACAAATTTAGTGTCATTCTCCTGTGAAATCACCTGGACCTGGAAATGTCTCTTTGTGGAATTTTAAAATTAGGAATTCAATTTTCTCAATAGGTGTAGGGCTATTCAAATTATCTAGTTCATATTGGATGAGTTGTGGTAGTTTGTATTTTTCTTTTTTTTTAATTTTCTTTTTTATTTTTTAAAATTTACATCCAAACTAGTTAGCATATAGTGCAACAGTGATTTCAGGAGTAGATTCCTTAGTGCCTCTTACCCATTTAGCCCATCCCCCCTCCTGCAACCCCTCCTGTAACCCTCAGTTTGTTCTCCATATTTATGAGTCTCTTGTTTTGTCCCCTTCCCCGTTTTTACATGATTTTTGCTTCCCTTCCCTTATATTCATCTGTTTCGTCTCTTAAAGTCCTCATATGAGTGAAGTCATATGATTTTTGTCTTTCTCTAATTTCGCTTAGCACATACCCTCTAGTTCCTCCCATGTAGTTGCAAATGACAAGATTTCATTCTTTTTGATTGCCAAGTGATGCTCCATTGTATCTATATACCACATCTTCTTTATCCATTCATCCATCGATGGACATTTGGGCTCTTTCCATACTTTGGCTATTGTCGATAATGCTGCTATAAACATGGGGGTGCATGTGTCCCTTCGAAACAGCACACCTGTATCCCTTGGGTAAATACCTAGTAGGGCAATTTCTGGGTCATAGGGTAGTTCTATTTTTAGTTTTTTGAGGAACCTCCAGACTGTTTTCCAGAGCGGCTGCCCCAGCTTGCATTCCCGGGTAGTTTGTATTTTTCAAGGAACTGGTCCATTGCATCTAAGTTGTCAAATGTATGTATACAGAAGCATTCATAGTATTGCCTTATTACCCTTTGATTCCTGCAGTGGCTGTGATGATATCCCTTCTTTCATTCCTGAGTTAAAATTTGTATCTTCTCTCCTTCGCGCTTTGTCAGTCATGCTAGATGTTTCCTTGCCAGTGTTTATGCTTTTCCTTTCTTATGACTGTCTTACTGCGCTAAGACATTCAGCATGATGTTGAAGAGGAAAACTGGCAGAGGCCAACCTTACTTTGCTGTCAATCTTAGGGGGAAGCAGTTAGTCTCTCACCATTAAGAATGATGTCAGCTGCTTACTTCTTTTTTGTTTTGTCTGTTTTGTTTCATTTTGTTTTGCTAATGATCAGTTTAGGGATGTTAAGGGTTGCATTTTTGGCTTCCTAGTTGAGTGACTTCTGGCCAATGGGTGGGGGAGGGGGGGAGGGGGTGCCGGGTGGAATGTGTGTGCCTTTCAGGGTGAAGCATTGAACAATGGTTTGAGGCCCTGTGGGTGTCTGTGTTTTCCCTGTAGCGTGGTGACCAGCAACCTCCTGGGGGTGGCTGTTTGATCACCTGGATCCTTGAGTGGCCCTGAGGTGCAGTATCCCTGCTAACCTGTGACGGGAATTGCACGTAAACAATCAATAAATCTGATGTTTTCAGCCACTGAGATTTTAAGTTCATTTGTTAATGCAGCATAAACCAGCTTCTGTTGAATGACTCTCTTGATATGTGAGAACTTTGCCTCATGAAAGGGTATGATATTTTTGAAATATGTATATATATTTTTTAATGTTTATTTATTTTTGAGACAAAGAGAGAAAGCACGAGCAGGTGAGGGGCAGAGAGAGAGGGAGACACAGAATCGGAAGCAGCTCCAGGCTCCGAGCTGTCAGCACAGAGCCCTACACGGGGCTCAAACTCAGGAACCGAGAGATCATGACCTAAGCTGAAGTCGGACGCTCAACCGACTGAGCCCCCCAGGCGTCCCGAAATATATTTTAAAAAATCAATTAAAAGTGCTTATATGCACATGTCACCCTTAATCTCTTAGCCAGTGAGTTTTTGATATTTCCTAATATGGAAATGTCCTTCACTGTCTGGGTTAAATCATGGTGTATTGAATTCATTGTTGGATTCAGCCTGCTAATAAATTATTCAGACATTTGTCTTTGTTGCAAAAGGGATGGTTGTCCTCTGCTTTCTTCTCTTGTGCCCTCGTCCCCCAGCTCTGTTATAGGAGAATCCAGCAATTTCCCACCCATCTATGTCTACACCCTGGAAGGACTGCGTGATCCAGGAACCATCTGATGGCAGTGTGCTGGTTCAGAAGATCTGGAACTGTTTCTTATTTTCTATAGTTATTGTTCTTTTAAAGTTTTCTTGGTAAAAATTAAACACAGAGATGTCATGCAACCCAGAAATTCCACTTGTGGGTACCTATCTGAAGAAAATGAAAACACTAATTCCAAAAGATACACGTACCCCACGATCACGGCAGCACCATTTACGATGGCCAAGATACGGCGGCCGCCCAAATGTCCTCCATAGACGAACGGATAAAGAAGATGGGTGTGTATGCAATGGAATATTACCTAGCCATAAAAAGAGTGAAATCTTGCCACTCGTGACAACGTGGATGGACCTAGAGTGTATTATGATAACTGAAAGACAGAGAAAGACAAGCACCATTTGATTTCACTCATATGTGGAATCTAAAAAACAAAACAAATGAAGAAACAAACCGTGAAGCAAAACACGAAGTCATAAATACAGAGAACAAACTGGTGGTTCCCAGAGAGGGGGAGGCGGGAGGGGGCTGGGCAGAAGAGGGGAAGGGGGTTGAGCTGTGCCAACTTCCGGTTATAAAATAAATAAGTCACGGGGTGGGAAGTACAGGTAATACAGCCCATAATCCTGTAACAACCCTGTGCCATGACAGGTGGTGAGCATTCTGTAGGGTACAGCTGCTGAATCACGACAGTGTACCCCTGAACCTAATAGCATTATGTCAACTGTTCCTCAATTAAACATTTTTTACAAATTTTGTTCAAGTTTTCCTTTTAGCCAATATTGGTAATCGATCTTTTTCTAGAAATGTTCCGTTCCATCTATATTTTAAAAACTTAAGGGGCGCCTGGGTGGCTCAGTCGGTTAAGCGTCCCGACTTCGGCTCAGTTCGTGATCTCGCGGTTCATGGGTTTGAGCCCCGCGTCAGGCTCTGTGCTGACATTTCGGAGCCGGGAGCCTGCTTTGGATTCTGTGTCTCCCTCTCTCTGACCCTCCCCTGTTCACACTGTGTCTCTCTCTGTCTCAAAAATAAATAAACATTAAAAAATAATAATAATAAATAAACGAAAACTTAATATCATACATAAATTGTCATGTATATATAACATATATAACTGGGCACATATATAAACATGTGTATATATTGTTATATGTAAACTTTGTTATTTGAAAATCTCTGTTTCTGTGGCTCTGTACGTTAAAGTCAGTGGAAAACAAGTTTCTTTCCACCTCTGCTGCCTTCGCCCAGACCACGACCCGGGGGAAATCTCTGTCGTATCATCCAGGGCAGAGCCACGCACTCACGGGCACATGACGCTTGAAGCCCCGGGACTTCCCAGTGGTAGCCATCGTGCTCAAGTTCCTGGAAGACGACCTGGAGGGTCACAGGCTGCATTTTGCAGAGAGCATGGAATTGAATCGGAAAGTAACTTACTGACGGTTTTCTGTCAATGTTGACTAGGTGACATGACCAGCGAGTTTTCATTTCTCATCCTTTGTGGAGTTTGGGTGCTGCCCTGCAGTATGAACTGGCAGGCTGCCCCTGTGCCCTCTTATCTCCTTCTTCAGGTTGAAAAGAGCCCCCCATCATGTGTGCTGGTCCCCAAATGTG
Organism: Acinonyx jubatus; assembly: GCF_027475565.1. Classification (NCBI taxonomy): domain Eukaryota; kingdom Metazoa; phylum Chordata; class Mammalia; order Carnivora; family Felidae; genus Acinonyx; species Acinonyx jubatus. The sequence goes on from NC_069391.1 coordinate 1,993,296, forward strand.
ATGGGCTGTTCAGGTGCAGAAGCCCGAACCCCGCCCTGGCCTGCGCCTCACCCCCCACCAACCCCACTCATCCCCAGACACGCAAGGCCAGGAAAGACCCAGGCAGACTGTTCCCTGTTTTATTTCCTTATTGCTGGAGGGGGAGGGGCTCAGAGCAGGAGACCCCAGGCTGGCCCCCCCCCCCCCAGGAGCCTAGGGGCTGGACGAACAGGTCCGGCAGGTCCGGTCCCGACGGGGCTGGAAGGGGTGTCATCCTCTCTGGGCCCTGAAACGGACCAGGGCACCCCTGTGATTCCTGGGGAGCCTGTCGGACCCTCGCCGGCCCCTCCCAGCCTGGGGGTGAGGGACGGCCTCTCCACCTCAGACTGAGTGCTGGCCACCCCACGCCCTTGCCCAGAAGAGCCCATGGGGACGTCCGCGTGGGGGCTCGACCGGGACACAGGAACGACATCCCACAAAGGCCATTCGAGAGAGTGGACACACAGCCAGCCCGGCCCCCGCGGTCAGCAGGAGAGACGCCGGGTTCCAGCCATTCCCGCAGAGGGGCCAGGGCCCGACGGAGGGGAGCTGGGGGTCCCCCGGGGCGCCCCCCACCCGTGCACGTGCCCAGGACGTGGGGGCAGGGCTGCTACGTTACCCCAGGAGGCGGGTCGGGCAGGAGCTCACCTACCTAGACGCGGCACTGCTCTGCGGGAGGAGAGAGAGCCGGGGGGAGAGGTCACAGGTCGCCAGGGCAGCCCTGGGCCCAGAGGGGTGGGAGGGGGACCCCGCCCCAGGGGCTCTGCACCCCCCCCCCGGGGGCCCGGGGAATGGGGGCCACCGTGGGAGACGGACGCCCCGGGCTCATGGCTGTCCGACGGGTGAGCCGCACGCAGGGTGAGAGCAGGGACGCGGGGTGTGGAGGCGGTCACCTGCCACCTGGGTCGGGTCAAAGAAGAGGCGGACGTGCACGGGCAGAGTCTGGAGGGCTCTGTCGAATTTCTCCATGACCTCGTTGTCGGCCTTCAGGGTCCTGGCTGTGGGGGGCGGTGGGTCAGTCCCTGGGCCGCGGGGCTTTGACGGCCTCGGGGAGCCCCGTCCAGGGAGCGAGAGCAGGAAGGACACACTGGCGTCCTGAGGTCAGCCCCCGGGGTGGCCTCCGGGCTCAGCCTCCCTGCCCTCCAGGGTCCCCGCCCCGCCCTCCCAGGACGGCGCCGGGGGCCCTGCAGGGACACGAGGCCAGGACCCACGTCCCCGGGCGGCTGGGCTCGCCCGCAGGGCTGATGTGCTGGCCAAGAATGCGTCTCTAACCGCACACAAAGCGCTTCATTCAGGCAAAGCGGCCACGTCTCAGCCTCCTGCTACCAGATCTTACCGGCTTGCGTTCCGTTCAGAACTTGACAGGTTTAATGGTGCTTTTGTGGAACATCACCCCCAAGCAAAGCTTCTACTTAGCAGTCATCCTCTGGCCGAGGCAGGAGCACTAAGCCCAGCCCCTCGGCCTGGATCCTGGATCCCCGATTCCCGAGGCAATGTCAGGGGACTTGGCCCCCACCGGGGGTCCTCAGCACCCCCCCCCCCCCCCCCGTGCAGGGCGACCCCGGGCCTGCTCAGTGACGTACTCAGGCACTGGCACACGAGGTTCTGCCCGGGGGCATCAGTGTTCTCCAGGCAGAAGAACAGGTAGTTCTCGTAGTCGGTGCCCAGCACGACGAGCTCGTTCTCATCCAGATCTGGGGAGAGAGAGTCCCGGGTCTTCCCTCCACCAGGAGGGAGCGCATGGGTCTCCTCAGGGCGGCCCCATGGCAAGGCCGGGGTGGGGGGCTTCTCCTGCACCCCCACAGGGCACAGGGGGCTGCGAGGCCCTGGCTGTTAACTGTGGACCGACCCCCCGCCAGAAATGCTGTGCCTCCTGCTAGATGGGCTCACTCAGCACTCAACCCCGGACCCCCCACCCCCGTGTCCTGGGACCCAGAGAGGTTAAGAAGTGGGGCTCCACACTGATCTTGAATGAACGGGGCACCTCGGAGAAGAGGGGCGGAGCCGTGGGATGCATGGAAACGGGGGGTGGGGGTGAGTATGGGCCGGAGGTGACGGTGGCCCTCGGGGGCCGTGGGGACTGCCAGCTGCACAGCTCGGTGCCACACCCCCACCCACGCAGCTCTGTGCTGGAGCCCCTGGGGCCGGTCGGCAGCCGTCGCACGCAGCCAGGCTGGAGGGCTGGCCTAGGGGGGGCAAAGTGGGACGCAGCCCAGGCTGCCCGCTGGGGACGGCCGTGGAGGAAAGCGGCCCCTCCCACGGGGCCTTCTCATTCTGGACCTGGTGAGGAATGCGGGAGCGAGCACGGGAGGGAATGACCCAACGGGGGTCTAGGAGTGCAGGAACCAGGGGGCAGGCCGGGCGTCATGGGGCGCCCAGACCCGTGGGAAGCAGGAGATGTCCTGGCGCAGGCGGCCTGGGAGGCGGTGCAGAGGACAGCCGGGTGCGGGTGCCTCCCAGGCCCGGCCCACAGACAGCGAGCTGGGTCTCATGGCCGTGGGGGTCAGAGAGGCCCAGCAGGGACCTGCCCACGGCCCTGAAGGCGGGAAGGGCAGTGAGAGCTGGCACTGAGGACCGTGTCGCTCTTGTCAGCACCCTGGGGCCGGAGCACGGACCCTGCCGTGCTGCCCGGGAGCCGCCAGCGGGGGTGTCCAGGGTGGGCCGGGGGCCCGGCACTTACAGCTGATCTTGAACTCAGCAGGGAGCTCGGTTTTTTCTGCCCAGACCTTCTTCTGCACACACCTGCCGTGCTCCCTGAAAGAAGGCCGTGTCTGCGGGCCGCCTGCACAGACCTTACCGTGACAGAGCCGAGCTGTGGGTGGGGAGCAGAAGCCTGGCTCTGGGAGGCCTGGGCGGCACTCGGCAGGTGACCCGGTGGGACAGGGCCACCCCATGAGAGGGCGGAGGGAGCCAGAGGGAGCGGGGGCGGGAGCACCCTCACCCCAGCAGTCAGCAGACAATTGTGGGGTTTGTGTCCTCCTCTCTGCCCCCCACACTGACCCAGCTCTCTCCCGTACCCCCACAACCTCTCCAGGGCGGACAGGGCTCGTGGCAGGAACCACCCAGGCCCCCAGGGCCCCAGCCCCCAGCTGACGGGCCGGCCTCCACGTGGGCCTCTCTGAGCACTGACCTGCGGCCGCCCTGTGTGGTCGGCCCGTCGGCCCCGAGCCCTGGGCGGGGGCTCCGAGGCCACCGGGAACCACCCCCACGGAGCCAGCTCCCGTCAAGACCCTGCCCGCCCGCCCGCCCGCCCTGGGCCCAGGCCCTTGCCGGCCCCCAGCCCGGGGGCCTCAGTCACCCACCATTTGCGCAGAATGATCTCCAGGTTGTCCCGGGGCGTGGGTCTCAGCTCCTGGACGTACACTCTCAGAGGGGCGGTCTCCGAGTCCAGGAGGGAGATGTCGCTGGCCGCCATGGCCATGGAGTGTCACGTCCCAGCCACCTGGGGAGGGGGCCTGAGCTGCCATCGGGGGCGGGGTGGCGGCCCCGGCCCCACAGCGCGCTCTCCCTCCCGCCCCGGCCGGGGGCCCGGTCTAAGTGGGGTGGCAGCCAATGAGCTCTGGGCGACCCCCCTGCCACCGACCAGACGCCCCTCTGGGAGCCCCCACACTTGAAATGACATCTTAGGTTCCCAGGTGGCCTTAAAGGACAGGTTGTGCGAGTTCCGTGGAACCATCTGGACCTTGGGCAAGCGAGGGAAAGCTGTCCTGAGGGGGGGAGGGGGCTCCCAGCGTCCTGGCTTCCACCCACACTCTTCAGAGGGCCGAGGCCCCGCCCCCGCCCACCCTGCAGCTCACCGCCCCCTCCCCCAGCCGTCCTCAGACCTTCTGCAGGTCTAGGCCATCCATGGTCGGGGGGACGGTGGCGGCCTGGAGGCCACACACGAGGGCCAGGCCCAGGGCGAGCGGGAGGCACTTCATGACTGTGGCTGTGGTGGCGCTGAGCTCCCGGGACTGAGGAAGGCCAGGCCGTGGGCCTGGGCCCTTATACGGGGGCGGGGGGCCTGCGAGCCATGTGGTTCCCCGAATCCCCCGTGGCTCATCCCCAGGCCCTCAGGGGGCTTCCTCCACCCGCACAATGGGAGGCCTTCTTCCTGCGGAGCGAGCGGGAACGGGACGGTCCCTGTGTCCCTGGACGGTTCCTGGTAGGCCCCCAAGGGGGGAGGGTCCGGGGTGTGGGACCAGGCTGGTCTCCAGTATCGGGAACACTTCCTGGGTCACGATCTTTGAGAACAACAGGTCAGAGTCAGCACTGGGGACAGCTGTGTCCTGGAGGGTGTGCCCTGGAGCCCAGCCAATGGCCGGAGGGCCCCACGCCAGCCCCAGGGTCCGGGACATTGTGACTGCGTGTGGCTGTCTGTCCCACACGAGGAATAGACATCACCCCTTCACCCCCTCTCCTCCTGCAGGCGCCCACCACCTCCCGGTGCCCCCACGTGCCCGGCTGGTCAAGGCCTCCCAGGTCTTTCTCCTTCGGATTCATTCTCTCTCCTGGGGCATCAGCGACTCCACGACCCACGGCCACGGCCTTGGGAGGATGGGTTCTCCTCCCGGTCACTCCACCGCCTGCAGGAAGGGGAAGGTGCCGCGGGTTCAGGTGGGGTCCGAGGACGGGCCTGGCCGGCAGTGGGCGCTCTGCCGAGTCACAGGAGTGGTCGGGGACCACGGTGATCTGCAGGGTCACCCAGCCCACGGGCTAGGTCCCTCTCAGGGTGGGGCGTGCCTGGGGGCAGCACGAGGGGCGTCCATGGGTACGTGCCATCAGGAAGCCCACGGGTCTGCCAGGCCGCACCTCTGAAATCGCCCGAAGCACTTCCTGTGGCCCCTCGTGCCCGGGAGCTCCAGGTGTGCGGGCGCGGAGGGGAGTCGAGTGGTTACAGAAGAACGTGTCCCGCCGATCAGGTTGCAAACCAGCACCCACAGGGGGACGCGCGAGCCCCGTGCGCTGAGCCAAGGGGGTGAAAGGCCACCACCTGACGTTCAGACGGTCAACCTGCCCGTCCCCGGGAGGCGGGCATTGGGATGGAGGAGGAGCGCGGAGGGGGACAGCCCCCTGCCCTGTGCCCTCTCCCGATGGGGCGTCTGGAGGGCACCTCCCCCACAGGTGGGGGCCATCCGGGTGACCCACGGGCAGCAGCAGCAGCTCGGGTGGAGGCCCAGGGCTCTGCTCTCTTTCCTGGAAAGGCCACATGTCACTGCATGTCACTGTGCCAGGAAAGAGCCCACCCCGCAGAGAGATGGCAGGTCCCGGGCCACGGGGCTCCGGTTCTAAGGGCGGGAGAGGCGGTGGCTCAGGCCGTCAGGCCGGTGTGGCCCTCTTGTGGCAGCTCGTGCAGACCTGCCTCTCGGTGTCCACGATCCTCCCTGGCAGGTGGCCGGGCTCAGTGCGGCTGCCGCTCCCGGGGGAGGCTCTGACCCCGGACGTGGGGGTGTCTGTTGAAACTCTGAGGAGTGGCCTTGAAGCCAGGCAGGGTGGGGTGGACATTCTTGCTGCCTGTCGGTGGAGGATCTGGAACGGTCCGGGTGAGGTGGGCGTCCAGCAGCACCTCTGTGGGGCGTGCGCCAGGCACCGTGACCCTTCCGGGCCCTCCCCACGCCCTCCCCGCAGTCCCCGTGACAGCCTCCGGGGTTCAGCGTTTTCCTGTTTTCCGGGGAGCAGCAGGGAATGCACTGGGTTGAATGGTGTCCCCCAAAACTCACGTCCAAATGTGACCTTATTTGGAAACAGGGACTCTACAGATGTGATTTCTGCGGATGAGGCCCACATGGGAGTAGGGGTTACTGTCTCATGTCCTTTTAAGAGAAAACAGGGGCAGAGAGGGGACCCAGGGAGAAGGCCTGTGGCCACGAAGCCAGAACTTGGGAGGGATGTGTCTACAAGACAAGGGATGCTGGGACACCCAGCAGCTCCAGAAGCTGGAAGAGGCCAGGAGCCTCCCCTGCAGCCTTCAGAGGGAGCACAGCCCTGCCCACCCCTTGACAGGACTTCGGGCCTGAGTGGTCGGTCCTCTGTGGCTAGCAGTCCCCACCAGCGGGGGGTCCTTTGCGACGGTGGCCCCGGCTACTAGCTCCAGCAGCTTCGACCGTGTCCACGGTGACCCGGCTGCGAGATCGAGGCCGTACTTGGCTTCCAGGACAGGGTCGTGGGGGTGTCAGCCTGCAGAAAGCAGATGTCCCGTTTTCTGGTGAGTTTGGGAAGCGCTGGCCCCGCCCTCCGCGGGTGACATCCCTCTCGCGTTCTCGGAGATTCTGCCGCGTCCCTGCCAATATGGTGCTGCAAAGGATGCTGTTCGGGACGCACCTGGTCATAATTTCTGGAATACTCCTCAGAATGCTATTTAAAAAAACACAAAGAGGGGCGCCTGGGGGGGCTCGGTCGGTTGAGCGTCCGACTTCGGCTCGGGTCATGATCTCACAGTCCACGGGTTCGAGCCCCACATCAGGCTCTGTGCTGACCGCTTGCTCAGAGCCTGGAGCCCGCTTCGGATTCGGTGTCTCCCTCTCTCTCTGCCCCTCCCCCGCTCATGCTCTGTGTGTCTCTCAAAAATAAATAAACCTAAAACACACACACACACACACAAAAGGAAAAAAAGTGATCGCTGGCCTCAGGCAGTTGGCATTGTCCAGTCTGAGGGGAGACCCAGGCCCCGGCATCCAACTTTCCCAGATCGCTGCCCCAGTGAGTGGGACGTGGGAGGGGACTGGCCCCAGGCCCTTGCCCTCCTGCTGGGACCCCGAGGTCTTCAGAAGTGGCCAGAGGGCAGGCCTGTGACGGCAGAAGCAGGACATTACTTTTCTTAGGATGAACTTTTGGGGCCAGGGAGGGGCAGTGGGCTTTCACGCAGCTGAGGACGTGCGTTGATGCCCCGCCCTGTTTCCCCGGGACCTGTCCCTGCAGCTGGGCGTCAGTGGGACCAGCGGGCAGCGTGGCACCATGAGGGCGAGTCTGAGTTTTGCCGGGCATGAGTGTGGTGGCCGGCACCAGGTGTCCCCAAGCATGCACCCTCGTGGGTTAACTTCCATCTGGAAAGAACACCGCTCCCGGCAGGGGCTCCCTCCCTGCACAAATCCTAGGCAACCCAACCGACACCGGCACCACTGCTGGGTCCTGGACACCGCCTCCCTGAGCCTCCAGAGCCCCGGGGACTTGAGGTGCCCGCACTCACTAACGTTACTCACGTCAGTAGCACAGCAGGTAAAACAGAAGTCGCCAAAATTGTCTCAAATGTGTCACCAACAGTGTGGCCAAATTACTGTCACCATAGAAGACCGGATGGCAGTTCCTCAAGAGAGTAAGCAGATTTCACAATTACCGTGTGATCCCACAACTCCGCCACAGACCCCAAAAGGTCTGAAGGCAGATTCTTTTTTTCAGTTTCCTTGCTTCCTTTGAAAGAGCGAGAGGGAGACAGAATCCCAAGCAGACCCCACGCCGCTCTGCGCGGAGGCTGACGCAGGGCTTGATCCCACGAACCGCGGGACCACGGCCTGAGCCGAAACCAAGAGTCAGACGCGCCACCGACTGAGCCCCCGGCGCCCCTGAGAGCAGATCTCGGAGAGATATTTGTGCCTCCCTGTTCACGGCAGCGTCTTCACAGCGGCCGAAGGGGGGACACGGCCCACGTGTCCATCGACGGATGGAGGCATAAACCACACGGTCCGTCCACACCGTGGAAAATTATTCCGCCTTCGAAAGGAAGGAAATCCTGACAGCTGAGACCACGTGGACAGAGCTTAAGGACATTATGCCGAGTGAGATATGCCAGACGGGACAGATCGAATCCCGTAGGATTCCACTTACCTGAGGGACCCAGAGGAGTCAGGTCCGTGGAGATGGTGGGGGGGGGGGGGCGGGGGCTGGGGGAGGAGAGGTATTGTTCTATGGGTGCAGAGTTTGTATTTTCCAAGATGAAAAAGCCCTGGAGATGTGTTTTTACAGCAGTGTGACTGCACCCAGCGTTACCAAGTTGTGCGCTTCAGAACGGTTCGTCTTAGGGAGAGAGAAAGGAGGAAAAAACCCCACAGACACAGAAAGCGGGAGGGGGCCGGGGGGGCTGCACGGTTTGGGGGGAGCTCAGTGTGTAACGGGACAGAGTCCAGTCTGGGAAAATAGACACGTTCTGGGGACGGACAGAGGGGACGGCTGCACGACCACGTGAATGCGCCTGACGCCCCCGAACGGTGCCCTCGAAAGTGCTAAACTGTTGTGATTCACGCTACGTGTATTTTGCTGCAATTAACAAAAAAAGTCTAATTGCCATGCACAGCCTCCCCCGCCCCCACCCCCCGCCCAGCGTGCTCCCCATCCTTTTGGAAGCATCCATCTCGGGAGGGGGTGTCACTCTTGTTTCCTCGGAGGCCGCCTGAGCCCCTGCTCTTCCACAGAAAGGCCATGCGGCCTAGCCTGCTGCCTCCATGTGGAACATTCTGTGGTTTGCACCAAAGCTCAGTGCCCGGTGCTGGTGCAGTCTGGTTCTGAATGAGCCCTCGGGGCACGGGGTGAGCTGCCAGCGGCCCCAGGAGCGCACACACTCAGCGCCCAAGGAGGCACCGTGGCCTTGCCGGCTTCCATAGATGGTTTCTGTATAACGGTTTGCGGACACGGTCTTAGAGCAGAGAGCAGAGCGCCAGACCTGCTTTGGGCAGGGGGAGGGCGGCTGCCGCCTGGGAGCAGGTGCCGGCACAGGCACGCCCAGGACCCACAGCACAGACAGAGCCACTGGTGGACGGAGCGATCGAGTGCCTCTGAGGCCCCGGCGTGGGGACAGGACAGACAGCGACCCCCCGGGAGAAGAAATGGGTGAAGGTGTTCTGAGTGCCCTGTGCAGAGGCCGGGGGTCAGGCCCCTCCCAGACTTAAAAACGTGGACCCCCAAGGTCCTTGCTGAGCTCAGTCAAGGACGAGGAGAGACACCGCACAGAACAGCCGGGTGAAAGGGCCACAGGTGTGGAGGAGGCAGAGACCGAGGCCGGGAGGCTGGGAGGCCGGGGAGCGCCCACCGGGAAACGCGCCCGAAAAGAGTGGGGACCCTCCACAGTTATTAAGCCCATCGTAGCAATGATCTGAGTGTTGCCCCGCGACATCACCAGCTCCGACCACCTCACCGCCCTGCTCTCCTCTGACGTGTTCGAGTACAGGGTCCAAACCCAGAACGGGAGGCAGGGTACTCCCAGCCCGTCCCACGGACCCGTTCACCCTCCGTGTCACAGCAAGACAGGGAGTGGCAGCCTCCCCCGGAAGTAAGGGCAAAACGCCCTCGGCTAAAGGGCAGAATGTGGCACCCAGCAGCGGCCAGAGCATCGGAACGAAATCGGTTTTTACCTCCGGCCACCGTGAGGACCTTCTGACACTGCAAACTGCACACCGGTGCCATTTGTAACCTCAACAGGCTAAAGAAGAAAGACGACTTGGTCAGCTTAGCTTATGCAGAAATCACACCGCTTATAGTTTACCAGAACTCTGGCTCAAAAACACAGCCCGGCACAGGACAAGACAGGGCAGGGCAGGACAGCCCAGGACAGGACAAGACAGACTAGCACAGGACAGCCCAGGACAATGAAGTAAAACCTTTCAGCAAAACAGGAATGGAAGGGACGTCCCTTGACCTAACAACGCACACGAGCGCCCAGTCCCCAGCACGAATGTCTCGCTCCTACAAATGCTGCCGTCGTTCTCTTTGTGCTTCTTTACATGTAATTTGTCTGTCTCCATCACAGATTTCATTTATTTATTGATTGATCACAGATTTCATTTATTTATTGATTGATTGATTGATTGATTATTGATGAGACAGAGACAGCGCATGCACGCGCATGCAAGCAGGGGAGGGGCAGAGAGAGGGGGGGATGGAGAACCCCAAGAAGGCTTTGCACTGTGCAGCTCATGAGCCATGAGATCACGACCTGAGCAGAAACCAAGAGTGGGACGCTGAACCGACCGAGCCCCCCAGGCACCCCCGGTCCCAGGGTCAGGCCACGTGAGTGCGCTCTGTCCTGGTGGCCCTTTCTTCATGTTTCTCTGAGTTCTGTGAGCTGCTCTGGAGACTTCCTGGCCCCACCCCTCCCCTGCTCTCGGTAGCCGGGCCGTGAGAGCCCGCGGGGCCCACAGGGGGTTCGCCTGGCGTCTGCAGAGGGGCGTCCCGGGGTCTGGACGTCGGGGGTGAGAGCCGTCCGGCTCTGAGGCCGTTGGGGCCGCGCTCTGTGTAAGCGGGTTTGTACCCGCCCGTGGCTGACCGCGTGGCTCTATTTCCTCCACTTACCGCCCCCAGCCTCCCGCATCCCTCGGCCACTCGGGGCAGGTGCAAGCCCCCGGCTCGGAGCCTGGGGTGTCTGTCTGTCCGTCCCCCTTTCAGGCCTGTCAGCCTTCGCTGGGGGCGTTCTGCAGCCGCGCTGTGTGGCGCGTCCATCGGGACTGCCGTGTGTCCGGTGAGCGGGTGGCCTCGTGCTCAGGGACCTGTCACCAGAGCAGTTTCCTTTGCCCGAGGAGGTGTGGTTGGTGCTGCGGTAGCGGGAATGTCCGCCGTCCCGCGAATGTCCATGGGGCGCCCTCTCGTCGTCTTCTCCCTCGGGCTGTGATGCTCCTGGTGTCCCGTGTGCCGGGTGACCTCCGGCTGCTCCCCGGTCACTCTGCCTCTTCTGTCGGAGACCCCGGGTCCTGTTGAAAGTGTCCCCAGCGGCAGCAGCGGCGGCAGCGGCTTCCGGTCTGGGGCAGCACGCGGTCCCGCCAGTCTGACGTTCACAGCGTCTCAGCCCGGTGTCCCAAGGAAGGGGAGTCCGTCCCGGCGGCTCGCGGTTGGAGGGGCCCCCGTTGGTCCTTCCGGCCACAGGCACTGGGCTAGCCTGGTGTCATGGGGGGACCCCGGTTTGATCCAGGTGGGCAGTGAGCCACCCTGGGCTGCCTTCTGTCCTGGGGGGGACCCAGAACTAGCTGCCACTGGGCTGTCCTCGGATCCCCAGGTCCCAGACCAGACTACCCTGCTCGCCCGCCTTCCAGAGCTCTCTTGTTGGAGTTTATGTTATTTTCAGGGCTCGTGATCGTGGTGCTTACTTTGCTGGCTTCCAGGTAACCATGGCGGTGGCCGGAGGGGCCTGGCGGGAGGGGCAGCCGGCCCTGAGGTCGGGGCCTGAGGCCCGAGGGGTGTCAGAGTTGTGGTCACGGCAGCGGGGCCACACCACCACGTGGGGTGTGCAGCCGAGCTCAGGGTGCAGGAGCTGTCCTCCCCCGTGTCCTACCTCCCACTCCCTGCATTTGTTCCTTCAGCCGTCTCCACCTATGGACGAGACCAGACGCGGAATGGACGGCAGGGGCCGGGCGGGCTGGCCTGCGCTGCCCTCTTGACTCCAGCACCCGCGCCTCGCCAGCACGAGGCCCTGGTGACCGCGGACGCGTGTGGCACACGGGTTCCGTGCCCGGCACCCCCAGAAGCGAGCTCACTTCCTTTCCACCCGCCCCGGGTGGGCCGGATCCCATCAGTGGTGTCTCCGGGCCCGAACCCGGTGTTGCCCTCAGATGGGGCTTTGTGTCGAGTTCAGAGCTGGGCTGGAGCCACACGGCCTGGGTCAACGTCCAGGTCCCCCTCTGACCCGGCTGTGTGGACCTGGAGGCTAGTTGCTGCTGGGACACCCTCCCTCGGTGTGTGGACGGGAGTGGCTGCCTTCCAGGGCCTTGGTGATGGTGGAAGGAAGGCCTACATTTAGCCCCCAGGCAGGGGCTCAGGGTGACCACAGGCCGGCCCATTTCCTGTTCCCGTTTCTGTCCGGGGCGGGGGAGGGGGGGCAGGTCCCCTCTGCAGTGGCTCCCTGGGGGACCCCAGAGCCCTAACAGGGGGGCGGGGGGGCTCTGCTCTTTGATGCTGGTGTCTGTGGGCCTGTCGTCCACACCGCAGGCCGTGTGCCCTCTCGGCCCTGGAGCTCCAACCGCCCCCCCAACCCCGACCTTCAGGCTGCTGGGAGGGCAAGAGGCACCAAGGAGACCCCTGAGACGTTTCTGTGTCAGGAAAGGTAACGGAGCAGTTGGAACCCCAGCTGCACGGCCCCCTCAGCACGTACAGCTTCCATGGTCGTGTGACCAGAGACACCACACGTAGTAACGGGACATCGTGTCTGGCACCCCGCGGGGACCCCCCCCCATCCCCACACGCACAAGGCCAGGAAAGACCCAGGCAGACTGTTCCCTGCTTTATTTCTTTATTGCTGGAGGGGGAGGGGCTCAGAGCAGGAGACCCCAGGCTGGCCCCCCCCCCCCCCAGGAGCCTAGGGGCTGGACGAACAGGTCCGGCAGGTCCGGTCCCGACGGGGCTGGAAGGGGTGTCATCCTCTCTGGGCCCTGAAACGGACCAGGGCACCCCTGTGATTCCTGGGGAGCCTGTCGGACCCTCGCCGGCCCCTCCCAGCCTGGGGGTGAGGGACAGCCTCTCCACCTCAGGTTGAGTGCTGGCCACCCCACGCCCTTGCCCAGAAGAGCCCATGGGGACGTCCGCGTGGGGGCTCGACCGGGACACAGGAACGACATCCCACAAAGGCCATTCGAGAGAGTGGACACACAGCCAGCCCGGCCCCCGCGGTCAGCAGGAGAGACGCCGGGTTCCAGCCATTCCCGCAGAGGGGCCAGGGCCCGACGGAGGGGAGCTGGGGGTCCCCCGGGGCGCCCCCCACCCGTGCACGTGCCCAGGACGTGGGGGCAGGGCTGCTACGTTACCCCAGGAGGCGGGTCGGGCAGGAGCTCACCTACCTAGACGCGGCACTGCTCTGCGGGAGGAGAGAGAGCCGGGGGGAGAGGTCACAGGTCGCCAGGGCAGCCCTGGGCCCAGAGGGGTGGGAGGGGGACCCCGCCCCAGGGGCTCTGCACCCCCTCCCCAACCCGGGAATGGGGACCAATGATGAAGGATGACGCTGTCCTGATTTCTACAGAACCACTGATGGGTCCCAGAGCTGGGACAGCAAGCCCAGGAGGGGGCGACCGAGGGCAGAGCTAACCCTTCCCCTGGGTCAGGTCCAGGATGATCCGGATGTGCACGGGCAGAGTCTGGAGGGTTCTGTCGAATTTCTCCATGACCTCGTTGTCGGCCTTCAGGGTCCTGGCTGGGGGGGCGTGGGGGGGGGCAGTGGGTCAGTCCCTGGGCCGCGGGGCTTTGATGACACTGGGGAGCCCGAGGTCCCCCCCGTCCAGAGAGCAAGTGCAGGAAGGACACACTGGCGTCCTGAGGTCAGCTCCCGGGGTGGCCTCTGGGGCTCAGCCCCCCTGCCCTCCAGCATCCCTGCCCCTCCCCCGGCCCAGTCCCAGGACAGCACCGGGGGTCTGCATGGACACAGGACAAGAGGGCCCACAGCCCCCGGGCCATCAGCTGTCCTGCCGCATCAGGACACCGTGAGTCAGCTGGCCAGGGAGCGTCCTGCTGGCCCAGCGCCCACGGTCCCCTCGGGAGCCCTGGGAGAGAGCACCAGAGAACAATGGTAGGGTTCCCCGTGTGGACGACTCCACATCGGATCACACCCCAGGACCTTTGCTAACGTGAGCCATGGAGGCCAGGAGGCAGCCCTGCTCCCTTCCTCCCACCGGGGCCCCCGGGGTGCTCACGAGCCACGCCTTGGAGGGTGGCCCCATGGCGGCTACGTACCCAGGTACTGGCACATCATGCCGTTCTCCATGCCAGGCGCTGGGGCCTCCATGCAGAAAAACATGTAGTGGGTGTAGTCAGTGTCCAGCACGGAGATCTTTCTTTCCCCCTGGTCTGGAGAAGAGGCCAGAACAGAGACCTGAGCCCGGCCCACGACCCCCCTCGCCACCTCGGGCCTCCCCTTCACCTGCCGTGCATTTCCACGGCCCGCACCTGGCAGGGACCCCGCGGGGGGCCCTCCGAGAGGCCCTGGCTGCACCGGACCAGCACCCCTGCACTTGGGCCGAGACCATGGGCATGTCTTTCAAAATCCGCATGGCAGCAAAGCCTTCTGGGATTTTCTGCCCTGCTTGGCCCAAGGCTCATCCCCACTTCTGGCTGTGCCCTTCAACCTTTCGGATATTCGTGCACACGCTCAGGCGCTAAGACCCAGGTGACCCCCCCCCCCCAATTCCTGTGACAGGTGCCCAGGTCCTGGGAGCGATGACAAAATAATCCAGAACCGGAGCCCCACTGGAGTCGCGGCTCTACGTGGACATCAATGGGCAGAAGGAAATGGAGAATTATCGCGGTGGGTAGGGCCGTGGTGTCTGTTTTTCAAAGGTGGGGAGCCAACGGGAGCGTGTGGGGACCCCAAGTCTGTGGGGCCGTGGGCCTGGCAGGGCTCGGAGCAGGACAGCAGCGGGTGGGCAAGCAGTGTCCCTGCCGGGCACCGCCCAGCTCTTCGGAGGCTCCCATCACCTTCCCAGGATGACCCGAGGTCCTGCTGGAAAGCCTGCTCATAGCTTAAAAACGGGAGGTGCTGGGGTGGGTGCTCGGTGGCCGTCCTTGGTGGCAGAGGAGGGCTGGAAGCTAGGGGGTGGGCCCGGGGCCCGCCCCGGATGAGGCCTCTAGGCCCAGGAGACAGGGCCCGGGCAGAAAGGCTGGAGTTGAGGCCCAGAACGTCCCAGAAGCAGGTTCCAGGATTGACCGGCAAATCCACAGGGTGTTTGCCCACCGGTCTGGTTTATTTGGGTATTTTTAAGGAGCCACAGGCCGCTGGTCCCTGAGCAGGGGAGTTGCCACAGGCCTGCCCTCAGGCGTTCCCTGCGAGGACCGAACCTGCCCGGGTTCGCAGGGAACCAGATGCCTCTCCGCCGTCTTCCTACCTGAGCAGGGAGCCAAGGGGCCTGGAGGAGACTGAGCCCCAGAGGCGGGAGGCTGGTCCCCAGGCCTCATCCACCCCCCCTCCCCGGGAGTGCCCTTTGCGATGTAGGGTAGGAGAAGCTGGGCCTGGCGTTCAGGGCAGGCCACACACACGTCTGACTCTTCCCTGCCGTCAGGACGTGGCGGGGGTCGGGGGTGGGGGGTTCAGAGCGGGAGGGAGCACTCTGTCCATGGGCACCTAAGGGGGGCTGACCAGGGGGTGGCCCCACGGGCACGGGGTGGGGGCACTTACAGTCGACCGTGAACACGGCTGGGTCCTCGGTCCTCTGGGCCATGATGTTCCCCTCGATGCATGCGTGGTTTTCCCTGAAAAGCCAGAGCGGTGGGGGTCACCCCCGAACCCCAGTGGAGGGACAGGAGCTGGACTCCAGGAAGCGTCCACAGACCTTGAGGACACCCAGCCCTGGGCCGGCTGTGAGCAAGGCCATGAGGTGTTGGCCCAAATGTGAGTGGCCCTGTGGCCTTGAGCAGGTGACTCGGACAAGGTGACAATGGGGTAGACGAAGCCAGCCCAGAAAGCTGCTGGGGGTGGGGGGCGGGGGCTAGCTCAGAACTGACCCCGTCCGGGGGGGATTGGTCACAGCGCCTCTAAGGATCTCATCACCAATCACAGTGAGAATTCCTTGGGTCCCTGGCCCTCTCTCCAGGGCAGACAGGGCTCGTGGCAGGAACCGCCCAGGCCCCCAGGGCCCCAGCCCCAGCTGACCGGTGGCCTCCACACGGGCCTCTCTGCTCACTGACCTGTGGCCGCCCTGTGTGATCGACCCGTCGGCCCAGAGCCATAGGCTGGGCCTCCGAGGCCACTGGGGACCACCCCCACGGAGCCAGCTCCCGTCAAGACCCTGCCCACCCACCCTGGGCCCAGGCCCTCGCCGGCCCCCAGCCCGGGGGCCTCGGTCACCCACCACTTGTGCAGAATGATCTCCAGGTTGTCCCGGGGCGTGGGTCTCAGCTCCTGGACGTACACTCTCAGAGGGGCGGTCTCCGAGTCCAGGAGGGAGATGTCGCTGGCCGCCATGGCCATGGAGTGCCACGTCCCAGCCACCTGGGGAGGGGGCCTGAGCTGCCATCGGGGGCGGGGAGGCGGCCCCGGCCCCACAGCGGGCTCTCCTTCCGACCCGCCTGCTGGTTTGTCCCCTACACTCCGGGGTTTCTCGAGTGGGATCGCGATTGTGGTGCGTCAGGACTCAGGGCACATCTGAGTCAGGTGTGCCAACACCCCAAGGGGTTCTTGCATATTTGCAATAGCTGCCCTCTCCCCCCAGCGCTGTCCTGGGTGAGCTCCTTTTCGGAGTGTGGCAGAGTCATGGGTGACTCCGCCCGGGAGTGAGAGGGAAACAGGCAGGTGGTCGGAGCCAGCATTTGGGGGGACAAAGGCCTGGCCTAGCTCTATGCCTCGTCTGGTCTTCCCTTAGATTTCTGCAGTCAGGGCTTCCTGCCCTCTGTAGGCCCCCCAGCACCCACCCCACACGCCCACACCTGTCTTATATCCAGGTCCTCCATGGTCAGGGGGACGGTGGCGGCCTGGAGGCCACACACGAGGGCCAGGCCCAGGGCGAGCAGGAGGCACTTCATGGCTGCGGCTCGGGTGGCGCTGAGCTCCCGGGACTGAGGAAGGCCAGGCCGCGGGCTCAGGCCCTTATACGGGGGCCGGGGGCCTGCAAGTCAGGACCTCTGGGACCCCAGCCATGTGGTTCCCCGAATGCCCCGTGGCTTATCCTCAAGGTCCCGAGGACATCATCTTCCAGGACAGCCTGAGGCCCTCTTCCAGTGCCACTGACTCCCCCACTCCAGTCCAAACAGGAAGGTCCCTGTGTCCCTGAGGCCTGGACGGTTCCTGGTAGGCTCCAGAGGGGTAGGTCTGGGGCGTGGGTCCAGGCTGGTCGCCAGCATCAGGAACACTTCCTAGGTCGCAATCTTGGGCAACAACAGGTCAGAGTCAGCACTGAGGACAGCTGTGTCCTGGAAGGTGGGCCCCGGGGCTCCACCAATGGCCAGAGATCCCTATGCCAGCCCCTGGGTCTGTAGACATCATGCCCGTGGGTGGCTGACTGTCAAGCACAAGGGGCCCACCTTGTCACATTCCTGGTCCCCTCCCTGTGTGATGCCCAGTTCACACCGTTGTTCTGAGCTTGCGTGCCCTTGGGCCGGACATGGCCACGTGCTCTGTTGTGCTCCATGAGGACCCCACAGCCACCTCGCTCCTGCGTGGCCACCTGGGCTCACAGGTCATCATTCTGGGGGCAAAGGCTGCAGTCCCAGATGTTTGGGCAGGCTAATGGCATACAGAGTGCACAGAGGACCCTGCCCCCTCAGGCAGGTTCTAGGTGCCCCTGAAGCACGGGCAGTCAGCTCACCTTCGCTCCCTCTGCGGGTCTGGGGGTGGGGTGGAGGCTGTCATGGGAGTGGGACTTCAGGTAGGCAGAGAGGGGGGCTCGGGTCCCTGGGCCCAGGTGGACAAGTGCGTGGCCGGCAAGTTGACCAACTCCAGAGAGGAAGGTGGACGTGGGGACGCGGTGGGCAGGGAGGGGCAGGGACCTGGGACTTGGCACCCTTTCTGATCTCGCTTTTGCTGTCTGTGTAAGTAATACAATTTCTGAATCTAAAAAGGGCTCATTGTTTCTTTACCAGCGGAATCTGTCAGCCTCGCTTGATATGTGTATCTGTTACGTCACCAATAACACTAATGAATCCACATTTGTGTAGCAGAAACAATTGTTTCTGCTTTTCGAAAGTTACCTGTACTCTACACAGGAAACCTCTGCAGTATTTATCCCAGGGTTGACTGTTCAAGGGGCTCTACTGAGGTAGCGTTGAGACAGCAAAGATTCCCAAAACAGGTCACACAGCACTCTAAATGGTGTTTGAGAAAAGGAGTGACGGATGTTAAATAGATGGGTGGATGGTAGACCAATGGATAAATGGTGGATGGATGGATGGATGGATGGTGGATGGATAGATGGTTGGATGGTAAGTGGATAGACGGATGGTAGAAAAATGGACGAATGGCTTCCTTAACTCCTATTGGACAGGACATTTAGCGTCTCATTCTCACAATTCCTCTAACTCTCCAAGGTGCTTTCGTGTCCTTTGTCACTTTTGACACCTCCCAGCCAGCTTCCTCTGCAGATGTCAAGAACGAGATCTAATGTGCCAAGTGCCTGACCTATATTGACCCACAGTTAGTGGCCAAGGCTGGCCTAGAGTCCAGGGCTGTTGAGGTCAGCCAGAAGCAGGTTCTGGAACAAACATCACTTCCAGCTCGCAGGGCCCTCCTAGACCCGGTGCGGGGCCATCCGCCTGAACCCAGAGTGAGCCCAACACCCGCCAGATTCTGCAGAGTCCTCAGGCACTTCCTCATAATGGGTCTTTGTGTCTTGCTGGCTCCATTTTTGGCCCCTTCTGAGACTTCCCAGTAACCCTGAGTGACAGCTGGGTCTGATCATTAACTGAGTAGGGCAGGAAGGAGGTGAACACCAGTTCAGTCTCAGGGCTGCAAGTGGTAATTAGGGCTTTCAGCTGGTGCTGATAAATATTTACAAGGAGAGAGTCAAAGTAGGACTCAGAGCCCTAAACTGGTCCCTGTCATTCCCAGGCTTTCTCCACGTACCCAGATACGCTTGGTACCCAGAGGACAAACCAGGGGACCCTTCATGTTTTAGGATGATCAAAATTCGATTTTCCCCTCCAAAATTGGATTATGAGCGAGACTAGTCCATGGTTCTTTTTACAGCAAGAACATAGAGATTGTAGGGCAACTCTTGAGTGAAAGAGAAAATTGCAGAGTATTTAGAAAATAAAAATGAACACATAGCACATCAGATTCTGAGGGATTTGGGAAAATCTATTGTCCTAAAGATGATGTTAATAAATGAAAAGAATGAAAAGGGATTGGTTAGCTATACCACTCAAAAATTAGCGGTGAAAACAACATAACCATAATAAAGGATAAAGAAGATAATATTTACATTTCTGCAAACATAAAAGCAGAAATTACTGAATTAGCAAATAGGAAAATGGGAGGGGAGGTGTCTGTGCCGATAGCACAGAGCCTGCTTGGGATTCTCTCTCTCCCTCTCCCTGCCCCTCCCCCACTTGCGCTCTCTTCCTCTCTCTCTTTCTCTCAAAATAATAAATAAATAATAAAGAAACTTAAAGAAAATAGAAAAACCATTACTTGGTCAAGTGGTGGTTCTTGAAAAATATCAATAAAATGGGGAAGCCATTAGGTGCCTTGGTCAAGATAAAAAGGAAAAAGAAAAAAATACATCAAATATGGGAAATAACCACAAAAGGAGAAAAAAGTAAAGAACCGTTAGAAGGGAAATTTTTATTTAACTTCATGGAATAAATGAAAAGTTGGATGAAACAGACAATTTTCTAGAAAAGCGTTTTCTGCCAGAGGAGAGGGAGCCGTGCCCAAAATGCGTGAAGGGGAGTGGGAGGCACAGGCTCCCAGTTATGGAATGAATAAGTCACGGGGATGATAGGTGAAGCATGGGGGACGCATGGGGGACATAGTGATGTTGCAACAGTGTGTATGGTGGTAGATGGTGGCCACGCTTGTGGTGAGCACAGTACAACGTGCAGAGATGCTGAATCACAATGTTGTGCACCTGACCTGAACCTAACGTAATGTTGTGGGTCAGCTGTGCTTCCAAAAGGAAACACACAGAACAAAACCACTGGGGTTCTGGCACGTGGACAGCCCAGGAGAATGGATGAGAAGCCTCCGAACAGACCAAAATACACATGAGAATCACGAATGTGGGAGAACTCAGTAGTTATAGACGGTTTCGGGAGAACAGGGTGGATAGTTGGAAAATACTGTTTGGGTGCTAACTCATGAATTAAAGCAAATGAATTCTTGATGGAGAAAAGATGAAATATTTTTTAATATGAAATTTATTGTCAAATTGGTTTCCATACAACACCCAGTGCTCATCCCAACAGGTGCCCTCCTCAATGCCCATCACCCACTTTCCCCTCCCCCCCCCACCCCCCAGCAACCCTCAGTTTATTCTCAGTTTTTAAGAGTCTCTTATGGTTGGGCTCTCTCCCTCTCTGTAACTTTTTTCCCCCTTCCCCTCCCCCATGGTCTTCTGTTAAGTTTCTCGGGATCCACATAAGGGTGAAAACACATGGTGTCTGTCTTTCTCTGCCTGACTTATTTCACTTAGCATAATACCTTCCAGTTCCATCCACGTTGCTACAAAAGGCCAGATTTCATTCTTTCTCATTGCCACGTAGCATTCCATTGTGTATATAAACCATAATTTCTTTATCCATTCATCGGTTGATGGACACTTAGGCTCTTTCCATAATTTGGCTATTGTTGAGAGTGCTGCTATAAACATTGGGGTACAAGTGCCCCTAAGCATCAGCACTCCTGTATCCCTTGAGTAAATTCCTAGCAGTGCTATTGCTGGGTCATAGGGCAGATCTATTTTTAATTTTTTGAGGAACCTCCACACTGTTTTCCAGAGTGGCTGCACCAGTTTCCATTCCCACCAACAGTGCAAGAGGGTTCCCGTTTCTCCACATCCTCTCCAGCATCTATAGTCTTCTGATTTGTTCATTTTAGCCACGCTGTGTGAGGTGATATGTCAGTGTGGTTTTGATTTGTATTTCCCTGATGAGGAGTGATGTTGAGCACAAAAGATGAAATATTGAACATTCAGGAATTCAACTTTAGAATATGAAAAGCCTCTCTAAAGATGATCGAAGCCCTGTGACAGTGATGGGAAGCCACAAAAGGAAACGCCGGTGAGTTTAGCCACATAGAGGAAACACATTAAAATGACACCAGTAGCCAAGCAAGAAAAGCAATGATAAACTGAGGAAAATTATGTTTAACTCTTTTAACTGATAGCACAAATAAAATCTAATTTCCTTAATACATAAACAGCTCCTACGAATCAATAGAGAAATACCAAGAACCCAATAGACAAAAGATATGATTTGCTCCTTCACAGAAAAGTATTTTGAATTAAGTAAAAACGAGAACGAAATCTATTAGAATATGTGGACACAGCTCAAGCAGCACTTTGAAGGGAATTTGTGGCATTGATGCTTATTATTAGACTGCCGGAGACCAGCTCCAGCAACCAGGGGTTCCCGAAGGAAGAACGGTGTCGGTGAAAATAAAACAAAACTAAAATAAAAAACTGGAAAATAAAAAACTAACTAAAATAAAGAGGGACACAGTCAACAGCAGTGTGTTGAACTGGCCAATTTATTGCAGTAAACGTGGCATTATATATACTAGTGATTTCCTTGTAACGTACGTCATCTATGTTTTTCTAACATTACCCAATTCTAAAATTGTTCCATTGTATAATCACCCAATAAGGAATAACATGATTGTTTTATCATAACGTTCCCTCCTGCCCTTTGCTTGTTGATTAATTTCTTTTATTGTTTTTATTATGTACCTATGTTTATCTAGAATTTATAAAGTATTTGCTTTGCTGTTTTCATGGAAGGTCATTTATCTCTCAACACCTCAAGTGGAACAG
Organism: Acinonyx jubatus; assembly: GCF_027475565.1. Taxonomy (NCBI): domain Eukaryota; kingdom Metazoa; phylum Chordata; class Mammalia; order Carnivora; family Felidae; genus Acinonyx; species Acinonyx jubatus. Next base: position 2,014,652 of record NC_069391.1, read on the forward strand.
TTACAGGGACACGACCTCTTAGTTGTTTCCCTGAACCATTCGTGGTTTTGAAGAACAAAAGCGTTCGCCTGGGTCCGAGGTGCCAGGAAGGGGGCCAAGAGGGCCTTAGAAACCCACGCCTTACACATTCTCAAAGAGACAATGCACCTAGGAACCAATGAACCATTCTGTACTTTAATCGACGAGGTTCAATCATCATCTGGAATGCCTCCTGGGGGCCAAGAGGACCTAGGGGTCAGAGTGACCTGTGTCCATAGATACACTCCTTAGTTACCGGAGTGGGGCTTTCGGATCCATATGTCTCTGCTTCGTTGGCTGCCTTTGCTGGCAAATGCATGAGCCTATCCTTCCTGTAAGTAAAGGAGTCTCCATGGGGAATGGCAAGGGCTAGATGTAAGGCCGCACAATTTCTTGCGGAACTTTACTTTCCTAATGGTTCTTTTCCCAGAGGGCCTGTCGAGGGCAATTCCCCAACAGACAATACCCCAGGTACTTTTAAGACCAAATTACCTAAAAGCGGGAGTATAAGAAGCTTCACTGTCGGCGGGCCACCCTGCAGTCACCAATCCGTCCACAGCCCGGGCCCTGCCACTCAGGCTGGGATAGCTCGGCTTCCAGAATTAGACCACATAACATGCTCAATTTAAAAATCTAAGTCTGTAGCTTAAGTAACTAAGAGAACAAGTCAAAACCAGTGTAAGCAAGAGGAAAGAAATGATAGTAATAGCAAAAATCGATGACATGGAAAACAGAAAACCAATATAGAAAATTAACCCAAATCAGGTTTGATCTTTGAAAAGATGAGGAAAATGGATAAACCTCTAGTCAGACTAATCAGAAAAACCCAGATAGCTGGCGTATATCACTATTAGGGATGAAGAATGTGACACCAGCACAGATCCTATGGACTCTAGAAGAATATCAAGGGAGCATTTTGAGTAACTTTATGGAAATAATTTTGATAACTTGGACAAATGCATAAATTCCTGGAAAGATTCAAAGTATCAAAGCTTATTAGAGAAGCAATGCATAGCCAGAATTGACGTAGATCTATTGCAGAAATTGAATTTATAGATAAAAATCTCCCCCACCATAAAAATCTCAAACCACAGTTGGTTTCACTGTTAAATTCTGCTAAACATTTAAGAAAGCAGTAACATGAATCTTGCAAAAACTCTTCCAGAAACCACAAGCCGAGGGGTGACTCCCCAACTCACATTATGAGGCTCGCACCACACAGATTCCAGCTGGCTGTGTGCCATTCACTAAAGAAGACTTAAATCTCCTTTGAGTTGAAATGCCACTCTTACCTTCCATTAAATTTCTTCACAAATTTCCCGCCAGTCTACTTTGCTCCACTGACCTTTTCATTTATTCCAATGACAACATGAGTCCTTCCCTGTCCCTTGTCCTCGTGACTGTGCGTGGCAAGAGGTTGGCTCCGCTGTCCCCAGCCGCCTCCTTCCTTCCCTGGTACCAGATCGCTCTAAATGAGTCCTCAATCAAACCCACGCCTAAAGTTCCATCTGTTTCAAATTGGATTCCAGCTGATAAGAACACCCATATTGTCACCAACACAAATGTTACTACTAGGCTGATGTTAAGATTTCTTTTTCCCTAGAATATAGTCCACACAAGATTGAGTACGAGTAAGTGGGGCGCTATCGCAGGGGCGAGACCCCCGGGTAGGCACACAGCACAGTGAACATGGGGTGACCAGAGTGTGGCATCCGGCCAAGATTTCTCGATGTGGCTACTCACTCCATCACTGTCCATGTTCCCTAATATTGGAACTGACCACGCCTCATGGCAGATCGATCTCCGTATGGCATTAAAGCATGTCACTGGCAAAAAAAAAAAAAAAAAAAAGAAAGTTGGGAATTTTTCTCTGAAATGGTCAATTTATAAAAGTTAGATTCATTTGTTTCTGCTTGTTTATCATTTTATGGCTTGCTGCCTTTCAGTTTTTATTTTTGTCTCACATTTAAAATATTTAAGATATGAACTGGTTCGAAACTTAAAATTGCATGAAAAGCTGCACCCGCCAATTTGTTGCCTGCACACCTGCGTTCCTCGCGGTAGATCACTAACTCACTGATGTGTGCTCCTTCCTGAGTGTCTTCTCACGGGTTCCTGCGTACGTGCTCATGGCTGTCCTTTCCCACGCAGAAGTTAGCACGTAACGGCAGATGCTGGAAACCTCCCCACGTCCATTTAGAGAATTTACAGGAAGGAGTTTTAACAGACTTCACCACCTACAGAGAAGCCATTCCCCTTCGCCTTCTGTTTTCTGAACATAGTTTGTTCAGAGATGTCTTCTGGGTATGAAATTCACCCCGATGCCCCCCTGTTAGATCCCAGGGGCAAGTATGCCATTCAGGGGCTTCGTGCTGATGCATGGGGTGTCCTGGGTGGCTGTGTGCACTGACGCCGGGCCGACTGACCCATCGGGCAGGTGGATCGGGAGGCGTACCTGGTGCCTGCCCCCTGCGCGGTCGTAGGGGTGAACTGGCCATCTGTGAACACAGAGCAGGGAGGAGCCCCTTGGTGCCGTGCAAGGGCACTATTCCTGGTAGGGCTTTCTGTCACTGTGCTGTCTCTGCCAGTCTCTGTCAGGTGTGAGGTAATGGAGCTGCCCACTGCTGACCTTCTGTCCCTGAAGCACCTGTCTGTCCCCTCCTGATGCTGGTGGCCGGGCTGGGGAGCGGGTGTGGGCTCTGCACCTATCAGTCTGTCTGTCTGTCTGTCTGCCTGGCAGAGGGACCTGTCTACTTTTTCTCTGGTCTTCTTCAATTTATTTTGGACGCTTGCATTTGCTGTGGAAGTCATCCATTTGGGGTTTCAAGTATATTAGGCTAGAACCAAATAGCCAAATCCCTTATGATTCTTTTAATGAAATTTCTCCCGATCTGTGGTCATTGATTGTTCTGGAGTTTGTGGTTTTTCCCAGCTATTTCTGACAGGTAAGCTAACTGAATGGGTGCAGCCTCACCCCGCCCTCACCGTGGGGCGCAGGCACCTTTATTTTCCTCACTTTAATGCTTTCTTTCTAACTTGAGTTGATTGTAGATTCATTTATTTTAGCTTCTTTTACCTAACTACCGTAAGGATTAAGGACTCCTCCTGGCCCATCGATTCTGATACTTTGCGCGTATTTGACAAGTTTTGCACAAGCAGGTTCTCCTGTTTTGTTGATGAGAAACCTGGCCCCCCACCCCAGATGCTGCCCGGGTCCCACCCGGAGCCCCCAGAAGTGCCAACAGAGCCTGTGTCCCCACACACTCCCAATGACACACTTCGAGGAGCAGAGGTCATGTGGCTTTATTTAGAATCTTCAGAGAGCAGGTGCCCGGCCCCCAAGCACAGGGACCAGGAAGGAGGAAGGGGATGGGACCAGGTCTCTGGCTTCCTCTTTGAGAGGACAAGGAGACGTCTGCCTTCTGGAGGAGGGGACCGAAAGGTCTGCTTGCTCCTGTGTGGGAGGTGAGCAAAGAGGTCACGAACACAGACGAAGGCAGAGCAGCGTGCTGCTGGGGACAGGGGACCGGGTGGGGCCAAGGACATCCGCCTTAGTAATGTGGCACCAGGCCTGCAGCTTCTCAGCCTTCAATGCCACCCAGCCACGACCCAACCCCCTCCCTGTCCAGTTCCCCCCCCCCCACCTCCTTCAAACAACAACCTGACCCCCAAAGAAAACACGAGGTCCCAGAGTGGGGCACATGCCTGGAACTAACAGGCTCTAGGAGAGAGCCGGGCACTTGACTGGCATTGCCAGCCCGGCCCCCGCGGTCAGCAGGAGAGACGCCGGGTTCCAGCCATTCCCGCAGAGGGGCCAGGGCCCGACGGAGGGGAGCTGGGGGTCCCCCGGGACGCTCCCCACCCGTGCACGTGCCCAGGACGTGGGGGCAGGGCTGCTACGTTACCCCAGGAGGCGGGTCGGGCAGGAGCTCACCTACCTAGACGCGGCACTGCTCTGCGGGAGGAGAGAGAGCCGGGGGGGAGAGGTCACAGGTCGCCAGGGCAGCCCTGGGCCCAGAGGGGTGGGAGGGGGACCCCGCCCCAGGGGCTCTGCACCCCCTCCCCCGGGGGCCCGGGGAATGGGGGCCACCGTGGGAGACGGACGCGCCCCGGGCTCATGGCTGTCCGACGGGTGAGCCGCACGCAGGGTGAGAGCAGGGACGCGGGGTGTGGAGGCGGTCACCTGCCACCTGGGTCGGGTCAAAGAAGAGGCGGACGTGCACGGGCAGAGTCTGGAGGGCTCTGTCGAATTTCTCCATGACCTCGTTGTCGGCCTTCAGGGTCCTGGCTGTGGGGGGCGGTGGGTCAGTCCCTGGGCCGCGGGGCTTTGACGGCCTCGGGGAGCCCCGTCCAGGGAGCGAGAGCAGGAAGGACACACTGGCGTCCTGAGGTCAGCCCCCGGGGTGGCCTCCGGGCTCAGCCTCCCTGCCCTCCAGGGTCCCCGCCCCGCCCTCCCAGGACGGCGCCGGGGGCCCTGCAGGGACACGAGGCCAGGACCCACGTCCCCGGGCGGCTGGGCTCGCCCGCAGGGCTGATGTGCTGGCCAAGAATGCGTCTCTAACCGCACACAAAGCGCTTCATTCAGGCAAAGCGGCCACGTCTCAGCCTCCTGCTACCAGATCTTACCGGCTTGCGTTCCGTTCAGAACTTGACAGGTTTAATGGTGCTTTTGTGGAACATCACCCCCAAGCAAAGCTTCTACTTAGCAGTCATCCTCTGGCCGAGGCAGGAGCACTAAGCCCAGCCCCTCGGCCTGGATCCTGGATCCCCGATTCCCGAGGCAATGTCAGGGGACTTGGCCCCCACCGGGGGTCCTCAGCACCCCCCCCCCCCCCCCCCCCGTGCAGGGCGACCCCGGGCCTGCTCAGTGACGTACTCAGGCACTGGCACACGAGGTTCTGCCCGGGGGCATCAGTGTTCTCCAGGCAGAAGAACAGGTAGTTCTCGTAGTCGGTGCCCAGCACGACGAGCTCGTTCTCATCCAGATCTGGAGAGAGGAGAAGAGCCAAAGGGGAAACAAAGTCCTGTCCAGCAGGAGCCCCCTACGGGTGTGGTTCCTGGTCCTGCATCCCCCAGGGTGCTGCCCGCGTGCAAGCGTGGCCATCGGCAGCAGGAAGTGGAAAGTGGGGAGCACGGAGCCTGGTGTGTCCCCTAGGCCAGGCGTGTCATGGGTCAGGTGGCGGGGACAGAACAGTCAGACGCGCACACAGCGGTCGGAGCTGTGCCCGGGGCTGTGAGCAGGAGAGCTGTGCTGACCAAGCACTCAGGCTTGGCAGGGAGGGGCCGGAGGCAGGGGTGAGGTGGGGGTGAGGCACGAAGGAAGGAGAGAGAGGAGGAGGGTCAGGGTGGCCCAGAGCAAATCTTCAGCGTGAGAAAAATAGAATTCGCTGACTGAAAACCCACAAGAAGTTTCTGTGCCTCCTTTGTTTAAATTTTAGCACTTAGCTCTCCATTTGTGGTTTTTTATAATTCACAAAAGCCCCTAAATGTTGCAGTTAGTGATTGAGAATTCGGTAGAAGATCCTTAAACCACCCCCCCGCCGCCCCCACTCCAGCAGAGTCCAGGAGCTCAGCTGCGCACTGACCGCAGTCGTGGGGCCGGAAACTCTCCCTGCCCTGGTTCTGTGGTCGGGCTGGGTAACCAGGCCTGAAAGGCTCATGGCTCGGGGCGTGGACAGACCCACGGCTCAGCACCCCACCGGCCACTCCAGGCAACCCCGAGAGTGGGACCGGACCGGCACTCTCCCACCTCGTCCCCACCTGCAAGGACAGCCACCACCCAGGGACAGTTGTGACCAGCCTTGCCACTTGCACCCGGCCCTCGGGGAACTCCCACTCGGCCCTTGGGGACACTTACAGTTGATGTTGAACTTGGCCGCACACTCCGTTTTCTCTGCTAAGACCTTCTTCTCAACACACCTGTTGTCCTCCCTAAAAGGTGGTAACACTGAACTTGAGTTGTCCTCTCTGTGATCCCTCATGGCAGGAACCGCCCAGGCCCCCAGGGCCCCAGCCCCCAGCTGACCGGCCGGCCTCCACGCGGGTCTCTCTGTGCACTGCCCTGCGGCCGCCCTGTGTGATCGGCCCGTCGGCCCAGAGCCCTGGGTGGGGGCTCCGAGGCCACCAGGAACCACCCCCACGGAGCCAGCTCCCGTCAGGACCCTGCCCGCCCACCTGCCCACCCACCCTGGGCCCAGGCCCTCGCCGGCCCCCAGCCCGGGGGCCTCGGTCACCCACCATTTGTGCAGAATGATCTCCAGGTTGTCCCGGGGCGTGGGTCTCAGCTCCTGGACGTACACTCTCAGAGGGGCGGTCTCCGAGTCCAGGAGGGAGATGTCGCTGGCCGCCATGGCCATGGAGTGCCACGTCCCAGCCACCTGGGGAGGGGGCCTGAGCTGCCATCGGGGGTGGGGAGGCGGCCCCGGCCCCACAGTGCGCTCTCCCTCCCGCCCCGGCCGGGGGCCCGGTCTAAGTGGGGTGGCAGCCAGTGAGCTCTGGGCGACCCCCCACCCCCGCCACCGACCAGACGCCCCTCTGGGAGCCCCCACACTTGAAATAACATCTTAGGTTCCCAGCCGGCTTTAAAGGACAGGTTGTGCGAGTTCTGTGGAACCATCTGGACCTTGGGCAAGCGAGGGAAAGCCGCCCTGGGGACGGGGAGCAGGTCGGGGGGCGGGGGGGGGGGTGTCCCAGCGTCCTGGCTTCCACCCACACTCTTCAGAGGGCCGAGGTCCCGCCTCCCGCCCACCCTGCAGCTCACTGCCCCCTCCCCCAGCCGTCCTCAGACCTTCTGCAGGTCTAGGCCATCCATGGTCGGGGGGATGATGGCGGCCTGGAGGCCACACACGAGGGCCAGGCCCAGGGCGAGCGGGAGGCACTTCATGGCTGCGGCTGTGGTGGCACTGAGCTCCCGGGACTGAGGAAGGCCAGGCCGTGGGCCTGGGCCCTTATACAGGGGCCGGGGGCCTGCGAGCCATGTGGTTCCCCGAATTCCCCGTGGCTCATCCCCAGGCCCTCAGGGGGCTTCCTCCACCCGCACAATGGGAGGCCTTCTTCCTGCAGGGCGAGCAGGAATGGGATGGTCCCTGTGTCCCTGGACGGTTCCTGGTAGGCCCCCGAGGGGGCAGGGTCCGGGGTGTGGGTCCAGGCTGGTCGCCAGTATCGGGAACACTTCCTGGGTCGTGCTCTCTGAGGACAGCTGAGCCTGCCACCTCTGTGCTCCCCAGCTCTGTGCCATTTGGCAGCCGGGACCCAGGCAGCACCCCCATTGGGAACCCAGGTCACCACGCTGTGTCCAAACGACCTTGACAACTTCACCCTGGAACGACCTCCCTTTTGTGTCCCCAGCAGCATCTGGGTGACTGCAGCCCGCACAGAGGCTTGTCAGTGGGCACAACCACGGAGACGGGTCTCCCTGCCCCCGGTCACCCACTCAGCTACCAAGGAAGGAGATTCTAATGCAGATACGACCCCAGTGTCTTCTCTGTAAGACAGAAGGGATGACCCTGGAGCTTGTTGTCCATTTTGGGGGAAGCAGTTCTGGACCTAGAGGGCTCCCTGAAATCTCCTGGAGAACTTTTCAAGACGGTGCTAGTCCTGGGCCCATCCAGACCCACTGAGGCAGGGACGGCCCCGCCTTGCCCGTGTGCGGGACAACCCCCAGATGTGGATACGGGTACGGGCGGCCACTGAGGCGTGCTCACGCATGGTAACTGCCACGTGTGGTCACAGCACGTTGCTTTGTTTAAAATACCACGCTAGCAGAGTGCAGACTCTTCTCATTACAGAGGCCAGGGAGGCATGTCTGGGGTTGGCCCTGGAATGTTCCGCCAGAGACAGAAGGAAAGTGACAGGTCTGTCTGTGGAGCCCGGACAGCTGTGAAGCCGAGTGTAGGGTCCAGGGGGCTCACCTGCCACCCAGTCTTCTCTGCACACGTGAGTGTTTGTAACATTTTAAATAAAAACGCAACCCATGATCACTCCTACGTGACCGGCTGGTGAGTATTCACTGAGAAGACGGAGTCCCCAGATCAAAATGGATTCCGGTCCCCAGGGTCCTGTCACTTCTCACTCTGGTCCCTGAGCTCTGGCAGCTCCAAACCCCTTCCCTGATCCCTGGTTCTGGCCAACCCCATCTCCGCACAGCCACCCCAGCCCCCGTGTCCCCACACCTCATAGCTGCACAGCCACCCAGTCCCCTGTGTCCCCACCCGGTGGCTCAGCTCACGCAGGAGGGTGCCCTCTGCACACCAGACAAGGCGGCTCAGGAGGCCACTCTGTGCGCAGGGACCTGGGCCAGCCCGGGGACCCGAGGCAGGAGCTGTTCTCAAGTCTAAAGGGGGGGCTTTGCCAGGGGAGACAATTCAGCCCGAGATGCAGCCCTGGGCCTCTGGGGGTGAGTGTGCCCGTGTGTGTGTGTGTCTGCCGGGAGCCAGAGCAGTGGGTAGCTCACCTCAGTGACCCCTGTGGCCACAGTCCAGCATCCGGAGGCCCAGGGCAGCCTGCTGACCGGGCTCTTGCGAGGGTGGGGCTGGTGGCGTCCCTGCCTGCCCGCTGCCCCCGTTCCCGCACATTCTCAAGCCTGATTATCCGGATCCAGTGAATTCTGTGAGCTGCAGTCATCTGATTGAATTTAACTTCCGCCTCGGTTACCTGGCTTGTTCCTGGCGTCTGTGCTCAATCACCCCGATCGGCCCAGATGCTCATAGGACGAACGTGGCCCCCACGGCGGCTGCACCCCACGGTCTGTACCAGAGCCGGCGTCCGGGGCCAGGGCTGTCAGGACACAGGGAAATAAAACGTGAAGGGTGACGGAAAGCCTGCAAACCTCACCTGACCCAGAACAACCGCCCGCAGGGGCTCCCACGAGTCCACACACGCGCGTGGTCACAGCAGCACCGGCCACACCCGCGGACACACGCCACGGCAGGGGGAGCCTCGGAAACGTCACGGTGTGCCACGTGCGAGAAGCCAGACACGAGAGGCCGCCCGCGGAATGATTCCTCGCCTACGAAGGTCGGGGACAGAGCGCAGATCCAGGGTGTCGGGGCTCGGGGAGGGGGGCTGGGGTCTCCTTTGGGGCAATGAACACATTCTGTGACCAGAGACAGGTGGTGGCTGCACAGCATCGTGAGTGTCCCAAATGCCACTGGATTGTTCATTTCCATGGCTCATTTTATGTTGTGTGACTGTCACCTCAATAAAAGACCAAGGACGAAATCCATCTGTCTGGACTTGCGAGATGGAGTGGCAGGTGCACTGGGGCAGTGATGGAGAATTTTCCAGAATTCTCCAGAATTTTCCAGAACGGAGCGCAGACATCAGTGCTCAGGCCGGGTGTAAGAGGAGGACTCTGCCTCCGAGCAGCCGCTGCTGAGGACCAGCAGGAGGAGCCGTAGGGGCAGGGCATCTGCTGCGGGCTGGAGGGAAGGTGTGGGTCAGGGAGCATGGGGGGCCCCAGGGGAAGTGCAGTTTACAGGACTCCGTGAAGATCTCGCTGTTCCGCCCCATCTCACCGGTGACTGTCCTCCCTGGGACACTCCTGGGTCTGGGCCTCCCTGCAAACCACTGTCCAGCCTTCAGGCAGGGCCGGGTCATGGGGGAGGGGATGGTGCTCGGGCAGGTGCTGGGCTTGGCTTTCTGGAAAGGAAAATACCTCCAACGGGGTGTCTGCCACCTCCCCCACCGGGGAGACGGAGACCAGGCTACCGGGCTGCACCGGGGCCCCCCAGGAGCTGGGCGCGGGCCCCCCGCCTCCTTGTTCTCCAGCTGGAGGGAGCCCTCCTGGGACTGTCACCTGTCAGACCTTACACCCCCACCCTGAGTCTCAGCCCCAGACCATTACAGACACTGGGCCCCTGGCCCCGGTTCCCTGGAGCCCCTTCTCTGGGCCTTGGTGCAGCCACGGCAGAAGGACCAGCTGCTTAGGGACAGGTCAGCACCAGGTAGATAAATGGTGACAGGCCTGGAACCCCAGGACAGGAGCGTGTGGCTGGGGTGGCATCCAAGGGGTCTCCCTGCCAGGTACCCAGCTTGAGGGCCTCGTGTCTTTGCAGGGAAAGCGGGGTAAGGAACATTGTCATTACAGAAAGCCAGACATGCAAGGCCAAGGCCAGTGAGGCCGGGCCCTCAGGCACTGCTTCTGGACGCAGCAGGGACCCCTGCCCCGTGATTCCTGCCTGGGCCCCCGCAGTCTGCATTTGGGGCCGGCTGTGTCCCGGAGAGGCCCAGGGATGCCCGCGACGTAGGAAGCTGCATTGACCCTGTGTGGACGGAGCTGCCCTCATCTCCCCGCCTCCAGAGGAGCCGGGCTGGCTTCACCCTCCCACCAGGAGAAGGGAGATGCTGGCCCCGCGGCTGTGTGTCAGGCCTCTGGATGCAAAGCTGCCCAGTGACTTTGGGAGCCCGCAGGGTTGGCTCCAGGGCGTTCAGACAGCGGCTCCCTCCCGGCCAGCCGCGTCCAGCCAGACCCGGAGGGAGGGGGCAGAGCAGAGGGCGCCCCGGCTGGGCTCCCAGTGTCCGGCTGCCCCCATCTGTGGGCCCGGGGAAAGGTCCTGCCCGCCCTCACTCCTGCCCGGTCTCCAGCCAGCGGGGAGCTGGGGGGCCAGGAGATCCCCCCTGCGTGTGTCCCCACATCTGCAACCTGTCACCCTCACACCCCTGTCCCCCAACCTCAGGACCACCCAGGACCTGAGCTTTGTGGCATCGGCACCGCAGGAAGCCCCCACAGGACCCTTGGGCAGAGCCGCACCCCCACCCCTCCACCCACACCCCCACGCCCCTTGGGCCGCCGCACCACCGCCGAGAACCAGGACGCCGGGTGCCCTCGCGTCCTCCCTGCCTGGCTTGGCCGCCCTCCCTGACCCCAGCCCACGCGAGGGGCCCCACACACAGGCACAGTCAGCAGTGATTGCAGAAGCTCTTTATGTGGGGACAGGAGAGGGGTGGGGCGGGGAGGCGGGGGAGGGGAGGGCGGCAGGAGGGGCGGGGCGAGCCCAGGCCCGGTGGGCAGGGGTTCCTTCCATGTCCTGCAGGACAGAGGGTCCTGGTGGTGCCGCCCCGGGGCTGCAGTGGATCCGTTCCTCACGCCTCCGGCTCTGGAAGGGGGGTGTCAGTGAGGCCGGGGTGGGGGGGAAAGGTCTGAGGGGGGCTCTGTGGGGTGCAGGTGTGGGTTCACAGGGGGGCCGCTGCAGAGCCAGTCTGAGCAGAGGGGGAGGGTCCTTCTGCCATCTGCCCCCAGCCAAAGCTCTGTGTGCACGAGGGGCTGGGCCACGGTGGGACCTCAAAAGTAGCCCCATTTCGTCCTCATCTGGCTGTGCTCCCGGCAGATCTGGGGGCCTCAGGCAGGTCACGGCACCTCTGGCTCCAGTATTAGTGAGCCGTGTGACAGAGGTCCTGGTGACAGGGTAGCAGAGGGGATGCGGGAGGAGGGGAAAGTGACAGCTTGCCCTGGATCAGGGTGGCCTGGCAGCTCTCCCTGGGTGGGCCGGGTGTGATCAGGCAGACCCTGGGCCCCTGGCCCCGACTTCCACATATGAAGCCAGTGGACAGAGAAAGAAAAGGAGTCCCTCAATGTCCCTGAGTGACACCTGGGGACAGATATCCGAGGCGACGAGCAGGCCCCAGAGGGGGCTCTCAGGGCAGAGAAGGCTCTGCCCACACCGGGTCCCTCCTGTCTGCAGGTTGGGGTGCCCCTGGGGTACCCGACATCCCATCGAATACAGGACTTTTCTCCAGGGGTCACTCACCCCCATCACCAGGGCAGGGCGCAGCTCTCTGTGGAAACGAAGGAGACCGAACGGGAAGGTGCCCCAGCCGAAGGCCCCGACCCCAGCACCGCTCACGCTCCATCAACAAAGACCCAAGAGCGGGGCCCCTGGCGCCCCTGAGACACGTCACTGCACCTATGTCTCCCCCAAGAAGCGGTCCGGGTGGGGACCTAGGGGACACGGGCCGGGCCATCCTCTCACCCGTCTGGACGGGCTTGAAGACGCTCTCCTGCGGCAATCCCTTGCACTGTGAGAATTTCTTAAATGCTTCCAGAACTTCCGGGGGGACGCCAGGACTTCTACCTGCGGTGGGGTGAGCGGGTGAGCCGAGGTGTCAGGGGGCACAGCCTGGGAGCAGTCGGGGTGGGGGTGGCAGGAAACATACCCATGAGCTTGGCTGTGCTGAACCTCTGCCCCTGGAAACGCCCTTCGCTGTAAAACATGAGGTGGCCCTTCACGGGTGTCCCCTCGGGCATCCCTCCACGTGCAGGTGGCTCACGCCCCACACCGCGAAAGGTCGCAGGGTGGGGCACATTGGCAGAGGCCCCCTGGGCTCCACCCCAGACCTGAGCCCCAGGAGCGGGGTCCCCAGCACCAGGGACTCAAGTCCCGAGCCTGCCCCCTCCTGGGCACAGGGCTTGACCCAGGGCCGCGGGGGAGGGGGAAGACCTGGAGGGCGTGAGGCACCGCCCCCCCCCCCCCACGCCCTGCAGGTTCTGTGTTCGCGGGGCACAGTGGTTTTCTCCAGGACAGACTCCACCGTGTGGCACCGGCCGCTGGTCTTGGAGGGCAAGAGTCAGGTGGGCAAGGGCTCGATGTCCACTCCTGTTTGGGGGGACGCACCAGGCCTCTACTCCTGCCCTGCCTGGGGCCCTTCTACCTCCAGAGTTCAGTGGGCGTTAGTGTCACCCCACACCCACAGCAGGGCAGGAGGGCCCCGAGTGGGGACTAAGGCCACGGGAAGGAGAGGCCACTCACTTGTGCGTCAAGGAGACGTCACGTAGCCGCTGCCCAGCACCGAGAACGGCACAGGGGTCACCTCGGCCGTTGGGAAGCCCGCCTCCGACACGAGAGCGTTAAAGTACCACTTTCCCGAGGTCTGAAAGACGTGTGCCCTCTGCAGGCACTGCCACACGCGTGGCCAGACCCCCGACCGCGACACCCCCAAAATTCCACTTACGGGCCCCAGCAGACACAACCAGCACCCGGTCGCTCGTCCCCCAGCCCGTCTGAGGCCACCCAGGGGTCCCCTGCCCACCCCCCCCCCGGGGCTCCCAGTCCCTTCCAGATTCTAGCGCGTTCCCTCAGCCACACCCTCATCTCCAAGGGTGCTGAGGACGAAATGGAGGTCCTTTTGGCCCTGACTCTTCCCGCTTCTCTGACCGTAGCCTGGGGAGGGTCACGGCTGCCAGACAAGCCTGTCTCTGGGGCTCGGGGAGGGCCGGGGTGTAGAGGCTGGGTCCCAGGGACTTGGCGCAGACCCCCTGCGACCCACCACCAGCTGGCAGGGAGAGCCTGTCATCTGGGATGACAGCTCATTAAGCCTTCAGGCCCTCGTGTTCTCCCGGGTCACCTATTCCCAGTGGCGGTGGGTCGCAGGGGGTCTGTGCTTCAGAGCAAGAGGTCCCTGAATGGGCGGGGACACACTGTCAGTATCGGAGCCTCCGGTGGGAAATGAGTGGGGCGGCTCCTCAGCCCCAGGCCCCCTCCCCACGGCTCAGCTGGCTCCGCCCGGGCCTGCCCACGCCACCTCGGCGGTCCCCTGGACCTGCTGTTCCTGGACCCGCCACATCCCTCCCTGGTTGTCCCATAAGGGCCCTATTCTGGGACTCAGGCTCAGCTTCAACGACGCCTCCTTGGGGAGGCCCCCAGACACGCTCTGGGAATGCCCCCCTCCCTCCCCGCACATCATGTTCCTGCTTGATCTGCTGTAGGACACTTGTTCGTTTCCTGGGTTCTCAGGAGCGACAGAAACGTGGTCACCAAGCCTGGGTGGGCAGAAGTCTGAGATCGAGGTGTGGCAGGGCTGAGCCCCCACCCTCACCCCACCTCGTCCTGTCCCCCAAGGCTCCGGGGGTGGGGGGTGGTCCCTGCCGCCTCTCCCGGCTCCCGGACGCCCCAGCTGTGTGCCCTTCATTCCGTGTCTTCTGTCCCCAATCCCCGTCTTCTCTCCTCTGGACGCCAGCCCTCGGTGCGCAGCCCTCGGTCCAGGATGACCTCGTCTCACGGTCTGTGACATAATCGATCGCATCTGCAAAGACCCTGTGTCTGAATCAGCCCCCAGGCGGGCGTATCTTCTGGGGCCCCATCCAGCCCAGCACGCGCCCCCCTCTCCAGAATGACCCTGCACACTTTCTCATTTGTTGCCAGCTTCTCCTGGAAGAAGTAGGCTGCCTGAGAGCAGGGCCTCAGTTCCCCTGCTCACGGCCACCTGCCCAGAGTGGCCCTGCCCTTCCCCCAGGCAGCCTCAGCCTTGCCTGCTGCCCACCGTCTCCGTTTCACACTGGCCGGGTGGGAGGCACGGGCCCCAGAGCCCACACCCAGCGGCCGAGCCCCCGCTTCCCTCTGAGTAAGGACCCCCGTGCTCTTTCCAGGACCACAGCAGGTCCTGGGCGGGAGCGTCTGTCCTGGGGCCCGGAGCTGGCCTCGGCAGGAGGCCGGGGCCGCAGCGGGTATAGCGGACCCCAGAGAGGAGACCTTGTGCCTTTGTGCACGAGCTGCGCCTCCCCCACACGCCCTCAGTGACCCCTGGGTGATGGAACTGAACATGTCACTTGTCATTCCCCCAGTAATTACCCCGGAAAGGTGCTCTTGAGCAGAGCGTTGCCTTCCAGGGGTGGGGAAGGGGCGGGCCCAGTGCCCTTTTAGACCCGAGACCAGGAGGCAGGTCCAGGCCTTGAGAAAGGCTCCCCTGTTCCCTGCTGTGCTGACCTTCTCCCAGGGGCGGGCCCTTCCAGGTCTCAGAGAAGACAGGGCTCCCCGGACCTCTTGACACCCCAGCTCTGTGGAGACGCTGGTGCTGTCCATCCTGACAAGGAGCCGGGACACCGGGGCACCGGTGGGGGGCGTGGGGCGGCCTGTGTCCACAGCCCTGCTGAGGCTTGCAGACTCGGGGGTGCTAAGGGGCGCCGGCAGGCCACGGCAGGGTGTGGGCCCAGCCCTCAAGGCAGATAAGATGTCACCTGATGCCACGTTCCATTTGCAGGTGTCATGTGGGTGTGAGAAGGGACTCACACGTCAACGGAGCAGAACAGAGAACCAGGCACGGGGCCACACCTCAGGGCCTGTGGGCTGTTCGACAAAGGTGCTGAACAATGGAACATCCACAGGCAAACAAAGGAGCCTTGACGTCAGCCTCACTACCTCCTTTACAAAACCAGCTCAGTGGTCATGGGCCTCTGTGTAACGCAATTTAGGAGAAATTTGCATGACTTGGAGTCAGGTGAATCGGCACCATGTCAGAAAGGCAGATTAGCAAACTGGAGGTCATCAAAATGCAAGATTTCTGCTCTGCAAATTCCAAATAAAAATTCTTTATTTTTTTATTAAAAAAATTTTTTTTAACGTTTATTTATTTTTGAGAGAGACAGAGACAGAATGCGAGTGGGTTAGGGTCAGAGAGAGAGGGAGACACAGAATCCAAAACGGGCTCCAGGTTCCGAGGTGTCGGCACAGAGCCCGACGCGGGGCTCCAACTCACGGACCGTGAGAGCATGACCTGAGCCGAAGTCAGAGGCTCAACCGACTGAGCCACCCAGGCGCCCCTCAAGAGAATTCTTTTTTTTTTTTTTAATTTTTTTTTTTTAACGTTTATTTATTTTTGAGACAGAGAGAGACAGAGCATGAAGGGGGGAGGGGCAGAGAGAGGAGACACAGAATCGGAAGCAGGCTCCAGGCTCTGAGCCTTCAGCCCAGAGCCCGACGCGGGGCTTGAACTCACAGACCGTGAGATCGTGACCTGAGCTGAAGTCGGACGCCCAACCGACTGCGCCACCCAGGCGCCCCGAGAATTCTTTAAAATAAAGCTGCACTCTGGAATAAGTGTTTGCAGATTTCATAATCCCCCCCCCAAAAAAACCCCAAAACACATGGAACACTCCAAGCCTCAACAGTAACAAAGTGAATGGCCCAATAAAAATGAGCAAAACGCTGGAACAGACGCTTCCTCAAAGAGGACACCCGGGCGGCAAAGGGCCATGGGAGCGAAGGTGAGGGTTGCCGGCCCTGAGGTGACAGCAACTCATACCGTCCGCAGCACGGGATGCCGAGTGGCGGAGAGGATGGCCGAGAGCAGGACCCTGGTCCACAGCTGCTCCGGGGAACAGCTGGGCGATTTCTCACAGATCGGAATATACCCTTGGCCTTACGTACGACCCGGTGACCTCTCCCAGGTCTGCACGTAAAAGAGAAGAGAACGCAGTCACACGTCTGCGGATGGGCATGACAGCTCAGCCGTAATTGCTAAGAACCAGACACGCCCCACAGGCCTTCACCTCGAGCGGCTCGAGCAGACCCAGGGCCGCCCGTGCGATGGACTGACACGACGAACGGAGTCAGGTGTGGACCAAGTGGACAGCTCTGTGGGTGGCAACGGCAGCCAGGCTCACGGGCGCCGTGCCGTGTGGTTCCGTTTCCGTGACGTTCTAGAAAAGGCAAAGCTCCTGGTGTGGAGGAGGGGTGAGTGGTTGCAGGGGTCGGGGACCCAGCAGGAGGGAGGTTTTGTGGGGAGTTTCAGGGGATAGAGCTGCTCTACGTCCTGAACTTGGCTACGCGGGTCTCCACGTGAGTTAATGTCCACAGAACCGTACTTAAAAATGCTCCAGGTTGAGGTGGAGAGCAAACACCCATCCGCCCCCGGCCCCGCCGGGGAGCGCGCTCCCTTACCGCTTTCTGGGCCAACACCCGAAGGCACAGCATTTCCAGCTGTTTTTCTTCCTCCAGCCCCTTGGGAGGTGAGTCCTCTGGAATCGGTTTCCCAGGGTCTCCGCGTGTGTGCGTGTGCTTGCCCAGAAGACAGGTGGGGCCACCTCGTCAGTAGAAGACGGGGCACCGGTGTCTCGGCACCGAGTGACGCAGTCCCTCGGATGACTCTGCTGGCTCGTTGGGACACAGCACCCGTTGGAAGCTAGGTTTCAGGAACCCAGCTTGACAGGAAATGTGGGACCGGCGGCCGTCTGGCTGCAACTTTCAGAAAGGGGACGTCGAACTTCGGAGCTCTGGTTCCGTGAGGGCCTTCGCCTCATGTTCATTCTTGAAGCGTCTGGGTGGAGGTGCAGGAAAACCGGACCCCCGTGCGACAGCGTGGGCTGCGGATTGCGTCAGCAGCTGAATTCAGACCCTGCCAAGTCCTGTGCAAGGGGGGGCATGAGGAGGGGACGGGCCCTCGACCCCCGATTGGGACACCGATGAAGTCCAGTTAGCGTGAGGACCGCGGCCCTCCCTCCCGCCCCCTGGTCCTCCCCGAGCACGATCAGCCCCTCTGCCCTTGCCCGGGGGCACCCGACTTCCTGCCCTTGGAAACCCTCTGCCGAGGCGCCGTGCAGGAATGGACTCGGAAGGGGTCACCCCGAGAGAGCTGCCTTCCGTGCTGAATGGAGCGGAACTCATCGGTCTGCGTGCGCGCTCCAGGGTCAGGACTTCACGAGGCGGCTCGGGCAGCTGGGGGCAGCTTCAAAGCCCGGCTGGGAACTGCTTCGTGCTCTCGTTCGGACAGGCTGAGACCCCAGAACTGCTCTGAGCGTGAAAGAGAGAAAGGGTCCTGTGTCTGTCACTCGGGGTGATCGGGAGACAGAGACCACACGGCCGTTTGAACAAAGCGTCACGTGAGGAATTAGTGACTGGTGGCAGGGCTCGGGCACTAACGGCAGCAAGAACCACACAGACATCAGAGAGGAGCCCCGGGACCCCGCCCGGGGCCGACTTCGCTGGAGGGGAGAGACATTCGTGGGGCTTGGGGCCGGTGGGCCAGGGTCCCTGTGGAATCCCTGTAAAGCCTCCAGTGGGTGAACTCCACTGGGCATCCTACTTACGGGCCAAGCATCTCGAGACAGAAGAGGAGCAGGGAGAAGGCAGCCCCCCAAGCTGGGCGCCCCCTCCCCCGCCCTCTGCTCACGGGCCCGGTGCTTGGACCCCACGCGGGAGGGGAGCCGGACAAGCTGTGGGCCTTGTGGCCACAAGGGCTCCCGCTGCCATCCTGCTTCCGGGTTCCCTTCTCTCTCCAGGCCACTTGCCTGCAGGGGCCAGCCCCACCCGTGTCTCTGGGGGGCCAAGTCCCCGGGTCTGAGCCCTTCCCAGGCCTTGGTGACTATGGTTGTCTTGTCATGACGGTCCCCAGGCAGGGAGCCCCCAGCAGGGGAGCCGCCAGGGCACCCCCGGCCCAGACATGCCCCTTCCCGCTCTCCTGGGTGCAACGAGCCTGCCCGCTCACCGTGGTCAGGGTCAGCACTGCCACCAAGTAGCCTGGAGATGAGAAGATTGTACAGCTGCGGAGGCGTCCGAGGCCGTGACCCGGGGCCGAGTGTGTCTGAGTGTGGAAGGCGGGCGTGGGGGCCGGCCGCGATGCCGGGGCCCCGCTCATCTTGCCCCGGGCCCGTCCTTCCTGGGCACAGAGCCTGGGCTCTCCCTGGGGCAGGAGCACACCCACAGCAGCCCAAGGCACAGCAGCACGGCCCCCCACTCGGGCCCTGGGTCAGCCCAGCCTGGTGGGGGGACGAGCTGCCAGTGAGGTGTGCGGATCTGACGCCACGGGATCCCCGCCTGGGACACTCACGTTCTGTCCTCTCCTCGTGGTGACTGTGTACAAAGCCCATCAGATTTCCCAGACCGCGGGAACATCCGCTCCCAGGGCAGAGCAAGGATTTGGGGACTCTGGCCGTTTCTCAGCTCACACGCACCATCTTCTCTTGGGATTATCAAGGGCAGTTCCGTTACCAAATGGTGGAACCCCCCACCTCCCACCTGCCCACCAGCTCAGGGAGCGTTATTTACTCTGGACGGAGCCCCGAGACCACTCTCTGAGGGCACCGAGGGACGCGGAAGTCACAGCACTCGCTCCCCATTCTCTCTGCTCTCTCTCAGCCCCGCGGAGCAGGTGCAGCGCTCACAGAAGCCCCGCCCTCCTCCTGGCTTGAAGAAGCAGGGGACAGAGTCCTGGGCAATTCCGGCTGCTGGAAAGGGAAGGGAGAAATCCTCGAAAGAAGGCAGCCAGAGAGCGAGAGCCCCAAGTGCTTCACGTGAACTGTCTGAATCTCAGGCTCACCCTACGACGGGAACGGGCAAGGCAGACTCCGTGCCGCCCAGCTAGGGCCGAAAGAAGAACCTGCCACCATGCAGGGGAGGCTGACTGTGCAGCTTGGGTTCAGACAGGGGAGGCGCCTGTTGACAAGGGCAAAGTCCACACTCTTCCAAGGAGCTCCACCAAATCCAGAATTTGTACAATACGTTCCCCAAGTCCAGGAGGCAACCCGAAATTACTCAGCAGACGAGGAAACGGGAAAATACAACCCATTCTGCTTTCTTTAAGTTTATTTATTTTGAGGGAGAGATTGAGAGAACACAAGCGTGTGAGAGTGGGGGAGGGGCAGGGAGAGGGGGAGACAGAGTCCCAGTCGGTCTCCGCACCGTCGGCCCAGAGCCCAACGCGGGGCTCGGTCCCACGAACCGCGAGATCAGGACCAGAGCCAAGATCAAGCGTCAGATGCATAACCGACTGAGCCACCGGGCGCCCCAAATACAACCCATTCTAAAGAGAAAGGCTCGAGGTACACGGGGCTTGCGGACCAGGAGGCTGAGGCCGTGTTCTAAGGACACGTAAGGCTGCAGGGGAAAGCGTGCTGCTGACCCACGCAAACACAGGCGAGCCCGGAGGGAGACGGGGGCCCCTAACACTAAACGTTTCAATAGCTGACGTGGAAACGCACTGGCCAAGGCCGACGGAGGGACACAGGAGCCACGGAGAACTTGAGTCCGCGTCAGGAGGAATAAGGCAACCCTGGGAGTAGAGACAAAAAAATATGGAAAACCAGAACAGTCTCGGGGGGCCAGTGTCCAGAGCGAGCGTAATCGCCTTCCAGGAGGGGTGGGGCGGGCAGGGCCGAGAGTCGGTAGAAGAAACAATACTTGGAAAGTGCCCAGATTTTCTCAAAAGCCATGAGGGACGGATACAGAAGGTCAGGGACCCCCAAGGGAGGGACACTGGGAAGCCTCAAACCCAAATGTGATATCGGAGATGCGGGCCAAGGTGACATCGGGAAGGCCGTGGCGTTTTGCCGGGAAGCCCCCGGGGCCGGAAGACGTGGGCCGATGTCTGTAAAGCGTTGAAGGAAGGAGCCCACCCAGAATCCCGTCTGCTGGAAATACCCTTCCCGAACAAAAACAAAACTGTAGTCGCTGAGGATTGGGGGCGACAGAGCGGCCAGCAGGGCATGGACTGCCTGGGGGGGAGTCAGCGTCACTGGTCGGGGGGGAGTCAAGGGGAAACCTGCTGTCCCCTCCCAACCCCCTGTGACATCCCACCATTTGGGTGAGACACGCAGGTCAACGGGCACCTACGGGGATCCGGGGACAATGGGCTGTCCGGGGGCAAGGTTTCCACTGTTCGGGTAAGACGCCAGCTCTGCGCAGGTGCCCAAGGTCACGTGTCTTGCAGCCCCAGGCAACCCCGTTCACAAGCTGAGAGGCCCGCAGCGGTGGAAACACAACCAGAACGGGGACGGTGTTCGGGGCCCCTGTGGATCCCCGGGCCCCTCGGAAGCCCTGAGACCCGGCCGCTGGTTTTCTTCTTCCTTCACCACCAGTCTGAGGGACACCCCCTCTTCCAAAATGCCCCTCCCCACGTGACGCGGTGCCCAGGACAGAGCTTGGAGGTCTTGCTGAGGCTCTGGCCGTGCTGAGGACGGCTCTGGTCTGATCCCAGGCAGAGGAAGGTCCCGTGCGGGTGACACTGTGTGCTGTGGGCCGAGGTCCTTATGCCTGGGGCCTGGGCAGAGGCGCTGACCCGCCCGTCAGCCGGGCCAGTCTGAGGACGCAGGCCTGGGACCACCTCCAGGAGCCTGGTGGCCGTCCCTCCAAGCCAGAGCCTTGGCCAGGAGCTGCGTCAGCAGCACGTCCTCTGTCCCCGTGGGGGGGGGGGGGTCCCCAGGGACACACAGTGTCCTAAATTGATGTCCTCCCCAAACACCCCAGGGACAAGGAACTGGTCCCCATGGTGTGTCTGGTGTTGCCCAGGAAGCAGGAGGAAGCGGAGGGACTGAGACCCGCGCGGAGCCACGGAAACAACGTGAGCGGTGCCCTGATGGGTGCCCTGAGGGACAGAGGGCTGGACAGTCAGGACACCGCACACCCCCAGATGGCCCCCGGGGCTCCGAGCTGGCTCCCGAGGCCCCACGGGTGCGGTAAAGCAGAGAAACTGCCCAAGACCCCTGTGCGCCTGCCACACGTGACCTGGGAGCTGGGCTGCTGGGTCTGGAGCTGGGCGTCGAGAGCAGCGGCTACAAGGAGGCCCTCGGATGGCGTGCACACCCCGGGGGCCCCCGGTGCTGCCAGCGCCCGTCCGCAGGGAGCCCCGGCAGCCGGCTTGGCCCACCCGACGTGCAGCACGCGAGTGGCCCTGCAGCTCCAGCCCTGGTTCCCGGCCCCGGGCGAAGCCCCTGCCTGGCCCCGCTGGCCGTCCTCTGGGTTCAGAGCTGAGTAGCCACTGCCCTTCTCATGTGCGAGTGTCGCTGTGTCTCATTCTGTGGTGTAGTGTCCTCGGGGAATCTTTAAATCTTATAAAGCACCGGGAGCCCTGAAGGTGTCTGAGTCCGTACTTCTGCTCCCGGGACCTGACAAGCTTCCAGGCCCCAGGGGACCGGGGAGGTGAGGTGTGGCAGCCAGCCTAAGAAGCAGGGGCTGGCCTGCTGGCCCTGACGAGGTTCAGGCCCCAGCCGCACCCCTGCTCTGAGCTGTTGTCCCCCCGGCCCCCGCTGCCCTGTGCAGGCTGCCCGGATACAGGACCAATGCCCACCTGGGGCAGACGCTCCCCTTTGTTCTGAGCCTGACGAGTCTCACTCGTGCAGCCCCGTGGACCGGGACCTCCCCCACCCCCAACCTCAGGACCACCCAGGACCTGAGCTTTGTGACGTCGGCCCCGCGGGAAGCCCCCACAGGACCCTTGGGCAGAGCCGCACCCCCACCCCTCCACCCACACCCCCACGCCCCTTGGGCCGCCGCACCACCGCCGAGAACCAGGACGCCGGGTGCCCTCGCGTCCTCCCTGCCTGGCTTGGCCGCCCTCCCTGACCCCAGCCCACGCGAGGGGCCCCACACACAGGCACAGTCAGCAGTGATTGCAGAAGCTCTTTATGTGGGGACAGGAGAGGGGTGGGGCGGGGAGGCGGGGGAGGGGAGGGCGGCAGGAGGGGCGGGGCGAGCCCAGGCCCGGTGGGCAGGGGTTCCTTCCATGTCCTGCAGGACAGAGGGTCCTGGTGGTGCCGCCCCGGGGCTGCAGTGGATCCGTTCCTCACGCCTCCGGCTCTGGAAGGAGGGGGTGTCAGTGAGGCCGGTGGGGAAGGCCTGGGGGGAGGCACTGTGGGGTGCAGGTGTGGGCCCATGGCGGGGGCCTCTGTGGGATACAGGTGCGGGTTCATGGGGGGCCGCTATGGGGTACAAGTGTGGGCCCACGGGGGGCTCCAGCCATTGGGCCTGAACAATCAGAAGGGGCAGCTTCCCAGGGGCTGTCCCCAAGGCTCCCAGGCCAGGTGTGAACATGTGACAAGCCAGCTTCAGTCCAAGGATGGGGGAGAGCAAAGGAGGAACCGGGAAGACGTCTGGATCCTGACTCTGCCAGCACCAGGGCAGGTGACCCTGAGGCAAGTCCCTAAAACTCCAGTGAGAGACCCAGGAAAGCTGAAGCATCCTGCACATGGCTGCCATATCTCCGAGCCTTTTAAGCAAGTCATTGGGTAAACAGAGTCACCACGACTGTTTAGGGGCGAGGAGGGATTTCGCATCTGCTGGCCAGCGCACGGGCATGTCGGGAGGTATGTCTCCTGCCCACTGTCCGGAAAGGACTTCCTAAGTGCCCAGGGGCTCACCCGATGAGACCGAATGTGCAGGCGACGCCCACGTGCCAGGATGACTCCAGGGGCAGGGAGTCCCCTTGCCTGGCCTGGGAGGGGGGATCCAGGGTGGGGGGCAGACCAGATGGCCTCTTGAAATCCCCCCAGCAACAAGGTGGTTTTCGCAGGCGTCCTCTGCAGCCGCTCACTTACCCTGATCTGTCCCGGGAGGGCAGGTGTCTGTGGACGGAAGGAAACACACGTGATTCAGAAGATGGCAGGGAGTCGGTCAGCGCCCCAGGCCCCTCACCGGCCAAGGTTTCGGACCACCCCGGAGAGAGCCAAGCCAAAACGAGACGCAGTGTGTCCCCACCCACCGTGCGGGCGAGTGGGCAGCACCGGGCAAAGCTGCCCTTCCTACCGCCTTGTTTGGGGGAGAAGATCTCCTGGTTGAATCCTTTGGCTCTTAAGAACTCCCGAAAATTCTCCAAGGCCTCCTCGTTGCTCTCGGGGTCTCTTCCTGTGGGTGAAACCAGGAGATCCGAGGGTGAGGGGCCCGACTCGGAGGCGCTGCTGTGTCTACCCCAGCCTGGGCGCGGAGGGAGGCCCCACACCCGCGTGGGGGCTGGACCGGAGGGCCCTCGGCCGGGGGGAGAGTGTGGCTAGAAAGGCAGAGCCGCGATGCTGTGGCCTCTTAGCAGGAGCCTGAGCGGCAGACCCGGGAGGAAGCACACTCTTCACAAACACCCTGGGGATCCCCCCGCCCCAGCCGCTGGACCCTCCCGCCACAGAGGAAGCACACGGCCTCTCTGGTCCTGGGGCCCAGGCCGTCCCGCGGCACTGACATTCTGCAGCTCTGGGCCACGGGGAGCTCTCAGGAGACCCTCTCGGGGCCTCTTGTAACCAGGCAGGGGTGGTGCCGACCTCCCGATGCCTCCTTGAGCCACCTGTCCAGGAATGAAGGCTGGCAGCTGGCCTTTCCTTCCCGGGCAGGCCCCCTTGCGCACAGAGCTCTTCTCCCCCCCCACCCCCGGAAGCGGAGCTGTCCCCATGCACAGCGGGGCCTGCCCCGTGACATTTGTGACATTCGAGTCCCTGCGCTCTGGGTTTCCACTGCAGAGACCCAGGCTGGGACCCAGAAGCCCAAACTCTGGGGATGGGGATAAATGCTTCCCTTCTGGAAAAGCAGCCCGAAGGCGGCGGCTCCTCCCCGGAGAAGGAAGGGGAAGGTGGGCAGCGCCTGGATGTGTGAGCCTCACCCACAAGCTTTGCCATTCGGGCCTGCTCCCCCTGGATCTCTCCCTCACAGTAGAGAATGTAGTGGTCCTTCACCTCTGTCGGCTCGATGTACACGACACGCTTGCCCCCGTCTGCGGGAGGACAGTGCACACGTCGGGGAGAAGCCACGTGGCTCTCCGGAAAGAGGCGCTCACCCGGGTCCAGCTTAGCAGACCCCCCGGCCTCCACGTGCTCCCGGGCTCCCCCCCAGGTCCCTCCCCAATGGCCCGAGCCCCTGCACACCGGGTCACAGAGAAGTCTCGGGTTGTGGGGCTGGAAGAGGTTGGGGCGTGGGGAGCTCAGCCCTTACCCCTGACATGGGCACAGCCATGGACTGGACAGGCCAGTCCCCCCGGGGACATATCTGTCACACCCAGTGCTTGGGGGCTGGTGTTCATATATGTGAGGCACACTGACTGATGAGAGGAGACGGCAGGCATTTAGGGGTCAGATAGGAACGGGGCTTCTCAGGCCGGGAGTCCCCATTGGAATCATGTCACTGCCCCGTCTCCCGGGGCTGGGTGGGGGGGAGGGCGCACCACCCGGTGGAGGCTCCAGGACTCACAGGCCATGTATTTGTTGGGCTCAGAGGTTTTCTCCAGGATCAGTTCCACCTCCTTGCACTGACCATTTATCCTGGAACACAGAAGCCACGTGAGGGGCTGCGGTGGGCGTGGCCTCTCGCCAGGGCCCCGTGATGCCCTGGGTCTGAGGCCGGCCGACTGGGCAGCTGCCATCTCCCACCCCAAGTCTCGGCCGGGCCCCCAGTGCCACGTGGGGCAGCTCCCTGGGGCTCCCCCAGGGGAGGGGATGTGGGTATCTCACCCCTAATCAGCCAGTGCTGCCCCTCAAAGCCCACGGGGTCCCATCTGGGGCTTCTCTCCCCTCCCTGGTGCCCCCCCCCCCACAGTGAGGCACTTCTCACGGCAGGGTGCCCCCAAAGCTGCCCTGTGCTGAGTGTGAGGAAGACAACAGTGTGGCCCGTGCCCGCCGCACCCAGATGCTGGCCTCGCGGTGCGTGTGCACGTGGGGGGTTGCTGAGGGAGGTCACGGGCCACCACAGCTGACACTCACAGCAAGGTGGTCTCAGCTTTCAGGTTGCCCCCCTCCAGAACCGTGAGGGTCATGGGAGTCACCAACTCCGGCTTCTTCCAGGATGTCTCTCGGTCTGTGATCATGGCCTTCAGGTACCATTTTCCTGACATCTGCAGAAAGTGCCCTCTCTTCAGGACACAGGCCAACCATCCCCCCAGGGCCCCCCTCCCCCTCTGCGGGCCCAGGCCCTCCGGACCCCCGGGGCTGGAGGCACACGGCAATTCCGAGCCCACCACCCTCCCCAGCCGGCGCCCAGCACCCGGCTGCCAGCTGCCAGCCTCCACAGGTGCCCTCCACCCTGTGGGGGGTCCTCAGGGGCAGGGGTCAGTGCCTGAGCCTGAAACGTCTCACGCCTCCCTGAGCCCCCTCCAGCCCACCCTGCCCCGTCCAAGCCTCACAGCCATCGTGTCCTCGCCCGAGGCCGGGGGATCCTGGGCCTGGAGGACGGTGATGAGGCCGAGGCCGACGGCCAGGAGCAGGGCCTTCATGTCTAGGGGTATGTGCTCACGGCTGCCGACAGGTGCTCACTGGGACTCCGAAAGGCTGTCCCGGCCCTTCGCACAGCCACACTTTATACTCTTCGGCCCAGGTCCCCCGGGAGGCTTGGCACGGACAGTCTACCGCTCCCAGCCATCAACCGTGGCCAATTCTGCAGTGAAGCGGATAAAACATCATTATTGTAGGACTGAACAACTCTGGGTGACCGCCATGGACCCGTCAGGTCTGCGCCACGGGCCAGAGACACAGTAGCAGATGCTATCGGGAAAGGAAGCAAGCCTGGCTGGCGTGCTGGCCGCCAGAGAGAGGACGCAGGCTTGGTCTCACAGACCCTCCTGTATCCGGGCAGGCTACCCGACCCCAAATTCAGCATCGAGAAGGAAGGATCCGGCCTGTGGGAACGACTCAAAGGGGTCGTCCACCCTCCTGGCAAGATGTGTGCGTGGACACCTTGCGCAGAGCGGTGACAGACGAGATGCGGAAGGGGAGAACCACGACGGGCAGGCGGAAATGGGGATGTGTCTGATGTGCACACGCACACACGCAAACGTGACATCGGGAGCCCGGAGAACGCAGAGGCGGCCCGCGAGGCCGCCGGGGACACACCGCCTCTGGTCTGGCCACGTCACATCCAACTCCCCCCGCGTCACAGCAGAGCAGGACACAACAGACACCCTTTCAGGCGAAAAGCGTTAGTAGGGACGCAAGGGGAACCAGCACAAAGACAGCCGAAGGAGCAGTCGACCGAGAAGGCACGACCGTCGCGAACTTGAGGACAGGCTGGGCCAAAACCCAAAAGGCCAAGCAGCCGCAGGAACCCGCGGTCACACGGGGGACGTCACACCCCTCCGCTGGAGCAGAGGCTCGCAGGGGTGAGAGGCTGTGCGCGCGAAGCAGATTCCAGAGCAAGACGATAGAGGCCTGTCTCACGGCCGAAGGATCTTGCTCCGGAAGAGCCGCAGAGTGTCCACGTGCGGGTAATGCGGCAAATTTCAAGAAGCAATACAAAGAGTGTGCCCTTTGTGGCCGCCAAGCCGCGAGGGCCTGCGGTGAACAGAGTGGCAGAGAGAGAAAATCCACACTTAAGAATCTTCCCAAACAGCTCGTGGTTTGAAGAGGAAATCGCAAGAAAAGGATAGCGTATTTAGAAAGACTTCAGACAGGTTGGGTGTCGAGTCGTGTCCCATGCTGTGGCCCCCACATTCTTCTGCTGAACCCCTAGCCCCTCCATAATGCTGTCAGGAGGTGGGGCCCCTGGGGCGAGTGGGTCCTTGAGGGTGGGGTCCCCAGATATAGGACCGGAGCCCTTGCGGAGAGACCCCAGGGGGCTGCCTCACTCCGTGCATCGGGTGTGGACACAGTGACAAGATGGCCCTCACCAGACACCGCACCTGCTGGCACGGTGATCTCAGACTTCCGGCCTCAAAACTCTGAGAAAGCAACGTCTGGTGCTTTTGTTATAGCGGCCTGCGTGGACAAAGACAGGGCAGCTAAAGAAATCCAGAGAGAAACGTCTAGAGCGTTGGGTGGGTTTCTTAAACAACAACAAAACAATGAAAATAAATGAGCTAAGCATGTGAGTCAAGAAATAAGAAAGATAGGCTAAAGAAATTAAAATCTAAACAATTATAAAGAGCAGAAATTAACGAACTAGAACCTTTTTTTAATGTTTATTTTTGAGAGAGAAAAAAAGAGAGGCAGAGTGTGAGCAGGGGAGGGGCAGAGAGAGATAGGGAGACACAGAATCCGAAGGAGGCTCCAGGCTCTGAGCTATCAGCACAGAGCCCGACGCGGGGCTCGAACCCACGAGCCGTGAGATCATGACCTGAGCTGAAGTCAATGGACTGAGCCACCGAGGTGCCCCTAGAATATTTTTAAACTGGAGAAAACCAATAGTGGTCAAGCTGGCTGATGGAAAAAATCAGAAAAGCAATGAAATCAAGGAAATGAGATGGAGGAAAAGCTCGAGCCATGCTGAGGATGAGCGGTTGGAAGGAGCGCCTGGTGGTCCTGGCGGTCTCTGAGGAGCCGCGGCCGTTTGGAGACCCGGGTGCTGTCACAGGGCTGCACCCACAGACCAAGCAGATGGCGTGGCCGGCCCAGGAACAGCCCTGAGCGGGAGCGGAAATGCAGACGCGCCTTGCAGGTGACAAGAACATCTGTGGGGGCGGGGGGAGGGGCGTTGGATAAACGGATCCCACCGTGTGGAACAGGTGCGAACGCTGATGTCCCTGCCTCACGCCACACACACCTAGTTCCCTGCAGACCGTGAGGCGCCATATGAGAAACAAAGCTTTGGAGACCCGAAAAGAGAGGGAGAGGTCCTAACAGAGGCTGTGAAAGGCAAGCCAGGTAGGAGGAAAACATCTGTAGCGCGTACAGATGGGAGGGTTACGCGGGGTCCACCGGGAGCTCCTGCAAAGGAATCAGAGAAAAGAGCAGCGGCGGGGGACAAAGTGGGCGGCGGACAGAAGAGGCAGCGGGGTGCGGGGCGCTCGGCGTCACCGCAGGGCGGGACGAAAAGGAGATCCCCCCGCAGAGCCCCACCCGAGGATAGGTGCCCCTAGCACGTGGCGGGCGGAATTCTCTTCCACGGCCGCGGGGTGTGAGCCCCCAAGGGAGAACCACAGGCAGTCCCCGGCAGACACGCGAGCCCTGGGCCCCCGCGGTTCTGCTCGTACAGACCCTGAAACGTCCCCGCGGGGCCCTCCCATGCGCAGGTGAACTGCTCCCCCGGTCGTGAGAATTTGTAAATTTGCTGCAGCTTCTCAGTGGTGCGGGAGGGGGCCACGGGCAGTCTAGGGCTCAGTGGGACGGTGGGACGGTGGGACGGTCACTTGAGTGTAGAGCTACTCTCTGCTGGCTCCCCCTTGTGGCCTTGGCTTTCAGGAACCCTCCCACTGCCCTCTGTGCCGATGCCGCTGGGGTCCCCACGCGGGTGTGTGGGCTGCAGGTCACCGCACGTGGAGAGCGAAGGAAGAGAAAGGCCGCTCTGCGCGAAGCCAGGGGACCGGTCTGCGTCCCGTGCTTCCGCGCCCCGCTGCGGTCACTCGTAAACGGCGGTCGGTTCCCGTCGAGGGCCGGTCTAAACGCAAGCCCCTCTCTGTCTGAAGCCACAGGGTGATGCCACACACTTTTATGCTGTTTGGACGGTAATCACACGAAGCAGAATTGATCGGAATTCTGGTCAAGGCACCAAATCCCGACGGGGGTAACAAACGTGTCACACTGGAAGTCGCATGTCTTCTGCGCCCCAGCCACCAGCAATGACAAACGAATTCTGGTGCCCCATACTAGAGCGGAGCCTGAATTTTCTTCCTGCTGCAGGAAACAGTAGAAAGTCAATGTCATGGGGGCGCCTGGGTGGCTCAGTCGGTTAAGCGTCCGACTTCAGCTCAGGTCACCATCTCGCGGTCCGTGAGTTCGAGCCCTGCGTCGGGCTCTGGGTTGATGGCTCAGAGCCTGGAGCCTGCTTCCGATTCTGTGTCTCCCTCTCTCTCTGCCCCTCCCCCGTTCATGCTCTGTCTCTCTCTGTCTCAAAAATAAATCAACATTAAAAAAATTAAAAAAAAAAAAAAAAGAAAGTCAACGTCACAGGAAGCGGCCAGAAGACACGGGACAATGACGTTTTCTGGAGATGTGCACGTCGTAACTAATCAAATGTCATGGTTCTCCTTGGATTTGGTGATGTGTACGGCACGTAGCTTTGTAATTTTTATTTTATTTATTTTATTTAAAAAAGTGTTTATTTTGAGAGAGAGACATGACGTGAGTGTGAGCGGGGAGGGGCAGAGAGAGGAGAGAGAGAGCCCCCAGGTTCTGCACTGTCAGCACTTAGTGCGACGCGGGGCTCGATCTCATGGCCGTGAGATCACGACCTGAGCCAAAATCAAGAGTCTGGATGCTGGGAGTGCAAGCTGGTGTAGCCGCTCTAGAAAACAGTCTGGAGGTTCCTCAAAAAACTAAAAATAGAACTACCCGATGACCCAGCAATTGCACCACTAGGCATTTACCCAAGGGATACAGGTGTGCTGTTTCGAAGGGACACATGCACCCCCATGTTTATAGCAGCCCTATCGACAACAGCCAAAGTCTGGAAAGAGCCCACATGTCCATCGATGGATGAATGGATAAAGAAGATGTGGTCTATAGATACGGTGGAGTATTACTCAGCAATCAAAAAGAATGAAATCGTGCCATTTGCAACTATGTGGATGGAACTGGAGGGTATTGTGCTAAGCAAAATTAGAGAAAGTGAAAACTCATATGACTTCACTCATATGAGGACTTTAAGAGACAAAACAGACGAACACAAGGGAAGGGAAACAAAAAATAATGTAAAAACAGGGAGGGGGACCAAACAGAAGAGACTCATAAATATGGAGAACCAACTAAGGGTTACGGGAAGGGTTGGGGGGGGGGGCGGCTAAACGGGTAAGGGACACCAAGGAATCCACTCCTGAAATCATTGTTGCACTCTATGCTAACTAACTTGGATGTCAATTTTAAAAACTAAAAAATAAAAATAAAAAAGAGTCTGGATGCTCAGCCGTCGGGTCCACCCAGGCGCCCTGGTACTCAGCTGTTTCGGTGTGCAATTTTGTGGATTTTTTTCCTCGCTCCAACTAAATATTTACTTTCCTATCTAGTTCAGGTTAATAATTTGTATTGCTTTTGCTCTGTGTCCAGCGCGGGTCGGTCTGTCTCCATCTGACCCCCGCCCACCCCACCCCCGGCCCGTGCCGTCCCAAAGCCCAGCGCGGCCGCCCTGTCCTCGGGAAGAAGGGGCCAGGGCCACCGTCCGTGCGGGACCGCGTGTCACGGTTGATGGCGGCGTGCCGAGGGGGCCCCGTCACCAGGTCGGCTCCCTCCTCCCCCATTGGCTGGCTCACGCGCTCCTTCGGGACTGGGCTCAAAAGGAAGCTTGGACTTAGCCCAGCTGACCCAGTGGCAGCCATTTGGCACGAGGCGAGCCACACTTGACCTCAGGGCCCGGGAGCAGCGAGGCACCAGAAGGGCCCAGCAGTGCCAGGGCGGCTTCCAGGAAAGGTCACGCCATGTTTCTGTTCCGGCTCTTTCTCTGCCTTGAACTCCTGCAAGGTCCCCGGCTTCTCTGAACACAGGACCCCTTTGTACCACTAGTTTGCTCCGTGTTACGGTGAATGTCACACGAACAGTGTGTCCTCCTGTCTTGGCTGCTAGGTCAGTGCCAGTGGCCACGGCCCCCGGGGGAGGCTTGGCCAACCTTTCTGGGCCGCTGCCCTGGCACGAGGAGCCCCTCGGGGGCTCCTCACACCCTCCTCCCGGGAGGCAGATCCCAGGGAATGGGCCCCGAAGGCAGGCCTGTCCCAGTCGGTGTCCGGGAGCCGCGTCGGGCCCCCCCCCGCCGATGCGCTCGGCACGGGGGTCGTGCCCGATCGGCCTTGGCCGGCCCAGGGGGCTGCAGGGGCCTCATTACGGACACGCTGACCTCTCAGCCGGGCTTCTTCTGGGGGACCGGACGCCTCACTCTGCAGCTGGGGCCGGTTCTGAGCAGGGGGCTTGAAGGCCGGTAACTGTCCCTGTGCCGCAGATGACAGGCTGTGCGCTTTCCCTCACGGACTAGGAGGAGCAGAGAGGAAGGGCTCACTAGCAGGGGCCACCGAGGAAGGAACAGAATGAATCCGGCCCTGTTTGCCCCCCGGGGAATCCGGCCCCTGCCCTCCACCCTGAAGTTGTCCCGCCTCGCCTCCCTGGCAGTCCCCAGCCCACCCCGGCTGAAGTTGTCGCAGGCGGGGCCTTGAGGCCAGCGCCGAGGGAGGGAGGCCCTGTCCCCGTGCCCTCCCCCTGCTCCCGGCAGGCCGGCTCACAGGTGCCACCGGCCTTGACCTCGGAGAGGCCATGAGTCTGGTCCACGAAAGGCGCGGAGGGTCCAGAGGGTGGGAAGGGAGCCAACTCCTCAGAGGCTGGTGCACGCTGGGGCTTGTGCGTGACCGAGGGGCCGCCTCCCGCGGCAGGCTCACCCAGGGGTGCGCCGGGGAGGGGGTCTACAACACCGCGCCCTTTGACACGCTCCCATTTCTCCCCTTTTCTGGTTTTCTGAGCCCTTGTTTGCAATCGCCTATGGGATGGCCCTACCAGACTCCGAATACTAATAGAAAGACTACCCTGGGGGGTGGGGGAGCTGAACAAGGGAGAGTCTAACTCCTACTTTTAAATTTTCAGCCTCTTCTGAGTTCTGTGCAGTTGGCTGTTGAATAACGCAGGGGTTGGGGTACCCAACCCCACCTCCTGGGCAGTTGAAAATCCACATATAACTTTTGACCTCCCCCCAAAACTGAACTGCTGATAGCCCGCTGGTGACTGGAAACCGTACTGATGACACAAACAGTCGACTGACTCATAGTTGGCCCGTTCTGTGAACACACGCTGTGTTCTTACCGTAAAGGGAGCCGCAGAAGAGAAACGTCAGAAGAAGATCAAAAGGAAGAGAAAATACATTTACGGCGCTGGCCTGTATTTCCTGAAAAAAATCCCGGGTCGCAAGTGGACCCACGCAATTCCAACGCGTGTCGTTCAAGGGTCAGCTGTATAATCAGAATTTTTTTTAAAAGGCCGTTTACGTTAAATATAAGCCGATGTATTTGTATTGTAATTTTATGCTTTTCAGAAAACATGTAAATTGTCTATAATCTCACCACCACCCCCCAAAGAACATTCCCCAGAGATTTTAACAGGGTTGCCATTAGGTATGAGGTTGAATTTGGGGATAATCCAATTATTGCCATGGTTTCCCCCCTATTCGTTTGCTCCCCATTTGGTCTGCGGCCACCATGTCCCTTGGGGCCGTTGGGCATTTCTTTGTGGGTGCCGAACACATCTTTTCAGGTTCTCCTAGGCATCAGGGGGACCAGTGTGATGGGCTGACAGTGTCCCTGGGCTGCTGGGCCCACGGGAGCCATGTTAGTGCCGGAAGTCAGGGGCTCGAGGAAGCCTTTGGTGGCACCGTGGCGGGTGACCCAGCGACCGTTCCCGGCCTCCACCCTCCCCGCTCCCCATGGACCGGTGTCCTCATGAATGCTGACCACCCTTCACGGTGAGTCTGGCTGATCTAACCACGACCCCATCCTCTGGTCAGTGACGGCTCTGGAACGAGCCGGGAGACACGGGAAGAGACAAACCAAGGACAAACCAAGAGACAAACCAAGGAGAGCCACAACAGGAACCCCATCAGGATGAGCCAAGCTCGTGGGCCCTTGAGTAGAGACATGGAGAGTTCCCAGACCCTGAGTGACCCCACGGAAGCCCGCCCCGGAGCTTGGACTCCAGCCACATGAGCCGACACACGGCCAGATTGATCCGGCGGTGGGAGGCAAAGCAGAGCACCTGGTGTGGGTGCTGTGGTCAGGACAGCCCTGCCGTGGACGGCACAGTGAGGGTGCTCTACCGGGAGAGGTGCGGGTGACGGCGGGCGCAAGCATCGGGAGACAGGCAGGTGCTGGGCAGCGAGAGGTCGGCAGCGGTGACACGGGGGCGGGGGGGGGGGGGCCCTGCACAGGCCACCATCACTGCTGATCTCCAGCAACAAGGAAGGAGGCACCAGGAAAAAGCAACAGGATGTATCTCTAAACCCATAGCAGCTGACCTTTAAGACTCCAGAGACGGACCGTGCCCGTCTCAAAAGTCCTCACTCTCAAACAATTTTGCGGTCTGCCGTGCATGTGGAAAAGCCAACATCAATATCCGCGTGCGCGAGGCTCCAGCTGGCTTGGCCGTTGCGCGGGGAAGTGAAGCTGGAGCCTGGCTCGCGGCCACCGGCACTGACCGCCGGGCGGCAGGGCCAGGCGGACCCGGTGACTTCCAAGGGTCAGCCCACCGTCACCACCTTGCTGTAGGTTGGACAGAGCAAGCGTGTCTGCTTTCTCTGTTCTGATTTTATTCTGTTTGGGGAAGCGGGGGACGCTGTGGGTTTCAGCGGAAACCATCCCAGAACTAGGCTGGTCTGGTGACCTTGCTGTGACTCCCGAGTGACTTGGCTCGCCTTCAACCCTACCCCAGGTGCCAGCAGTGTGGACATTCCCATCGAACTGCTGGGTTAGATTGGAAATGTTTCTCAGTTCTCTCTTCTTCCTCCGCCTCCGTCAAGGGACAGAATGGCTTCCAGGTCACGCTGCCTTTTAACAGCTTTGTCGGCACGTACGTCACATCCCCTAGAGTTCATCGTGTTAACTGGACAATTCCGGATTTTTGCTCTATTTCAGGCTTGCGCAGACTTCGGCAAAATCTACTTTTAGAACATTCCCACCTCCCCAACAAGGTCCCTCATAATTCCCAACATCAATTCCCAACCCCACCCCAGCCCCTGGAAGCCAGCCCTGTGGATTTTTCTCTTCTGGACATTTCATACAAGGGGATCCATATAGTATGTGGCCTTTCACTCAGTATCGTGTTCGGGATACATCCCCGTGGTAGTGGGGCTGGTGTTTTGGTCTTTTTCACAGCTGAATGATATAATATTCCATCATAGGGGCAGACCACGTTCTGTTTGTCCATTCCCCACCTGCTGAGCATCTGGGTTGTTTCACCTCGGGGCTCGGCGAAGGATGCTGTGTCCGCATCTGCGTAAAGGTCTCCGTGTGGACGTACGTCTCCAGCTCTGTGGGGTACGTGCCTAGGAGAGGGCTCCTGGGTCATCCAGCAGCACTATGAAATTATTTGAGAAACTGATAGGGTGTTTTCCATGGTGGCCACACTTTCACATTCCCACTCGAAACGGGCGATGGCCTCATGTTCCCGACATCCGTGACAACACCTGTTTTTGCCCATTTTCTCAGCTGATGCCGTTCTAGTGGGTGTAAGGGGGTGTTTGTTGTGCTTCGATGTGTATTTCCCTGATGACTAGTGGTGCTGAGTCGCTTCCACGGGACTTTGGCCATTCGTGCATTTTCTGTGGTGAAACGCATATACAGATCTTCTACTCATTTTTTAAGCTGAGTTTTCATTTTTATGGCTTGTCCTCTTCCTCCTCCTCCTCTTCCTCTATTATTTCATTACTCAAGAGTTCTTTCTACATTTTGGAAACGATGGTGTTTTTGAATCACAAAAGTTTTTAATTTTGATGAAGTCCAATCTGTCTTGTTTTAAATGGATCGTGCTCTTGGTGTATATCTAAGAAATCTGGCTAGCCCAAGGTCATGAAGATTTTCTCCTGTGTTTTCTTCTTGAAATTGTATAGCTTTAGCTCTTACATTTAGATTTATGCTCTACCTTAAGTTAGTTTTTTCATATGTTGTGCAGTGCAGGCTTAAATTAATCTTTTTGCAAGTGGTTTCACCATTATCGTGGCAGAATTAGTAGGAGATGTTCCCTTTCACCAATGAGTTGCCCTGGCACCTTGTCAGGATCAATTAGACAAAAACAGTTGGGCTTCTTCCCATGTTCTCCGATATAGTCCATCAATCTATATGTCTATCCTTTTGTTTTTTTAATCTTTTTAACATGTATTTATTTTTTTGAGACAGAGAGAGACAGAGCATGAACGGGGGAGGGTCAGAGAGAGAGGGAGACACAGAATCCGAAACAGGCTCCGAGCTGTCAGCACAGAGCCCGAGGTGGGGCTTGAACTCACAGGCCGTGAGATCATGACCTGAGCTGAAGTCGAACGCTCAACTGACCGAGCCACCCAGGCACCCCAACAATACTTTGTAATTGAGAAGTATAGGACCTCCAGCATTGTTCTTTTTCAAGATTGTTTTCGCTATCTGGATCCCTTGCAATTCCATATAAATTTTAAGATCAGCTGGTATCTTTCCCAAAAAACCCCGCCAAAATCCCATTGGGATTTTCTCAGTGATTGAATTGAATCTATGTATTGATTCGGGGGGATTCGCCATCCTGACAATACTGACTCTTCCAATCCACGGGCATGGAACATCCCTCCATCTACGTACAACATCTGAGCTCTCTCAGCAATGGCTTATAGGTCAGCCCACAAGCCTTGCACTTCTTCGTTAAATTTATGCTAAGCGTGTTACTCTTTTGGGGAGTATTGTGACTCGAATTGTCTTCTTGCTTTCATTACAGATTGTCCAACGCTAGTACACAGAAACACAATGGATGACACTGCAAACTCATTTATTGATCTTTATAGTTTCTTGTTGTCGATTCCCAAGATCTTCTACAGAGAGAACCAGTCGTTTGTGGAGAAAGACCATTTCGCTTCTTCCTCTCCAACTGGGAGCTTAAGTGTCTTTTCTCATTTTTGGTTTTGGTTGTGGTGCTTATTATTCATTTTTTTTTTTTTTTTTTTTTTTTTTTTTTTTTGGTCAGAGTGAACCGGAGAGAACCTTCATGAATTTGGAAGACCTGGTGTTGAATGCATGGACATTTATAATTATTTTATCTTCTTGAAGAATCAAGTCTCCATTTGCTATGACATATCCCTCTTGGTGTCTAGTAATATTTCTCTTGTTTTAAAGTCTATTTTTCTAGATTTGATAGACCTTCTCCAGCTCTCGTGGTCACTGTTCACATGGTGTCTCTTTCTCCATCGTGCTATTTTCACCTCCTTGTGTCTTCAATCTGAAGCATTTCTCTTGTGGATCATGGAGCTGGATGGTGTTTTCCATCCAGTCTGACAGTGTCTGTCTTTTGATTGAAATGTTTAATCCATTTACATTTAGTGGAACTCTAGATAAGGTTGGATTTATGTCTGCCCTCCACTATCTGTTTTCTATATGTCTCATGTCGCTTACTGTCTTCTTTTGTATTAAATAGATACTTGTCTCTTCCCTCTCTCTTCCTCCTCTTCTGTTGGACTGTGAGTATGGCTATGCTGCCTGATTGAGTTCCACGGCCTGAAGGCTCTGCTCCTGTTCCTTCATTTTTTCTGCTCTTCAGATCGGATGGTTTCTCTTGGTCTCCCTTCACAGTTTGCCGAATGTGTGGGATACTTTCTCAGCCATCTCAGATATACTGTTGAGCTCTCCCAGAAAATCTTCCACACAAGTGACAGTACTTTTCAACTCCAGAGTTTCCATTGCATTTTTTTAATAATTTCCGTATCTGGGGGCACCTGGGTGGCTCATTTGGTTGAGTGTCTGACTTCGGCTCGGGTCATGATCTTGCAGTCTGTGAGTTCGAGCCCCGTGTCGGGCTCTGTGCCGACAGCTTGGAGCCTGGAGCCTGCTTCGGATTCTGTGTCTCCCTCTCTCTGCCCCTCCCCTGCTCATGCTCTGGCTCTCTCTATGTCAAAAATAAATAAACATTCAAAAAAATTTTATAATTTCCATGTCTTCATTTTCTCTATTCCATAAGTCATTATCCACATACTTTCCTGTAGTTTCTGTAAATTTTTTTTAATGTTTATTTATTTTTGAGAGAGAGATAGAGCACGAGCGGCAGAGGGGCAGAGAGAGAGGGAGACAGGCTCCGGGCTGTCAGCACAGAGCCTGGTGCGGAGCTCGAACCCACGAACCGTGAGATCATGACCTGAGCCAAAGTCAGACGTTTAATCGACTGAGTCACCCAGACATCCTTTCCTTTAGTTCTTTAAACATGTTTACATTAATTCTGTTTTTACTTTGAATTCTGGCTTCCTAGTGGTTGGCAAGTTCTTGCCCAGAGGTTGGGCTCAAACACCTGAAGTCAGGAAGGCTCCTGTTTCTTGCCAGTGGATCTGGGTGTGGTTTGGAAACACATTCAAAGTTCTGGCCATTTACAAATCTACCCTTGACGTACCTCTTTCCCAACCTTCTCGTGTCTCCTCTGCACGTGTGCAAGGCCTCACGCTGAGCTGGGAGGGAGGAGACAGCTAGGACCCTCTCTGGTCTTTCCTGAGCAGGCTGTTCTATTGTTTGATCGAAACTCAGGCAGCTGTAAGTGGATCTCCACATCGGCTGCCACTGATGTGGCCACCGTTTCCGGAAATTCTCGTGGGCTGGGCTTCCCCACCTGTGCACACCGGACGCTCTCCCTCTTCCTGCCTGGCCTTCCGATGCCCCTCAGTGCTCGTGAGCCTCTGGTGTCTTCCCGGAACCCTGAGCTGGCTGTTCCCTGGCAGCCCATTCAGTGTGAGCCTTGCTCTCTGGGAGGAGCATTTGCTGAAAACCTCAGTGCATCCTGCCGCCCCAGCTGGCTCGCTCTAGGAAGGCGTGAGAGGCCGAGGCCGTCACCTCGGCCATCTGAGGACCCCAGGCCGTGGGATCGTGGCCCGGAGTGGAGCCGGTCGGAAGGGGGTGCGGCAAAGCACAGAGGCAGGTTTCCAGAAAGCTGTCCGGGGTCCTCGGCATCCTGCCCCTTTTGAATCAAAGCCCTGACCTTTAAAATGCCAGCGACGTCACAACGTGGGCCAGAAACACAAACATCTCTGGGCATCCACCACCACCTGAAATATTGTCCATTTTGTAACTTGAGGTGGGTGGAAAGAATGGGGGCAAGGCCTTGAAGAGGGTGCTCCCAGGCCCAGACTTTGTGTTTGGGGGTAAACGCCATGCAGACAGGCCTTTGCTGGGCCTGAGGAGGGGACAGGTATGGGGACCCCAGCCGCAGGCACAGCTGTCCCGGTGATGCCCCCTCAGGGCACCCGAGTCCACCTGCCCCTGGGAGAGCACGGGCGACCCTCCTCTCTGCCTGAGGGCTCTGTCCTGCCCCAGGGGCACCTCCTCTCCTGCCAGCCGGGGCCAGCCTGCCACCTGGGAGCGCAGGTACCCCGAATGCCCTGGGGACAGGGCCGGTCCAGGTAGGACACCGTCTCCCAGCGGACTTGAGTGCCAGGCCGCCCCGGTGCTCCCCTTCCTCCTCCGGGCTGTGTGGGTCCAAGTCCTCCTCTGCTCAGGGACCACCCTCTGTCCAGGCTCCACACGCTGGCACTTGGGACAGGTCGTCTGGACCTTCTGGACTCGTGCTTCCTTGTCGGGAATGTGGGCAGAAGCCTCCTTCCCAGACTCGCCAGAGGAGACACGGCCAGGAACATTCAGACCCTGCAAAGGAAGATGCCGCGTGGGGGACCTATCGGGTCGTGCTCACTGAACAGGTCACGGTGCTCGGCACACGGCAGGGACCTGAGATGGCTGGCTGAATTAGGCAAGGAGGGAGGGAAGGAGGGAAGGAGTGAAACCACAGAAGCGGGGTCCACACCAGGTCAGGTCAGAGGGTGTCACAGCTCGGGCCCTGGAAGGGGGCACGGGACACGTCCTTCTGTCCCTCCAGCGCTGACCTTCCTCCATGTGGGACCTGCTGACCTCCTGGATCATTTCTACCTCCTCCGCAAACAACGCTGAGTGTTCCCAGAAGGGGGACAGCGGGCAGGGGCCAAGGAGGGGCTTCCGGAATCCTGTGCCATGGGGGACTCTAGGACAGCCTTCCAGGTGGCCCTTTATGTCCTCCAGGCACCAGGCCACGATTCCACCTCATCTCTCAGGGAATGCGCCAACCCATCTAGAAGGCCTGTTACATCCCCATGTCACAGATGGGGACACCGAGGCTAATAGCACAGCCTGGTTCACTAGTAAGATGAGCTGGGTCAGGAAGCCCATCTCCTTGACTTTGGATTGTCCTACCTGCAGGCGTGCATCTTGGCATCCTGGGGCTCGGGGTTCCTCTTCCTGGGGGACCCCACCACCCACCGAGGGCCCCCCCTGAACTCAGGGGAGCAGAGCTGACCAACCTGCCTGGGGCCCCACAGGGGGCTGGGGAAGGGCCGACCGGGGCTCTGGGGGCTCTCCCAGTACTGGGCCAGCGGGTCCCCTGCAGGACGAGGACTTCTCTCTGGGGATCAGCTGGGGCCTCTGCTTCCTCACGTTGTCACCTGGGCCGCTGGTCCCCAGACCAGAAACCTGCCCCTCTGAAGGCGACCACCGCTGCCTCCCTCGGGTCTCACTTGCCCGAGTCCCTCCCTGGGATGCCCCGCATCTCTGACGCCTGCTCCCGTGGGGGTCGCCCCCCTTTGGACTGGGACGGGTCTGGCCTCCATCCTGGGGAACGCACTGCCTTTGCTGCATTATTTGGCCCAGAGGCCTGTAAACCGTTCTGGCCCTGGGTCGTGAGGGATGAGCTCCCCTCTGTGGTGTGACTGTCCGGCCTTCTGCATCTCCCGGTTTCTGTTTGGGCCACCAGAGGACCAGCCGTGTCCTCTCTGGTGTTAGGCTGTTGTGTCACGACACAAACAGGGGTCTCCACCCCAAGACCATTGTCACCGAAGCGTCCTCTTTTTCCCACCTAATCTTTAATCCATTGTGATTTTAATATCAAAGGAGAAAAAGTCTATTTCAAACGACCACAAAGTACAAAAATGAATCTGTCCCGTCTGAAAAGACGGTGCAGACCCAAAGGTATCTCTGGTGAGATTCCACTTGAAGGAAACCTCCAGAGTAGGTAACGGAACACGGAGAGAAAACAGACTGGGGGTCCCAGGGGCTGGAGGGGGCACGAATGGGGAGTGAGGGCTCCGGGTACACGGTGACCCTTGGGGACCGAGATATTCTGCAACAATATTCTGTGGCGAGGTTCACAGCGTCGTGAGTGTGCCCCGTGCTCAGGAATTGCACAACGTCAAATAAATAAATTTTTATTGAAGATTAATGTGGATTTTAAACAAACCATGAACAAATAATGTACCACCTAAAAAGTAGAGGAGAGAAAGGATAAGGGAGAAGAGGAAGAGTCATTCTGGTGGAGGGGTCGGGGACTGGGTCTGGAGCAACCATTAGAAATACAATAAACACCCCTCGAAGGCCTTTGAGCCCTTGATTTGTGGCCGGAATCCATAGGGGAACAAGGGCGGTGGCCGGAACGGTGTCGGGAGCAGAAGCAGGAACCAGCTGACTCTGTTCAGGGGCCCGCTGTCCCAGCACAGGTCCCAGGTCACCTGCTGGCTCTCCAGCCCCTGCAGGAGTCGCTCCAGACTCCACCCCTGCCCGCAGAGACGCCGAGGACCCGGATGCCCTTGGGTCGGGCACTGGAGTCGCACCGGCTTCTGCTCCTGCCCTGGACTCTTGAGAAGGAAACATAGTGGTGGTTGCAGCGGCTCCAAGGCCTCAGGGTGAGAGGAGGGAAGGCTCCCCCCTGCCCCCCACCCATCGACGGCCTCTCCAGGGGCCTTTGCAGACACACAACTCACCCCAGAGCCTCCCCAAGAAGCCGTGGCCAGGAACCCACACCAGGACCCCTGCCCCCCTGCAGGCCACAGCCCGGGGCTCTCAGTCTCTGCTCCTGGCCCCACACCAGCCCCCGGGGGCTCCTCCCTGGGTGGCCCAGCACCACCCGAGCCCTGTGAACACATATCTCCCACCCCAGCCTTCTCACCCTCAGGCTCTGGCTCCAGGGGCTCCGGGTCCTGATCCCAGGACCGGTGAACCAGGACCCTGTGGGGGGGCTGGGGCAGTGAAGGAGGCCTTCCCAGGCCAACTCCAGGCCCTGCTTCCCGAGACCTCTGTGCAGCCACTCTCTCCCTGGGTCCAGGGTGGCCCTCCTGGGCGACAGGGCACACGCACAACTCTCTACAGCAGGTGTAATGGGATTCGGCCAGACGTTTCCCGATTTCATCGGTTGATTTCTGTAAAGACAGTGACCCGCAGACGGCCCGGAGACATCACAGCCCACCCGGCCATCCTCAGTGTCCTTCTGCCCTCTCTCCCCACGGCTCCCAGATCAGACACAGACCTGAGTGTGCACAGACCTGCCCCTAGGACACAGTGACATTCACCAGCAGGGCTCGGGATGAACATCGGGGACAAGAGGGCCAACCCAGCAGACCCTGTCCCTCCCATCCAGCCTTGACCGGGGTGTGAGCCTGACCTGCCCACCAGGAATCTGACCCCTTCATCAGCCTGCCCCTGCTCAGGTGGGCCCTCCACACACGACCCCTCCTTCCACACAGACACACACAGACACACACACACGTACAACACACACACACACACACACACACAGGGGAGGAAACCTGGGGTCACACAAGTCCGATCAGAGCGGTGTCGGGCTGGACCAGCTGTTTCTGGGTCTCCCTGTGTTACCTTTGGGTCCCTGCGAGCTAAAGACCTGAGGCGTCCTGTGCACGACCTGACCCACTGTCTCCAGGGTCGGGAAGGGTCGCGGCCACGGGCTCCCCTGAGCCGGCAGCCGCGGGACACGGGCACACAACAGGAGAACATGTTCGTCAGGCGAAGATGTCCCAACGAATGAGCCCAGTCGGGCGCTGTCCCCACAACGTGGGTGCCTGGTGACCCGGGTTCCGAGTTCTGTTGGGCTCTGTGACCAGGGAGGTGAGGTCACTTCCTGGGGTCCCCTTACCCGGCTTCCTGCTCCTACAAGAGCCCCTCCCAGGCTGCAAAGGGCTCCCCTCCACCCCATGCCCTGTCCCTACAGTGACACCAACACAGCCCAGACACGTCCCCACGAGGCCTGGTGCAGCTGGGGCCGCGGCTTTGGGGCCACAGAGCTGGGTTCAGACCTGGGTTTTCCTCCTGACCAGTGCTGGGACCCCGCACAGACCCCGTGCCTCCCGGGGCCCCCCGGTCTCCCCGTCTGTCCAGTGGGGTCCTTGTGGCATCTACTTGTAGGGGCGCCATCAGGGAGCCACCTGTAGACACGTCCCGTGCCTGCTATCCCATGAGGCTCGTGGGCACACGTGATGGTGGAAGGATGAGGAAGGGGTGGGCCTGGCATGGAACACACTCACGTGGGCCTGGGTCTGCTCCGGGTCCAGGCACAGCCACCCCTCCTGCCTGGGTCCCAGGCCCGGGGGAAGGTGGAGGGGAACTCGTTCAGACCCGTCGCCCACCGGACACGCACTCCAGGGGCCC
Organism: Acinonyx jubatus; assembly: GCF_027475565.1. Lineage (NCBI taxonomy): Eukaryota > Metazoa > Chordata > Mammalia > Carnivora > Felidae > Acinonyx > Acinonyx jubatus. The sequence continues at coordinate 2,057,123 of NC_069391.1, forward strand.
CATTGCATTTGGGCTCGGGCCCCACTGCCTCCAGCCTTTCTCTTCTCTCCCCCATGTTACCCACCCCTTCCCAGTGTGGGCTCCCCTCTGATCCCCAGTTGGACAGTCAGAGTTTGTGTGTGTGTGTGTGTGCGCACGCCTTTCTGGAGAGGCCCAGAGGTCACAGCCTCACACGAATGGGGTGCATAGGGAAGCCCGAGCCTCTCAGGGGCTCTCGTTCCCAGGGAGAACCCCATGGGAGGGTAGAGGCTGGCCTAGGGCTGGAGATCAGCCCTGCTCCCTGGACTCTGCACACCTCATTTGTCCTGGGCCAGTCCTTGCCTTTCCTAACCTCAGGATCCCCACTGTCCCTGAGGGTCAGACGGCGACGTGCATCAGTGTGGCCACGGCCCAGGCTCGCCCCAGGGGTAGGTGGAGGGGAGGTGCCCCAGGTACACAGGCCTCCCTCTCCAAGGCCAGCCGGGTCTGTGTCATGGCCACGTGTGCCCAGGGACCTGCACCCAGCACCTGTGGATGATCCAGAGGTGACGCTGACGTGCATGAATCCGATCGCTCCCCACCTGGCTGGTCCCCCATGTTCCCACCTCCGCCAACTACTCTGGAACCCCAACCTTCCTGAGCCCCAGAACCATGCCCTCCCCATCCAGGCAAGCCTCAGGGTGCGAGGCTAGGTGGGTTGGACATCTGGGGACACGACGGCCAGTGACTACACCCATCCCACCCGGCTGGCCTGGACCGCAGACTCCACCCCGGGGTCCAGGTGCTTGGATTCTGGAGCATGGCTGGGCCAGGGCTCCTGGAGGCAGCAGTGGAGGCCGACTCAGGGCAGGGAGAAGTCGGTCCGCCCCTTCCCCTTCTCCTTTCCTCCTTCCGCCTTGTCTTCCTGGCAGGACCTTGGACAGAGGTCCAGCCTGTGCCTGGCTGCAGCCCTGGGCGGAGTCAGAGGGTGGGAAGAGGCCCCTGGAGGCCAGGGGGCACCTCCAGGAAAACCAAGTGTCAGGGGGCTACTTTAACTGGCCATCCCCCGGGCACTCAGTGATTTCAGCCCTTTGTATACATGAACCGTGACCCCGGGACCGGGTCCCGGCCTCTTCCTCACCCCAAGAGGCCCTCATCCTCCCCAGCCAAGGCCCGTGGGTGGCCGGCCCTCCCTCCAGCCCCAAGAGGTCCAGCTGCTCCACAGGCTCTGCATCTTTCGCGGCTGGAGCCCGAGCAGCCCTCAGGGGCCTGGATCCGGGCCCTGGAGCCCCTCAGGGAGGACAGGTGAGACCGGGCAGGAGCCAGGAGAGGGCCGAGTGGAGGCTCCTTGAGGTCATGGCCTCCTGCTCAGCCCAGACCCAGGTGTGTGCCGACCCCTAGGGCACCTGGACCCCAGCTGCCGGGCAGGCTCGGGGACAGAGACCACAATGTGGCTCCTGGTAGCTCACAGGTGTCCCTGTGTCCTGTAGTTAGACCTGTCCTACCAGCTGGACTCCCTCCTGGTCGGCCAGCAATATCTGTGGCCAAAAGGAACAGGCCACCGTCAAGGTCTGGGAAGAATGAGTGGCCAGGCACAAGGGGAAGGATCACCATTGACTCGGGGGGTTCCCTGCCTGGGCTGGCGGGGGCTCCGGAGGTGGTATTCCAGCTCTCTGCTGACCAGCCTTGTGCCCAGAAACACCTGCCTGCCTTCTCTGGGCCTCACTCTCCTGCTCCGTGAAATGGGTGATGCAGAGCGATCATTCCCATGGCAGGAACAAGGCGGGTACCGGTGACGTATGGAGCACCCGTAAAGGACCCGGATCGCAGACCGCAGTGGGGAAGGGGGGAGGGGACGCCAGTGAGGCCCCGCCCCCAAAGCCATCCAGCCTTTCCATCCAGCCACCAGGGCCTGGCATGGCCCCAGGAGCGGTGGCCGACCAGACTCCTGACACAGGTCAGTGTGGCCTCTTTCTCAGCAGTGAGGACCCGGGGGCGGGGACACCCAGGGTGCAGGGGTGTTCGGGGCAGCTCCTCCCTTGGAAGGAAAGAGAACAATGGAGACGTTCTCTGGGGTCCCCCCAGGCCAGGAGAAATGGGAGGAGCCCTCCCCAGCCCAGACAGCTCTTCCCCGTGATTATTTCCCTGGCGGGGGTTGGGGGTCAGCGGGTGTAGACTGGCTGTAGACAGAGACGCTACACTTGATTGTTAGGTGGAAATTCTGCTTCTACTAGAACCTGAGCTTTGTGGCTTGGATCTTTCACTTGCCAGGCTGAGGGGACACACGTGCTCTCAAGGACTCCTCGAACAGAGAGCTCTCGCAGGGTCCTGAGCCTACTGGACGTGGGGAGGGGTGGGGCCGGTCCCCTCCCTGGTCCTGATGGAGACCCGTCCTCCCAAAGACAGGGTCATTCCCGGGCGGGATCCTGGGCCAGGGCTGGAGACAGCCCCTCACTCCCAGGGGGCTCTGGGGGCTGAGGGGCTTTCAGAGACAGGGCAGCGCCCACCGAACACGGGGGTTTGGAAAGAACACACGCCCAGGCCAGGTCCTGCCCCGGGACGCTGTCTGCCTTGGACAGCTTGGGGGAGAAGGTGACTCCCGCCCTTCTCCCCGACAGCCCCTCCCGGTGCCGTGTTCTCCAGCCCACACCCACGAGGGCGCCGGGGCCCAGGAGCTGGAGCCCAGCTTGGGGTGCCCTGCAGGGTCCGGTCATCGGCCGGACGCGCCCGCCCCACCGCGCCGCGCGCCCACCTCCGTCCCGGGTGGTTTCTGGCACCGTCAGCCTCAAGCAGCCCCTCGTCTTCAGCTGCCGCCAAGGCCCTGCCTGCCACACGCACCCACAAACGCTCTGTGTCGGGGGTCTGCAGCCACAGGTCCGCGTTGCAGCTCTGCTTCCAGCCCGGAGACAACAAGGGGTCACCCGCGTCACCCCGGATGTGGACAATGGCCACCTGCACGAGAGCAGCCCGGGGCGCCCCCGGGCAGGGAGGCCTCTCGGTGCCCTCCTCCCTCCGTCCGGTCCTCTTTTGTAAGGGCTCCTCGTGACCGAGCCCAGTCGGTTCTTCCTGGCAGCATGCCCGTCCCCGGGAGGAGGGACGCCTTAGCCCCACCCTGGACACAGCAGGAAACTGAGGCAGGACTGCCCTAGAGCCAGAACCAGCTCCGCAACGACTCCTCAGAGCCAGGCTCAGAGGACGGGCCGGCCACAGCACGGGCTCCAGCAGGAGCTCCAACATCGCCACCTGTGCCGGCACCAGTCCCGGCCCCGACGTCCGAGCACGGGGGTCTCCGGTGCCAGCTCCAGAGCGAGACGAAGTTCCCGCGTCAGCTCTGACGCCAAAGCTGGAGGCAGAAGGCACCAGCATCAGTTCGAGCGCCGATGCCAGAAATAGAGGCAGGTGTATGGCCAGGCCCCGGGAGCGCTCCAGCCGTCGTTCCAGCCCCAGGTCTGGAGCCAGGGCCGGGCCCGGAACCAGCTCGGGCCCAGTTCCAAGCTGGAGCCCGGCCAGTTCCAGGGACAACTCCAGCCGCCAGACCAGCTCTAGGTCCAACACAGAAGCTCCCAGAAGCCCGAGCACCCCCATGCCCGGAGACTCCAGAGACAGAGATGCTCTGTCACCTGCCCCGGTGTCGGCTGGGCTCCCTGCTCCAGGGCCGTGACCCGCTCCGACACGTTCGCGGAGACAGAGCCGGCGCAAGGCCCAGATTAGAGCCGGCCCCGCATTCGCTCTCGCAAGCCGATGCCCTCAACACGGGCGAGACCCCGCCAGCACCGGCTCCAGAGCCAGACCCGGCTCCCGCCTGCCTCGGCACCGCTTACGAGACACGGCCAGTGCCAGCTCCAGACCGGAGTCTTCCCGTCCTCACCCGGGAAGGCATTCTTTCTCTTTTCTTGGTTTGCTTCTTTTCACGAGTACGTGTATTTATGTCTTAAAGGTAATATAAAATCGACTTTCTCGCTTTAATTTTTTGAACGTCTGTTTTTGAGACCGAGAGAGACACCGAGTGTGAGCGGGGGAGGGGCAGAGAGGGAGGGAGACACGGAATCTGAAACAGGCTCCAGGCTCCATGCTGTCAGCACAGAGCCCGACCCGGGGCTCGAACTCACGAACTGTGAGATCGTGATCTGAGCCGAGGTCGGACGTTTCACCGACTGAGCCACCCAGGTGCCCGTCGACTTTCTCCTTTTAAACATTTAACACGGTACAAGTCCCTGACCTTAACTACGCTTCCTCTGCCGGGCGCCATCACCACTATCTAGTTCCGGAACAGCCGCATCACCCCAAGCAGAAAACCAGTCGCCGCCGAGGGGTCAGGCGCTTGCTCTTGCCGACCCCCCGTGCTCCCCGGCAACCAGCGACGTGGCTCCCGTCACTATTTCTTTACTTATCATTATGAGCTTTTCACACGGGTGGGATCCTACAGCGTGTGGTATCTTGTGTCTGGTTTCTGCCACTCAGTATAACGTCTTCTAGTTCACCTACGTCGGGGGGGCCTGGGAGGCTCAGTTGCTTACACATCAGACTCTTGACTGCAGCTCAGGTCATGATCTCAGGGTCACGAGGTGGAACCCAGAGACGGGCTCTGTGCTAGGAGTGGACCCCGCTTCAGATTCTCTCTCCCTCTCCCTCTGCCCCTCACACTGTGCGTACGTTCTCTCTCTCTGAAGAAACAAACACCGAGTTCGTCACACTGTAGCCCGTATCCACACTTCAGTCCTTTGTGCCCGAACGACTAAAGGGTTGTTGTGAATGGTGCTGCTATGAATATTTACGTACAGGCTTTCGTTAGAGCACCTGAACTCGATTCTTCTGGTTATACGATAGAGAACTTGGGTGAAATGATACCCGTACGCCTAACTCTTCGAGAACGTGCCAAACGTTCTGCTACAGAGGCTCCACCATTTTACGTCTCCCTCAGCTACGTAAGCGGGTTCCGAGTTCTCGAAATCCTCCCCAACAGGTGTGATGTCGGTGTATTCAGTAGAGTCCCTCCTTGTGGGTGTGGGAAGGCGTGTTACTGTGGTGGTGCGGTGTCGGGTTGCATTTCCTTTGCTTTGTATATTCCAGATGCAATACCCTTATCAGATTTATGGTGCGCCAATATTTCCTACCATTCTTTGGGTTTTCTTTACATTCGTTTGAGATCGTCAGTCATTCACAAAACGTTTTGGCAATGATGAAGTCCCGTGTGTCTCTTTTCTCCTTGGTTGCCTTGCCTCCGGTGCTACACTAGAGACACGACCGCCAAACCCAAGGGAATGAAGATCACCCTCTAACTGCTCTTTATTGATTTCTGGGGCGTTAACATTTTTGCACTTGAGAAAATGTTTTCCTTATATTTGAGAGAGAGAGCATGAGTGGGCAAGCGGCGGTGGGGGGGAGGACAGAGGATCCGAAGCGGGGTCCACCATGATGGCAACGAGCCAGCTATAAGGCTCAAACTCCTGAACTGTGAGGTATGACCTGGGCTGACGTTGGATGACCCACTCACTGACTGAACCACCCAGGTGCCCCTGGAGATCATTGTTTTCCGTGGTGTCAGGTAATGTTCTGACTTCACGCTTTTCTGTGTGGAATCTGGTTTCCCAACACCGTTTGCGAATACTCTGTTTTTACCGCACGGAACGGTCTTGGCACCCATGTTCATAAACAAGTGACCATACCCGTACGGATTTATTCATTGATTCCCAGTTGGATTCCATTGATCCATATGTGTTGGACTTCTGTGCCCATAGCTTGGTGAAAGCATCATAATCTCACACAGAATGTTTTTATTCCATGAGATTTTGCCCGTGAGGTCATGGAATATATACACATATTTTCCTTCTTCTTGTCCGTTCGAGAACTTTTAAATTATCCATCTTGTATAGTAGCTCTGACCCAACTTCCATTAAGCCGTTGAAATGAGGTGTTGGAAGAGGGCATCCTTCCCTTATTCACCATCATCAGGGGAAAACGGTCAGTGTTTAACCACTGAGAATGACACACATGTGAGTTTTTTTCCTAAATACCCTTTGTCATAATGCAATCTCCTATTTCTATTTCCTTGGCAGCACTTGTCATGAAAGGTTGTAGATTTTGTCAAAGCTCATCCTGCAACAATGGCTCCTTCTTGAACCGTGTGGGACGAACCACCAGTGAGAGCGTCAGGCTCTGGGGTTGGCTTTGTTGGAAAGCTCTGGGTACCGCTTCAGTCTCTGCACTTATTCCAGGTCTGCTCGCGGTTTCCATTTCTTCTGGAGTCAGTTCCGGTAGTTTGTGTGTGTCTCAGAATTGATACGTTTCGTCTCAGCCAATTTCTTGGTGCGAAATTGTTCAATTTTTGTCTATTCTGTCAATTTTGTAAATCTCTAGAAGAAAGAATGTTGTTTTCACCGATTTTCTCGAGGGCTCCTCTGTTTCCTTTATCGTTATAATTTCTTTCGATCTAATATTTTTAGGTTGCCTTTGATCTATTTTTCTAGTTACCCAGAGGAACCTTCTAACTGTTGTGGACACCAGCCATCCACAGGGCCACTGTGCAGGTCTGGGTTGTTGGGTAGATAAGCAACTACAGACAGGAGTGGATGAGGCTTCCAGGCAATTTCTACGTCAGCTGGCATCCCAGGCCACCCCCACACTGCAGCTGTGTCCAGGACCCCTCCTTTTGCCAGGCCAGACGCCCAGCATCACGCTGACCTGGCTTCCCTGGACCACTCACAGCCTTGGGTCCCTTCTGCGCTCGGGGAACAAGAAGAGCCGTGAAGTGAGGCAGTGGTAGCAGGGGGCTCTGAGGGGCCAGGGATGGTGGGCTCCCTGGGGGAGGAAAACACTAGGGAGGGGGGAGGGGAACACCCTGGGGAGGGCATCTGGACCAGTTCTCATGGGGCTCCGGATGTCAGGTAAGGAGTTGGGGTCACCGCAGCTTGCCAGGTGCAGGTGCATGCTGATGCACTTCCCCATCTGATCCTCAGGGACAGAGAGGACACTGAGGTCAGGAGAGGCAAGGACTGGCCCAGGACATGCGAGGTGTGCAGGGTCCAAGGAGCAGGGCTGGTCTCGAATCCTAGGCCAGCCTCTACCCTGACATGGGGTTCTCCCTGGGAATGAGAGCCCCTGAGAGGCTCGGGCTTCCCTATCCACCCCACCCGTGTGAGGCTGTGACCTCTGGCCATCTCCAGAAAGGCTCACACGCACAGAAACACACACACACGCTGACACTGACTGCCCAGCTGGGGATCAGAGGGGAGTCCACACTGGGAGGGGGTGGGTAATACGGGGGAAAGAAGAGAAAGGCTGGAGGCAGTGGGGCCATGGGGCAGGGACATCAGGATTCCTGGCAATAGCCCGGGACCCACACCATGGGGAGGATGACATGCCGGCTGAGATCAGGGGGTCCCCAAGGTGTCCGGGGGGATTGCCAGGAACTAGGGGAAGATGGGGTCTGGGGTCCGGTGTCCACCACCTTGGGCCCGTGGAGCTAGGAAGCGTGGATGGGGCTACAGCACGGAAGGACTCAGCTTCCTCCTCCTAAACTGGGCTGCGTCGACAGTGTCCCAAGGGTCCCACAGGCTCATAGATGAGTCTGTGTCCTGGGATCTTCATCCCTGGCCCTCTGTTCTCCCCTCCTGGGAAAACACTTCCTACTCCCTCAGGGTCCTTCTGAGCGGAGGGCAGCCTGGGGGCTTGGAGGACCGAGGACCTGGGTGTGCAGCACGTGGCCAAGCAGTGGACCCTGGTGTGGGGACCGAGGTCAAGACCCTCCTTGTTGGAGTCTCGGGTCCTCATTAGGAAGTGGTTCCCTAGGCAGCGCCCTGGCTGGGGTGAGAAGGACTCATTAGTGAGCTGACACCGGGCCAGGGGAGGGACACGGGCCACAAAGGAGGCTTCTGAGGGTTGTCACCTGGACCCTGGAGCCCACAGGCCCTGCTTCCGCGAGACACACAGAGACAGACAGAGTCCGAGGCAGAGACAGAGAATGGACCCAGGAGAGAGGAAACCAGAAATTCCATGAATCGGCCAGGAAATGACACCGGTCATCATGTTCTAGCCCTTAGAACCCAGTCACACGGGCCATCCACACGGGAGGGGACGGGGTGACAGAGGGACGTGGGACCAGGATTCGGGAAGGCTGGGAGCCACAGTGGGGACCGCCCAGCACGTAGGCCCAGACCAGGCACTGGGACCAGAGCCCAAATGCAATGGGGCCCCTGGAGTGCGTGTCTGGTGGGCCCAGGGTCTGAACGAGTTCACCTCCACCTTCCCCCGGGGCCTGGGACTCAGGCAGGAGGGGTGGCCGTGCCTGGACCCGGAGCAGACCCAGGCCCGCGTGAGTGTGTTCCGTGCCAGGCCCACCCCTTCCTCATCCTTCCACGCCCACGTGTGCCCACGAGCCTCATGGGATAGCAGGCACGGGACGTGTCTACGGGTGGCTCCCTGATGGCGCCCCTACAAGTAGATGCCACAAGGACCCCACTGTGCAGACGGGGAGACCGGGGGACCCCAGGAGGCACAGGGTGTGTGTGGGGTCCCAGCACTGGTCAGGAGGAAAACCCAGGTCTGAACCCAGCTGTGTGGCCCCAAAACTGCGGCCCCGGCTGCACCAGGCCTCGCGGGGACGTGTCTGGGCTGTGTTGGTGTCACTGTAGGGACAGGGCACTGTAGGGAGGGGAGCCCTTTGCAGCCTGGGAGGGGCTCTTGTAGGAGCAGGAAGCCGGGTAAGGGGACCCCAGGAAGTGACCTCACCTCCCTGGTCACAGAGCCCAACAGAACTCGGAACCCGGGTCACCAGGCACCCACGTTGTGGGGACAGCGCCCGACTGGGCTCATTCGTTGGGACACCTTCACCTGACGAACATGTTCTCCTGTTGTGTGCCCGTGTCCCGCGGCTGTCGGCTCGGGGGAGCCCGCGGCCGCGACCCTTCCCGACCCTGGAGACAGTGGGTCAGGTCGTGCACAGGACGCCTCAGGTCTCTAGCTCGCAGGGACCCAAAGGTAACACAGGAGACCCAGAGACATCCAGTCCAGCCCAACACCGCTCTGATCGGACCTGTGCGGCCCCACGTCCCCTCCCGTGTGTGTGTGTGTGTGCATGGAAGGAGGGGTCGTGTGTGGAGGGCCCACCTGAGCAGGTGCAGGCTGATGAAGGGGTTAGATGCCTGGTGGGCGGGTCAGGCTCACACCCCTGTCAAGGCTGGAGGGCAGGGACAGGTTGTGCTGGGGTAGCCCTCTCTTCCCCAAGGTTCATCCTGAGCCCTGCTGGTGGATGTCACTGTGTCCCAAGCGCAGGGCTGTGCACACTCAGGTCTGTGTCCGATCTGGGAGCAGCGGGGAGAGAGGGCGGAAGGACACTGAGGATGGCTGGGCGGGGCTGTGATGTCTCCGGGCCGTCCGCGGGTCACTGTCTTTACAGAAATCAACCGATGAACTCGGGAGGCGACTGTCGGAATCCCGATTCACCTGTCCTGCAGAGTTGTGCGAGTGCCCCGTCGCCCAGGAGGGCCACCCTGGACCCAGGGAGAGAGTGGCTGCACGGAGGTCTCGGGAAGCAGGGCCTGGAGTTGGCCTGAGAAGGCCTCCTTCACCGCCCTGGCCCCTCCACAGGGTCCTGGTTCACCGGTCCTGGGATGAGGACCCGGAGCCCCTGGAGCCAGAGCCCGAGGGTGAGAAGGCTGGGGTGGGAGATGTGTGTTCACGGGGCCCGGGCGGTGCTGGGCCACCCAGGGAGGAGCCCCCGGGGGCTGGTGTGGGGCCAGGAGCAGAGACTGAGAGCCCCGGGCTGCGGCCTGCAGGGGGGCAGGGGTCCTGGTGTGGGTTCCTGGCCGCGGCTTCTCGGGGAGGCTCTGGGGTGAGCTGTGTCTCTGCAAAGGCCCCTGGAGAGGCTGGCGCTGGTGTGAGGTGGGACCTTCCTTCTTCTCACCCTGACGCCTTGGAGCCACTGCAACCATCACTCTGTTTCCTTCTCAAGAGTCCGGGGCAGGAGCAGAAGCCGGTGCGACTCCAGAGCCCGACCCAAGGGCATCGGGGTCCTCGGAGCCTCTGCAGGCAGGGGTGGAGTCTGGAGCGACTCCTGCAGGGGCCTGGGAGCCAGCAAGTGACCTGGGACCTGTGCGGGGACAGCAGGCAACTGAGCAGAGTCAGCTGGGTCCTGCTTCTGCTCCCGCTTCTCCTGGTTCCACCGTTCCTGCGTCTGATCCCAACACTGTTCCTGCCAGGGCCCTTCTCCCCGCCCCTGCCCCCGCCCCTGTCAACGCCCTTCTCCCCGCCCCTGCCCCCGCCCTTGCTCCCACATGGATGCCAGTCACAAATCAAGGGCCTGAAGGCCTACACGGGGTGTTTACTTTACTTTACTTTTGTTATATTTTATTTCAAATTTATTCTCCAATCCCTGACCCCGACCCCCCACCGGAGTATCTCTTCCTCTTCTCCCTTATACTTTTTCTCTTCTACTTTTTAGCTGTTACTTTATTTGTTCATTAGTTATAATCTATAGTAATCTTCAATAAAAAGTTTTATTTATTTTACATTGTGCAATTCCTGAGCACTGGGTATGCTCACAACGCCGTGAACCACGCCACAGAATTTTGCGGCAGAATATCTCGGTCCCCAAGGGTCACCGTGTATCCGGAGCCCTCACTCCCCATTCGTGCCCCCGCCAGCCCCTGGGAACCCCCAGTCTGCTTTCTCTCCATGTTCTGTTACTTCCTCTGGAGGTTTCCTTCAAGTGGAATCTCACAAGAGATACCTTTGGGTCTGCACCGAATTTTCAGACGAGACAGATTCATTTTTGTACTTTGTGGCCGTTTGAAATAGACTTTTTCTCCATTGACATTGAAATCACAATGGATTAAGGATTAGGTGGGAAAAAAGAGGCCCCTTCGGTGACAATGGGCACGGTCTCGGGGTGGAGACCCCTGTGCGTGCTGTGACACCACAGCCTGAAGCCAGACAGGACCCGGCTGGTCCTCCCGTGGCCCAAACAGAAACCGGGAGATGCAGAAGGCCGGACGGTCACACCACAGGGGGGAGAGCATCCCTCACGACCCAGGGCCAGAACGGTTCACAGGGCTCTGGGCCAAATAATGTTCCAAATCAGTGCGTTCCCCGGGATGGAGGCCAGACCCATCCCAGTCCAAGGGCAGGCGACCCCCGTGGGAGCAGGCGTCAGAGATGCGGGACGTCCCGGGGTGGGACTCGGGTAAGTGAGACCCGAGGGAGGCAGCGCTGGTCACCTTCAGACGGGCAGGTTTCTGGTCTGGGGACTGGCAGCCTAGGTGTCCACGTGAGGAAGCAGAGGCCCCAGCTGATCCCCAGCGAGAAGTCCTCGTCCTGCAGGAGACCGGCTGGCCCAATACTGGGAGAGCCCCCAGAGCCCGGAGTCGGCCCTTCCCCAGCCCCAGGTGGGGCCCCAGGCAGGTTGGTCAGCTCTGCTCCCCTGAGTTCGGGGGGGGGGCCCTCGGCAGATGGTGGGGTTTCCCAGGAAGAGGGACCCCGAGCCCCAGGACGCCAAGATGCACGCCTGTGGGTAGGACAATCCAAAATCAAGGAGATGGGCTTCCTGACCCAGGTCATCTTACTAGTGACCCAGGCTGTGTTATTAGCCTCGGTGCCCCCATCTGTGACATGGGGACGTAACGGGCCTTCTAGATGGGTTGTCGCATTCCCTGAGAGATGAGGTGGAATCGTGGCCTGGTGCCTGGAGCACATAAAGGGCCACCCGGAAGGCTGTCCCAGAGTCTCCCAGGGCACAGGATTCCGGAAGCCCCTCTAGGCCCCTGCCCGCTGTCCCCCTTCTGGGAACACCCAGCATTGTTTGCGGAGGAGGTGGAGACGATCCAGGAGGTCAACAGGTCCCACGTGGAGGAAGGTCAGCGCTGGGAGACAGAAGGACGTGTCCCGTGCCCCCTTCCAGGGCCCGAGTTGTGACACCCTCTGACCAGACCTGTGACCTGACCTGGTGTGGACCCTGCTTCTATGGTTTCCCTCCCTCCCTCCTTCCCTTCCTCCTTCCCTAATTCAGCTGGGGAACTCAGGTCCCTGCTGTGTGCTGAGCACCATGACCTCTTCAGTGAGCACGACCCTCCGGGGTCCCCCGGGTGGCATCTTCCTTTGCAGGGTCTGAATCTTCCTGTGCTGTGTCCCCTCTGGCGAGTCTGGGAGGGAGGTCTCTGCACATGTGCCTGCAAGGAAGCATGAGTCCGGAAGGTCCAGATACCTGCCCCAGGTCCCAGCCTGTGGAGCCTGACCGGCAAGGCGGCCCCAACCCCCACAGTGGATGAGGGAGGCTGGACCTTCGTCCCTCCCAGCCTTCTCCAAAGTGCAAGGCCTTCTCTCCAGCCCAGGGTGAGCCTGCTGGGCACACAGGCCCCTCCGAACATGCCCTCCTTCACATCTGGGTCTGGGCCCCTTGCCCCACCCTCAGCTCCTCTGCCCGATGCAGGGGGAGCCCTCTCCTCTCCCTGGGTCTGCTCCTGGGGTCCCGGCCTACTGGTCTCAGAAGAGCTTGCAGATTTGCTCCCCATGACCAGCGTGGGATCAGGGACAGGATGGGGGCTGTGGGTCGAGGCCAGGCCTTAGCGAGTGCGGGACGTTGGGATTTGGTAAAAGAATGACCTGCAGGTTCAGTTCGACTCCTGTAGACTGAGCAACCAGACTGCATAGCCACTGGTCCCCCCTGAGCGCACAGGACAACAAGGAACAGAGGAGCAGAGACCCGGAGGGACAGGCTAGGCCCAGTGCTCACCTGCCCTTACGGTTTTAAACCTCACCTATATGGGGGCGGGCGTATGCTGTCCCGACGGTACCTAAGGCAGAAGCCTTGTGTGGCAAACACAGGACAGAGCTGCTCAGGGTGACATCGGGATGAGGCGTGGACTCCCCGAACGTCCACGGCCCCCTAGAGGCCCGACCCCCAATCCCAGAAGCACAGCTTGACGAGCCCATGAGGAACCCATCGCTTCTTTTTATAGCAGGGAACACTGAGGTTTTGTCCGAGGTCACCCAGAACTTCGAGGGCAGAGCCCGTGGCAGGTGGCCTGAGACCTGGCACCTGTCCACAGAGACACGTCTCCTGTTGTCGCCCAGTCCCGGTACCGAGGCCCCGCGGGGCCTGACATGGATGTCTGGGTCTACCCTGAGCTTTCCAGAGCCGTCTGCTGGGCTCCCGGGAAAACGCTGGCCCTTGCTCCAGACAGAATGTTCTGCCCTCCGGTAAGCAAAGGGAGGTGCATGCACTCACTGGGCTAGAGGCCCTGCCCCCACCTGCCCTTGGAGAGTAAGGTCTGGGGAGCCCTGTCTTCCTGCTCCTTCCAGGGTTCTAAGACATGCTCGACCACGTAGCCCCTCCTTCCTGGGAGACATTCCCGGGCCTCCTCCGGGATCTCAGGCGGAGGTCACAGCAAGGGATCGAGCGGGAGGATCTGGGCGGTAGGGAGGTTGAGGACGGAGTTTGGAGGCCAGGGCTCCCGGTCCAGCTTGGCCGCTAACCAGAAAAGGATCCCTAGCCATTCCCCCGGGGGTGCCGCCCCATCCCCTTGGTGACGTCAACCCCTCTCCTGGAGTTACCAGTGGGGAGACCGACCACCAGGAAGTTCTTCCTCTTCGGCCCGGAAGAGTCGAGACCAAGTTCACGGACAAATCGAGGGGCGTGTTTCCCTACACACCCATTTGACAGATGGGAAATCTAAGGACAGGCCAAGGGAACGGAGGCTTGCTTATCCGGGGTAGCTGGGGCATAGCCCCTCCACCGCGGGCCTCACTTGGCTTGGTCCTAAGCTGCCGGACGAGCCCGCTGATCCCAGCGAGACCACATGGCTGTCACCAGAAGTCCTCAGTGAACCCCTCCCTGCTCCAGTCAGCTCCATGCGAGCAGGAACTAGGTTGGCTCATTGCTCTGAGTCCAAGTCCCCAGAACCTTCCCGCAATGTAGTGGATGTTTACCTTTCTCGAATAAGCAGATGAATTGATATGCGTCAGGTGCTGTCATTGACAGAAACCGCTTCTGTCCTTGTTCCTTTGTGGATGGGTCCATGCCTGCCCTCAGCACCCTGTCTGCTCCCCGCTGTGTGCACGCACCTGGATCCCCAAAGAGAGCCCCGGACCCCACCCAGGAGGTAGTACGGCCTCTCACCCGCAGCCAGCAAGGGGGGGCGCCGTCCCCATGGCCCTCCTCCCCCTAAGAAGACACGTAAGCCATATTCACCAAGGTTTTAACCATCGTACACACTCACACACACACACACGGAGCGAAGGGTGGGGGCCCTGGAGGACCCACACACGTATGTCTCCGGCACTTCCCGCCGCCCCTGTGCTTTTGTGGGTTTGCTCTGGTTCTCTCGGATCCTCCTCCCGGCTCCCTTGAAGGCGACAGGTCTCCGCCCGAGTCCCTGGGGCACCCACCCACCTCTCCTCTTGGGAAGACGTGCAAATGCGCACCCTGCATTTCCTCCCATCTTCCTCTCACCTCCCAGACTTCGGTCGTCAGATTTGGGAGTCGAGAACACCCCTTGTGTCTTCCCTCACCTGTCCTTCCACCCGGCTCTTCCCAGGAGGGCCCCGAGGCTGTCCTCGGGGCTGGATTCGTCTCCTGGGAGGTGGGGGTCAGGGGACAGAGGGCAGACGGTGCCGGTGGGGCAGGAGAGGGCCGTGGCCCACACGCCGAGTGCCGGCTTGTCTGCCGGGGCCCCCGGGCCCTGTGAGCCCCGCCGGCTCTCCTCTTTCTTCCCGGGAGGCGTCCTTGTCCTGAACGGGCACCAGGGAACCTGAGGGAACAGACCACTTTGCTTTGAGATGAGGGGCGGTGTGGCAAGGGCTGCAGAGGACGTTGGCCTTGGATGCGGAAAGCGAGGCCGGCCACGCAGTGTTGTCCCATTCAGGTCCCCTCTGCCACCTGGGTGCACCAGCAGCCGGAGGGGCTGGTTCCCGGCAGGCTGGCAGCATCCCCCTGGAGCCCCCGGTCCCTCCTCTCTGCCTGAGGACTCTCTCCCGGAGACGGGAGCCCGTCACACCTGTCTCTGGGGACCTCTGCTTCCTCACGTGTCACCCGGGCGGCTGGTCCCCAGAGCAGAAACCTGCCCGTCTGAAGAGACCACCGCTGCCTCCCTTGGGTCTCACTTGCCCGAGTCCCTCCCCGGGACACCCCGCATCTCTGACGCCTGCTCCCATGGGGGTCGCCTCCCCTTGGACTGCGACGGGTCTGCCCTCCATCCCGGGGAACGCACTGGCTTTGGTGCATTATTTGGCCCAGAGGCCTGTGAACCTTTCTGGCCCTGGGTCGTGAGGGGTGCTCTCCCCTCTGTTGTGTGACCATCCGGCCTTCTGCATCTCCGGTTTCTGTTTGGGCCACGGGAGGACCAGCCATGTCCCTGCTGGCGTCAGACTGTGGCGTCACAACACCCACAGGGGTCTCTATCTCCGACACGTGCCCTCTTTTACTAACACAGCCTCTTGTATCCTCGTGACATCCCCTCCCCTCCCCGGTGGAAGGCCCGTGTGACCGGTTCTGAGGGAGAGAATATAACGATGGGTGTCGCTTTCAAGCCGGTTCATGAAAGCCTGTGGTGTCTCCGGGTTCCTTTTCTCCCGGGTCCATTCTCTGTCTCTGTGTCAGTGTGTGTGGCTGTGTGTGTGTCTCTCTCTGACGAAGGAAGAGCAGATAATATGAGGTGCCCCAGGAGGCCCAGTGCCAAGAACCTGCAGAGGCTCCGGGCTGAGACACAGAAGTCCTGAGACACCCCAGTCCCAGCCGAATCCTGCCAAGAGCACGTGCCCGGTCGCAGTCTTGGAGGTGGACCCTGCCCCAGTGGAGCCTCAGCTGAGGCTGCAGCCCTGGCCTCCTGGGTGACCGTGGGGCTGAGGCTCCCAGCCGAGCTGAGCCCGGAGACTGGTACAGAAAGTGTGAGGTGGTCCAAGGAAGGTGAATGTGTCCCCCAGCACAGACAACAGCCCATCCTCCAGGCTGGGGGCTGGGCCCGCCCTCCTCCCTCCCGAGCTCTCTCCGGCCACACTGGCTCCTCCTCAGCTCCTCTCCGGACAAACCCTCTGTGCCTCCGAGTCTCTGCAGCTTTGCTCGTCCCCGCAGCACACTGCTTGCAGACGTGTGCGGGACTGGCTCCTCTTGTCCTTCTGGGTCCCAGCATCAGGGCCACCCTGGAGGCCTGTGAGACCCCCTCCCCTCCCCACCCAGGGGCCCCTGGCCGCCCTCCTTCACCCTGCTTCATTTCCCAACAGTGTTGGTCTTTCCTTTCACACGGATTCGCTCTTGTGCCTTGACCCACCTCCCCCTCTGGGCTGTGAGCTCCTGGAGGGCGGGGACCTCACAGGACCTTTGACTCTGGCCCCCGGGCCCAACAGCCCCTGCTCAGGGTGAGAGGCACAGGAGCTGAATGCGTCCAGAGAGGATCTCAGAGTCCCTACCTGCCTCTGAGTAGCTCACGCTGTGGACATGCAGACTAATAGTAAGAGGTACATGTTGGGTTGGAGGCAGGGACGCCCAGCTTGACCCCTGAGCGTCCCTTCCCGCTCCAGAGGCTTCACTGAGCACAGTGGACACAGCCTGCCCCCTGGTGGTCAGCACCGGCATGACAGTCCCGGGCTTGGAAACCAGAAAACGAAACACACACCTCTGTTTGGATGTAGTCAAGGCAGCAGCCCTCCCTGGCCCTAGGGGGGCACAGGGGCAGGACCTGCGGGCTCCAGGGGCGATGTGAGGACTTCAGAAGCCTCCCTTGTCGCCCGTTCCACCTCTCCCGTCCCGGTGCCCCGTTCATTCCTAAGGCTTCCTCACCCCAGCCAGGGCACTACCTCTGGAAGCCCTTCCGATTGAGGCCCCAGGGCTCCGACAAGGAGGGTCTTGACCTCGGTCCCCACACCAGTGTCCGCTGCTCGGCCACGTGCTGCCCACCCAGGTCCTCGGTCCTCCAAGCCCCCAGGCTGCTCTCTGCTCAGAAGGACCTTGAGGGAGGAGAAAGCATTTTCCCAGGACCAGGAGCCTCTTGGGGCAGGGGTGGAGGTCCAGGGCCAGCAGACACGCCTGTGGGACCCTTGGGACACCACGTCTATGCAGCCCACTTTACACAGGAGTAAGCTGAGGCCTGTCCCGTAGCCCCCTCCCAGTAGGGGGGTGTCTTCTTCTAGCTCCAGGCTGGTGGTGGACACAGGACCCCAAACCCCGTCTTCTCCGGGTGTCCCGGGGAAGCGCCCAGCCCAGGCAGCCCCCTGGGTACCCTGGAGACCCCGCTGGCCATCAGGCTGGCACGTCTCCCCACCCCACGTATGAGCCCTGGTCGTGCTGCTAGCCCACTGGGCGCCCCTGCCCCGTGGCAGAGCTGCCTCCAGTCCCCTTCTTCTTGCCCCGGTGTCACCTCCCCCCTCCAGGGTGTACTCCCCTTGAGCCACTGCCGGGTGGTCAGTGTGCATGTGTGTGTGTGTGTGTGTGTGTGTGTGTGTGTGTGTTTCTGTGTGTGTGCGTGTGTGTGTGTCTGTGTGTTTGTGCGTGTGCTTGCCTGTACGGTGTGGGGACATCCAGATATAACAGCCCCACCTCGTATGGGGTTGATAGGGATCCGACGGGATCTCAGGGGTCTCATTCCCAGGGCGAACCCCAGGGGAGGACTGAGTTTGGCCTAGGACGGAGACCCCCACTGCTTGGACTCTGCCCACCTCACGTATCCTGGGCCGGTCCCTGGCCTCAGTCTCCCACCTGGCCCTGAGGTTGGGCGTGGAGTGACGTCAGCGTGGACAGGGCCCAGGCTCTCCTCCTGGGTGGATGGAGAGGAGATGTGCCAGGCACACAGGCCTCCCTAGTAAAGGGCAGCTGGGTCTCGTGTCCTCGGCCTGGCACGGCCGTGTGCCCTCCCCGGGGGGCTCCGTGCCTCTGATTCCGTGTGCGCCCTGCCTCCAGACCGCTGCCCTGTAACCCCAAATCCTGTGAGCCCTCGGATCAGCCTCACCCCAGCCAGTGGGCTGCAGACTTGAGGGCCGGGTGGGTTGGACACGCGGGTACACGAGGGTCGCCGAATGTACCTATGCCGTCCCAGCTGTCACAGACCCCACGCTCCCCCCCAGGGTCCAGCTGGGTGCACGGCTGGGGCAGGGGGCCTGGAGGAGACGGTGGACACCAAGTACGGGCAAGGAGAGGATCGGCCTGTCCCCTCCCGCCTCCCCCTCCTTCTCTCCACCTCCTCCCGCGGTCTTCCTGCCAGAACCTGGGACACAAGGGGCAGCCTGTCCCTGGCTGCAGCCCTGGCCGGGTCAGAGGGGTGGGAGGGAGTCCAGGAAGGAGGGGGCACATCGTGGGGATGTCTGAGTGTTGGGGGTGGTTAGAGTTGCTAGGGACTCCCCGGGGTGCTCACTGACTTCACCCCTTCTTATACATGAACTGCGGCCCCGGGATCAAGGGCACTCAGCTCTGAGTGACCAAGTCCAGCCGTGAATGGGAACGAGGGACTCAGTCTTCACCCTCATGGAGCCCTGCCCTGACCATCACAGGTCTTGTCCTGGGTTGGGATTCCCCCAGCAAGGTGACCCCCGTGCCTCCTGCTCACCTTCCTGAGATGGGAGTCCCAGACCCTATTTTCAACGAAGAAAATGAGGCTCTGACACCCACCACGTGAGCTTGTGGGTCACAGGGCTGGGACATGGCCCTATTGTGGTTTTGACCCCCAGACAATCCGACCCAAAGCCTGAGCTTGCACGGGAGCCTGCAATTGGAGGAGGCTCCAACCCCGGAGATGAGGTCGTCCTGGGTGGGGGCCATGGGAGGGGCGGTGGCAGCAGGGGCCTCTGAGGGGCCGGGGCTCCGTGGGCTCCCTGGGGGAAGAAGGCCCTAGGGAGGCCGGAGCGGGGTGAGGGGTGCCCACGGGGCAGGGCGTCTGGACCAGCTCACGCAGGGCGCCGGATGTCGGGCCAGGAGTCGGGGGTCACTGCAGGTTGGGGAGGGTGGGGATGCTCTGCCTCTGTGGCCCCCAGCTGCTGACCGTGGGGGAGACGCCGTCCCACCGCTGAGGCTGTGAGCTCGAGGGCGGGGTGGTGTCTGGGCTTCACCATCGTGTGCGGGTGCCTGCACACAGCAGCAGACAGACACGGGTGCTGACGCGTGCGGGGATGAGTGAAGGGACACCGGGCTGCGGCTCCCATCTGTCGCTGTCAACAGCGGGGCCCGCGTCATGCGGCTCTGGGACGGTCCCAGTGAGTCAGCGAGATGTGAAGTGTTATTCCTCACCCGGCACAGTTTGAGGGCTGAGAATCCAGCTGGGGACGGGACGGGGTGTGTGCGCATGGAGCTGACCGGAGCGGGTGCCGCTCGAGACGGGCACAGACGCCAGAAATACATCGCTTGCGGGTGTTCTCGTCGGCCCTCCCTCTCCGGCTGGGGACGTGGTGGCCGCCGGCCTGCGGCAGAGGGAGTAGCGGGAGAGAGCGGAGTCCACACGGCCCCCAGGCGAGGGGCAGGGGCAGCACAGAGCGGACGCGGAGGGCAGGGAGAAGAGCCCAGGGCCTGCAGCCTGCCCGTCTGGACACGCGTGTGGGCTAAGCAGGTGACCTCTAGCCGGTCAGTCCCTGGAGCCACGACACTGGGGCGTCCGAGGGCGATGCCGCGGAAAGCCAAGCACCCTTTTCCCAGTTTGGTGCCGACTCAAACGCCCAGGACCCACCTGGGAGCCAGGGGAGGTGGAGGTCAGCGGTGGGATTATGGGGTGTCCCCGGGCCCATCACTGTCCTTTTTCTCATTTCTAACATCCTGTCGGAAATATGCCAGTACCTGGAACAAGGTATCACACACGATGTCTGCAGAACACCCTGTTGTAGATTTCCTGAAACAAGATCCTCTACTATTAGGGTCATGGCAGACGCTGGACCCCGGCCAGCACCCCGGCGGGAGACACCGTGGCTGGCGTGCAGGGTCAGGGGCGGCAGGGCCGCCTGGCAGGGGCGGGGATGTCGGGGGACGCACATCTCCCCCGGAAACCTGCTGTGTTTCTTGGGTCTCAGCCCTCCCCGCAGCGTCTACATTTTGTATTCCACCTGAAACTGGCCCAACCTTTCGTTCCAGAATTTCACATGGCCAGGAACAGCCGGGACAGAGGAGTGAGCGCACAGGTGTTTCCTACAGCTGCTCTGGGCCAGTGCCCGCCTTTCCTGGCTTGTTTCCCAACTGTCCCTGAGGGCCTGAGGTGGAACCACATCGCTCACCCAGCCTGGGGGCAGTGTGGGCTCTCAGCAGGGCTGGAGGGTAGCAGGAGGCAGGGGGTGGGGATGCCAGAGGCACGGGTGGGGACACTCGGGCAGGACTGGGGCCCTCCAACCAGGGCTGGGGAGGAGACGCAACCTGGGGCAGGGGCAGGGAGGCTCGGGCTCAGGTCGTGGGCCTCTGTCCTCACTTAGCCGCGTCCCGGGACCCAGCCGGGAGAGCGCGCACCCCGCCCCGGAGACGCTGCTCCTCCTGGTCCCGTGTGGTGCGCGTCCATGGGGGTGTTGGAAGGGTTCCTCCAGCCGCTGTGGGGCCTCTTCGTGCGCACCGGGTGTGCGCAACCTGTTGCAGGGCGACCCGTGCCCGCCCACACTTAGCAGCCCTTGCATGGGGCTCAGCCGGTGCCCAGAGTCCACTTAGGACTTTCCGGTGCTGGGGCAGGTCTGGGTGCCCTTCGACTGTCCAGCTGCCCCGGGAGACCAGGGATCCTTTGCCTGTCCCCGGGCCTTTGTCTTGCACTGTCCTTGTTTGTGTATGAAGGGACCGGCTGGAGACCTCCGTCCCTCCCTGGAGGATCGGGGACCCCCCGTCATCCAGCAGGTGAAAGGGCGGATCCTCGGCACCAAGGGGGGCACCGTCCACCACCACTGCCCTCGACCCCTTCGGGGCGCCTGGCGGCAGGGGCACACCTGAGGTCATTTTTCCTGTAATGACCTGGTAGCAGGTGCCCAGCTGTAGGTAGGGAGGCTGTGTTGGGCCTTTTCTCTACACAGAATAACGCAGATGTGCTGGTTTCCGAAGGCTCCTTTAATGCAGCTGATGTTGTCAAGGTTCACCATGAGTGCGACAAGGACCGGGAGTTCAGTCGGTCTCAAGCCTAATAATGTTCTTCAAGTCATTTTTATTGTGTAGATAGGCCGTGTTCTGTATCCACTCAGCAGTCGATGGACATTGGGGGTGTTTCTACCTTTGGGCAAGTGTGAGTGGCAATGCTGTGAATGTTCACGGTCAGGCTTTTCACAGGTTGTCATCCCTGGATCATACGGATACTCCGTGTTTACGTTTCGAAAAATGGCCACACTGTCTCCCAAAGGGCTACATCACTTTATATTTCTGCCAGCAAAGGAGGAGGACCCCAACGTCTACGGATCCTTGCCAACACTTCTTAATATCCATCTTTTTAATGACAGCCGTCCTGGTGGATGTGAACTTGTATCTCATTGTGGCCTTGATTGGATTTCCATCCTAAAGAACGATGTGGAACACTGTTGCTCACTTGTTTATCGTTTCTCGAGAAAAGTCTCCTCAGCTGCATTTCCCATTTTATCTTAATTTTTTTTTTTAATGTTTATTTATTTTTGAGAGAGCCAGAGACAGAATGTGAGTGGGTTAGGGGCAGAGAGAGAGGGAGACACAGAAGCAGCAGCAGGCTCCAGGCTCTGAGCGGTCAGCACACAGCCCGATGCGGGGCTCGAACTCACGAGCTATGAGATCATGACCTGAGCCGAAGTCGGACGCTCAACCGACTGAGCCACCCAGGCGCCCCTGAATTTCCCATTTTTAAATTGGATGCGCAGTTTCTTCCTATTGAGTTGTAAGATTTAATATGCATTCCACATGCAAGTCTCTTAGGATATATGTCCTTAGCCGATTCATTGTTCCATTCAGTAGGGTGCCTTCTAGCTTTCGTGATGCTGTCTTTCAGTTCACCTCCTTGTAGTGTTTCTTTTTGAGAGAGAGAGAGAAAGACAGAGTGCAAGTGGGGGAGGGGCAGAGAGAGAGGGAGACACGGAATCCGAAGCAGCTCCAGCTCTGAGCCATCAGCACAGAGCCCGATGCGGGGCTTGAACCCACGAACTGTGAGATCATGAGCTGAGCTCAAGTCGGCCGCTTGAGCGACTGGGCCCCCCGGGCGCCCCTGATTTTGTTTCACTGACGCGTGGCATTCAGTCAGTTCCGTATATACCTCGATGATTGGGTAGCTGTGTGTATGGCCGAGTGATCACACAGCAGGTCCTGTTAACGTCCATCTGCACACGTAGTTGCACATGTTTTCTTGTTACAGAGACTTTTCAGATTTACCCCTTGGCAGTTTCCACACGTGCAATGCAGTATTAACTATAGTGACCACGCGGCACATCACGTCCCTAGACTTATGTATTTTATCACCGGCAGATTGTACCTTTCGACCACCTTCCCCGGTTCGCTCGTCCCTTAGCCCCTGCCTCTGGCAACCAGCGGTGTGATCGCTCGATCTGTGAGTTCTTTGAGCTCTGTTTTTAAGATCCCACTTATAAAGGAGATATGATATTTGTTTCTCTCTGTCTCGGACTTATTTCACTTAGCATAATATCCGCGTCTGTGTTGTCACAAACGGGTTTCCTCCTTGTTTATGACTGACTAGTATTCTATGATATGTACGTTTCTGTGTGCGCACACTCCCACATCCTCTTTTTCCGTCCATCCACGTGGACGCTTGGGTTCCTTCCACGTCTTGACTCTGTAAGTAATGCTGGGGGGCGGGGGTAAGATATCTTTTGGCGTGAGTGTTTCGTTTTCTTCCTATAAATACCCGAAAGTGGAATTGCCGGGTTACATGGTGTTTCTATGTTCGATGTCTTGAGGAGCTTCCATGCTGCTTTCCGCATTGGCTGCACCAGTTTACGGTCTCGTACAATTTCTTTCTTGCTACTGTGCTTGTATCCTGCAGCCTTGCTGAACTATTTTATTACTTCTGGAAGCTTTTCTGTGTATTCTGTACGATTTCCTGTATACCCAGTCATGTGGTTTGCAAGTAGAGACGGCTTTCCTTCATTCCCTCGGACCTAGATGTCTGTTATCCCCCTTTGTTGCCTCGTCGACACGGCCGAGACCTCCGGGACAGGGTGGGCTGCAGCCGGGGCTTGGGCCTCGTCCGTCTTGCTCCTGACCTCAGGGCCAAGGCTTCCAGTCTTTTCTCCGTTCCGGGTGACGGGAGCTGTGGCTGGTTCGCGGGTGGCCTGTAGGAGGGCTCAGGAAGTTCCCTTCTGTTTCTGCTTTGAGCGTTCGTATCACGAAATGGTCTTGGATTCTGTCAAGGGTTTTCTGTACTCAGTGGCGATCGGATTTTACAGCAGATTGAAAGCCACGAAGTCGTGTCGCTTTCCCTCTTCTTCTGTGTTTCTCCCTCACACAAACACACAGAACTTCTCTGGAAGCTCATCAGGATCCGGATGGGAGCTCTTTGGTCCTGGTTAGCCTCGTTCGGGCCGCTGTGCGCCTGGGGGTGGGCCCGTTCAGAGGACTCGCCCCACAAGGGACAACTAGAAATCAAAATAGTAGTGATAATCTTCCAGGTGGTGGCTGCCTCTGGCATGCGTATGCCATAATTTCCTCTTCTCTGTCCCGACTGTAGAGTGAGAATATTTAGCATTAAAGGAGACGACTGTACGGGAAACAGAGCATGTCAAGCATGTGTACTAACGGGTAATGACCAGGAGGCAAAAACCCCTGCTCACCCCAGACGCATGTCAGAGGGAATACAGCATCTTCTGTACTGACTTCCTTTGTGGAAGTCCACGTTCTGAAAAGACCGTTTCTGGCTTGTTTTCTGAGGCCTCACGTCGGGAGGCCCGCTTTTCTCTTCCGGGAGTCTGGGTGCTGACGGTGTTTCTGGCCGGTCTCACGAGCGGCAGCTTGAGCCCCCAATGTGGCCTCTTCCAGGTAAGAGGGCTTGGGGGGTCACCTGTGTCCTCAGCCAGGAAAGCATCAGCCACGCACTTCTCGGCATTCCCAGGAGGTGCCCGCAGAGCCCAGTACGCAGCGCGAGGCCTGGACCGGGGAGGCACTCTGCACGCTACGTGGCGCTCGGTCTCTAAGGCCCGCGAGTGACAGAGACTCTTAAAGTGGGAACGGGAAGGCAGTTTAGCGCTGTGGTGGTTGAGGTTCTCCAGGTTAAGCTCCAAATAAAGAGAGTGAGAGAGTCATCCTCCCTCCTAACGTAGCACAGCTGTCCCACGTACAGGTCAAACCATACGAATCCTCTCCCCGAGGAGGATGCTGAGCTCTCAGGGGCTGTCCACGCTTGTCTTTGATATCCTGTGATTTACATCCTAGGATGTGAAGTGAGCCGTTATTAATGCATCTTATGTTACACGATAAGAAGACAAGGAAGGGAAGACAAGAAAGGTATTTGATATTCACACATACGGTCTACAGGTGAGGAAGACGCCCCGGGGTGGATCCTCGGGCCGGGGCTTCTCTGCGTGGCACTGGAACGTTTTCTGGTTTTGCAAAGGCACCCGGATAGGCGCTCGTGTGGCCGATTTTCGTCCTCTTGCGGGACCAGTGCCGACCACGGTGCCGGCTCGACCCCCGGCTCCAAAGCCTTCAGGGCCAGCTCTTGCCCCAGCTCTGGTACCGAATCCGGAGTCAGAGGCGTCTCCGGCACAAGCCCAGCAGCAGATAGAGCGGCAGGTACGGAGCGCGGGTCGGCTCTCTCACCTGATCCAGTGTCAAGTCCAGAGCCGTTGTTCTAACATCAGCTCATGTGAGAGCCCTGGAACCACAGCCAGCTCCAGCACCGGCTCCAGGACCAGCGGAAGGGCTGGAACCAGCACAGGCACCGCGGTATCACCGGCTGCAGAGACAGAGGCAGCTCTGTCGTCAACCGACTTGCCAGGTCCGGCACCAGCCAGCTCTGGAGCCTGGGTCGGACCGACGTGCATTCCAGAGCAACGGACAAGGCGGGAGTGAACTGGACCTGGTCCTCACCGCTTCCGGCAGCACGACTAGAGCTACAGGCATCTCTAGGGCTGGAACCGGTTCCGGGATTGGATCCCCCGGGACTCTGGCACCAGCTGTGTCGCTCGCACTGGCTGCACGGCCAGCTGCAGTTCCCGGGCCAAAGCTGAAGCCGCTTCAGCACCCGCTCGGGAGCCAGAGCCAGAGCCAGAGTCTACAGCAGAAGCTCTAGCTTCAGCTCCAGAGCCATATCCGGCTGCAGAAGCAGGTCTGGGTCCTCTCTGGAGGTGCCTGCGGCTCTAGCACCTTCCCTAGAGCTGGAGCCACGTCCAGCACCGCCTCTTGCCCCAGCTGCAGAGATGGGGCCAGCTCCAGCTTCAGCCCTGGGGCCAGTCCCGGGAGTAGAGCCCCCGTTCGAGCCACAGTAGCTCCAGCACCAGCTGTGGAACTACCCATACGAGTGTCCACGCCTTCCTCAACCGCCACCGTCGTGGGGGCCGGTATGGGGCTGGGGTCAGGACGGTCCTTGCTGGGCCGGTCACCCCAGGTACCCAGGTCACTCCACTCAGAGCTCGCCTGCCCGATCCCTCCTGGAGATCATGGTCCCCGGGGCTCGGCACCCCCGTTTTCCCAAGCAAGGCTCTCAGTGGCCCAGGAGACCGTGGAGGCTGAAAGCCGAGGCTTGTACCTGACAAATGATATAAAATTTGACCCAGAAACTCCACTTGACGGCTTGTGTCTTGAAACAGGAGAGATTTATGCACACGGTTGATCCCTTGAGGAAGCTGGGAGTGAAAACTCACAAATGGCCCATGTTCCAGGGCTGGGGCGCTTTGGAAATTCTGATGTGGGGACACAGGATGCAGAGGAAGAGACTTGAGTGGCCAGCACCCAGCCCCGGGGAAAGCTGGTTCGGGAAGAGCACACACCCGGCACCCACCTCACCCCACACGCTGCACCAGAGTTTCTCCGCTGGTCCTGGGACGAGCCCTGCTGGGGAGGGTCCGCGCCTGCGGCGGTGGATGGGGGCTGCGCTCTGTGGTCCCAGAGAGGGGAGCCCGTCACACTTCTCACTGAGGATCTGCTGGGGCCTCTGCTTCCTCACATTGTCACCTGGGCTGCCGGTCCCCGGACCAGAAACCTGCCCCTCTGAAGGTGCCCAGCACTGCCTCCCTCGGGTTTCCACTTGCCCGAGTCCCTCCCCGGGACGCCCCGCATCTCTGACGCCTGCTCCCGTGGGGGTCACCTCCCCTTGGAGTGGGACGTGTCTGGCCTCCATCCCGGGGAACGCACTGGCTTTGGCGCATTATTTGGCCCAGAAGCCTGTGAACCTTCTGGCCCTGGGTCGTGAGGGATGCTCTCCCCGCTGTGGTGTGACCGTCCGGCCTTCTGCATCTCCTGGTTTCTGTTGGGGCCACGGGAGGACCAGCCGTGTCCTGTCTGGCTTCAGGCTGTGGTGTCACAGCACGCACAGGGGTCTCCACCCCGAGACCGTGCCCATTGTCACCGAAGGGGCCTCCATATCCCACCTAATCCTTAATCCATTGTGATTTCAATATCAAACGAGAAAAAGTCTATTTCAAACGGCCACAGAGTACAAAAATGAATCTGTCCCGTCTGAAAAGTCGGTGCAGACCCAAAGGTATCTCTTACAAGATTCCACTTGAAGGAAACCTCCAGAGTAGGTAACGGAACACGGAGAGAAAACAGACTGGGGGTTCCCAGGGGCTAGAGGGGGCACGAATGGGGAGTGAGGGCTCCGGGTACACGGTGACCCTTGGGGATCGAGATATTCTGCAGCAAAATTCTGTGGCGTGGTTCACAGCATCGTGAGCGTACCCCGTGCTCAGGAATTGCACAACGTAAAGTAAATAAATTTTTATTGCAGATTAATGTGGATTTTAAACATACCATGAACAAATAATGTACCACCTGAAAAGTAGAGGAGAGAAAGGATAAGGGAGAAGAGGAAGAGTCATTCTGGTGGAGGGGTCGGGGACTGGGTCTGGAGCAACAATTAGAAATACAATAAACACCCCTCGAAGGCCTTTGAGCCCTTGATTTGTGGCCGGAATCCATAGGGGAACAAGGGCGGTGGCCGGAACGGTGTCGGGAGCAGAAGCAGGAACCAGCTGACTCTGTTCAGGGGCCCGCTGTCCCAGCACAGGTCCCAGGTCACCTGCTGGCTCTCCAGCCCCTGCAGGAGTCGCTCCAGACTCCACCCCTGCCCGCAGAGACGCCGAGGACCCGGATGCCCTTGGGTCGAGCTCTGGAGTCGCACCGGCTTCTGCTCCTGCCCCGGACTCTTGAGAAGGAAACATAGTGGTGGTTGCAGCGGCTCCAAGGCCTCCGGGTGAGAGGAGGGAAGGTCCCCCACCCCACCCAGCGACGGCCTCTCCAGGGTCCTTTGCAGACACACAACTCACCCCAGAGCCTCCCCGAGAAGCCGTGGCCAGACACCCACACCAGGACCTCTGCCCTCTGCAGTCCGCACCCCGGGCTCTCAGTCTGCTCCTGGCCCCACACCAGCCCCCGGGGGCTCCTCCCTGGGTGGCCCAGCACCGCCCTGGTCCCATGAACACACATCTCCCACCCCAGCCTTCTCACCCTCGGGCTCTGGCTCCGGGGTCTCTGGGTCCTGATCCCACGACCCGTGAACCAGGACCCTGTGGGCGGGCCGGGGCGGTGAAGGAGGCCTTCCCAGGCCACCTCCAGGCTCTGCTTCCCAAGACCTCCGTGCGGCCACTCTCTCCCTGGGTCCAGGGTGGCCCTCCTGGGAGACGGGGCACACGCTCAACTCTGTAGGGCAGGTGTATCGGGATTCGGCCAGACGTTTCCCGATTTCATCGGTCGATTTCTGTAAAGACAGTGACCCGCGGCCATCCCGGAGACATCACAGCCGTGCCCGGCCATCCTCAGTGTCCTTCCACCCTCTCCACTGTGGCTCCCAGATTGGACACAGACCTGAGTGTGCATAGACCTGTGCCTGGGACACAGTCACATCCACCTACAGGGTTCGGGATGAACATCGGGGACAAGAGGGCCACCCCAGCACACCCTGTCCCTCCCAACCAGCCTTGACCGAGTGTGAGCCTGACCCGCCCCCCCAGGCATCTGACCCCTTCATCAGCCTGCACCTGCTCGGGTGGACCCTCCACACACGACCCCTCCATCCACACAGACACACAGACACACACACACACACACACACACACACACACACACACGGGGGGACATGGGGCCGCACAGGTCAGATCAGAGCGGTGTCGGGCTGGACTGGATGTCTCTGGGTCTCCCTGTGTTACCTTTGGGTCCCTGCGAGCTAGAGACCTGAGGCGTCCTGTGGACGACCTGACCCACTGTCTCCAGCGTCGGGAAGCGTCGCTGCCACTGGCTCCCCTGAGCCGGCAGCCGCGGGACACGGGCACACAACAGGAGAACATGTTCGTCAGGTGAAGGTGTCCCAACGAATGAGCCCAGTCGGGCGCTGTCTCCAGAACGTGGGTGCCTGGTGACCCGGGTTCTGAGTTCAATTGGGCTCTGTGACCAGGGAGGTGAGGTCACTTCCTGGGGTCCCCTTACCCGGCTTCCTGCTCCTACAAGAGCCCCTCCCAGGCTGCAAAGGGCTCCCCTCCACCCCATGCCCTGTCCCTACAGTGACACCAACACAGCCCAGGCACGTCCCCGCGAGGCCTGGGGCGGCCGGTGCCACGGCTTTGGGGCCACAGAGCTGGGTTCAGACCTGGGCTTTCCTCCTGACCAGTGCTGGGACCCTGCACAGACCCCGTGCCTCCTGGGGCCCCCCCGTCTCCCCATCTGCACAGTGGGGTCCTTGTGGCATCTACTTGTAGGGGCGCCATCAGGGAGCCACCTGTAGACACGTCCTGTGCCTGCTATCCCATGAGGCTCGTGGGCACACGTGGCCGTGGAGGATGAGGAAGGGGTGCGCCTGGCACGGAACACAGGAGAGGGCAGAGTGGAGTCTCCTTGAGGTCATGGCCTTCTGCTCAGCCCAGACCCTGGTGTGTGCCGACCACTAGGGCACCTGGACCCCAGCTGCCGGCAGGGCTCGGGGACAGTCACCAGAATGTGTCCCTGTGTCCTGTAGCTCTACACAACTCACCCTGTCCCTCCCAGTCACCCTTGACCTGGGGTGCGGACATGACCCTCCCATCAGCCTGCTCCTGTTCTGGGTGGCTTCCCCCCCACGTCCCATCCTTACAAGCACACACAGCCTCACACACACTCACAGACACAGGGAGGCTCGTGCGACTCACCAGTCGGATCAGGGCCGTGTCAGGCTAGACCGGCCAGTCCTGGGCCTCCCAGTGTCACCTTTGCGTCCCTCCGGGCACGTGACCAGAGGCTTCGGGGGTGAGCCCGGACCCACCGTCTGCAAGTGGGAAAAGGCTCTCCCTGTGGGCTTTCCTGAGACCACAGCCTCGAGATATCAGGACACAGCATGAGAACACGTTGCGCATTCGAAGGTCTCCAACCACGGGAGCTGAGTGGGGTGCTTCTCTAGAATGGGGGTACCTGTGATACACACGGGGGCATCTTGGGGATCCCCTGGCCATCGGCCTGGCGTGGCTCCCCTCATGGGCATGTTCCCTGGAGACAATGTCCCCGCCCCACACCACTTTCCTCCCCCACCGCCTGTCACCTCCAGGATCCACTCATCCTTTGACCCCCACGTGGGTGATTAGTTACGGGGGGCGGGGGACTGTGTTTCCATGCAATTGCGTGGACCTGTGCCCACTCGGGGATGCCCAGAGGAAAGGACCCCACATGGGATGGGTTCAGTGGTCCTCCAGGATCTTAGAGGCTCTCATTCCCTCGAAAACCGCATGGGAAAGTGAAGCCCTGGCCTAGGAGCCCGAAACCTCCCCAGCCCCTCTAGGCTCTGCTCACCTGGTGGGTCCCCGGCCAGTCCCTGCCTCTCCTGGCCTCAGTTTCCCGACTGTTCCATGAGCGCTTGGAGGAGGAGCTGCACCAGTCCGGCTAGAGTGGCCCCTGGCTCCCACCTTTGGGCAGGATGTGGTGCGGGAGCCTTGGGGGCGGGGAGGTGCTCCCACCAAAGGTCGAGGCAGGTGGAGCCCGCGCAGGTGCACCGGGACCATGGGACTGCGTGCACGGGACCACCTCGCGGCAGGAGCCCACGACACCTGGGGTCGCACGTATCCGATCTCCACCGCCTGCTCAGTGACCCTCATATCCTCTTAGGCCTGGGGCCACGGCCACTCCACCACTGGACGCAGCGGGTATGGAGACACGGGGGCAAGAGGGAAACGAGACAGACCCCCACCCTCCTGACCTGGCCCCCACACTCCACTCCACTGTTCATTCAGGCGTCTGGCTGAGCAGGGGGAGGGGGAGGTGGACACCAGTCTGGGCAGGGAGAGGTCAGGCCGCCTTTCCCTCCTCCCATCCCTTCCCCATGCCTTCCCGAGACCCCCCCCCCACAAGCTCCCCCACTTCGGACACCTTCACCTCCCTGCTTTCATCCCCCACACATCCACCGGAGGTGGGAGCCGCCGACCCCATCTTCAAAAAAGAGCACCGAGGTCCCAGAAGCTGGCATAGAGCTTGCGTGTCACAGGACTCTGACGTGGCCCCGCTGTGAGTGTCAACCCGGGTCACTCTGACCCGAAGCCTGGGCTTTCTCAGGACCCCGAGGAGGTGACCTCTGAAGCCAGCCTTAGAGATGAGGGTGTTCTGGATGGGAGCCATGGAGCGGGGCGGTGGTAGCAGGGGGCTCGAGGGGCAGGGATGGTGGGCTCCCTGGGGGAGGAAAACACTAGGGAGGAGGGAGGGGAACACCCTGGGGAGGGCATCTGGCCCAGTTCTCTCTGGGCTCGGACGTCAGGTAAGGAGTCGGGGGTCACCGCAGCTTGCCAGGCGCAGGGGACGTGACCAGGCAGTGTCGTCAGAGCCACGGCACCCTAGATGTGGAGGGAGCTCGAGGGCTTGGTATTTGCCCCCAGGCAAGCATGGATTCCCAGGCACCGGCCCGGGAGGATGATGTCGCCTCAGTCTCCTCCTCTGTAGAGCAGAGCAGGTCGTCGCTTCCTCCCGGGGCTGGATTCCCCGGCAGGTCCAGAGATGGTCTCCTGTCAGAGGAGTTGTTCAAGTGAGGTCTGTACCCGGAGAGGTCTCGGAGAGGGGACCAAGGGACGTGCCCCCTGCCAGCTCGGCGAATGCTCTCGTCCAAGCTGCCGATCCTCACTTCCAGGCCGGCACCGGTGATGCGGTGTCGCTTGCCGGCTTGGGGGACAGGGGCAGTGAGGAGCTGTGCTTGCGGACCCTGAGAGACAGAGCTCGTGAGGGCCCAAGGCTGCCCTGGGGCGTGTGGCGGCTGAGGCTGAGCTGAAACCCGATGTCTCTGGGAAGGACCAGGAGGACAGCCCGTGCCCTGGGGTCTCTGCGGGGGACTGGGAGGACAGCCTGGGCCCTGGGGTCTCCGGGAGGGACCGGGAGGACAGCCTGGGCCCTGGGGTCTCCGGGAGAGACTGGGAGGACAGCTTGAGCCCTGGGGTCTCTGGGGGGGACTGGAAAGACAGTCCGGTCCCTGGGGTCCCTGGGGGTACCGGGAGGTCAGCCAGGCATTGGGGTCTCCAGGAGGGACCGGGGGGACAACCCAGGCCCTGGAGTCTCCGGGAGGGACTGGGAGGAAATCCTGGAACCTGGGGCTCCTGGGGGGACCTGGAGGACAGCCTGGGCCCTGGGTTCTCTGGGGCGTGGGGGGGGACTGCGAGGACAGTCCAGGCCCTGAGGTCTCTGGGAAGGAAAGGGCTCCAAACTGAGACTCACAAGCTGCCGAAGCAACTTCCTGCCGAGTTTTCAGCGAAACCGCCTCTCAGTGTATATGGTGAATTCGGGGGCTCTCACATTCAAGTGCAGAGTCACAGCCAGTATAACCCGCTGACCCCCTACCCTCGCCAGGGAAATAGTCACCGGGAAGAGCTCTCTGGGCTGGGGGAGCGTTCCTCCCATTTCTCCTGGCCTGGGGGACCCCAGAGAACGTCTCCATTGTTCTCTGCCTCCATTGTTCTCTTTCCCTCCAAGGGAGGAGCTGCCCCGAGCACCCCTGCACCCTGGGTGTCCCCGCCCCCGGGTCCCCACTGCTGAGAAAGAGGCCACAGTGACCTGTGTCAGGAGTCTGGTGGGCCACCGCTCCTGGGGCCATGCCAGGCCCTGGTGACTGGATGGAAAGGCTGGATGGCTTTGGGGGCGGGGCCTCACTGGCGTCCCCTCTCCCCTTCCCCACTGCGGTCTGCGATCCGGGCCCTGTACGGGTGCTCCATCCATCACCGGTACCCGCCTTGTTCCTGCCATGGGAGTGATCGCTCTGCATCACCCATTTCACAGAGCAGGAGAGTGAGGCCCAGAGAAGGGAGGCAGGTGTTTTTGGGCACAGGGCTGGTCAGCAGAGAGCTGGAATACCACCTCCGGAGCCCCCGCCAGCCCGGGCAGGGCCCCCCCCGAGTCGAGGGTGATCCTTCCCCTTGTGCCTGGCCACTCATTCTTCCCAGACCTTGACGGTGGCCTGTTCCTTTTGGCCAAAGATATTGCTGGCCGACCAGGAGGGAGTCCAGCTGGTAGGACAGGTCTAACTACAGGACACAGGGACACCTGTGAGCTACCAGGAGCCACATTGTGGTCTCTGTCCCCGAGCCTGCCCGGCAGCTGGGGTCCAGGTGCCCTAGGTGTCGGCACACACCTGGGTCTGGGCTGAGCAGGAGGCCATGACCTCAAGGAGACTCCACTCGGCCCTCTCCTGGCTCCTGCCCGGTCTCACCTGTCCTCCCTGAGGGGCTCCAGGGCCCGGATCCAGGCCCCTGAGGGCTGCTCGGGCTCCAGCCGCGAAAGATGTAGAGCCTGTGGAACAGCTGGACCTCTTGGGGCTGGAGGGAGGGCCGGCCACCCACGGGCCTTGGCTGGGGAGGATGAGGGCCTCTTGGGGTGAGGAAGAGGCCGGGACCTGCTCCCGGGGTCACGGCTCATGTATACAAAGGGCTGAAATCACTGAGTGCCCGGGGGATGGCCAGTTACAGTGGCCCCCCGACACTTGGTCATCCTGGAGGTGGCCCCCGGCCTCCCCGGGCAGCTTGCCACCCTCTGACTCCACCCAGGGCTGCAGCCAGGCACAGGCTGGACCTCTGTCCAAGGTCCTGCCAGGAAGACAAGGCGGAAGGAGGAAAGGAGAAGGGGAAGGGGCGGACCGACTTCGCCCTGCCCTGAGTCGGCCTCCACTGCTGCCTCCAGGAGCCCTGGCCCAGCCATGGCCCAGGGTCCAAGCACCTGGACCCCGGGGTGGAGTCTGCGGTCCAGGCCAGCCGGGTGGGATGGGTGTAGTCACTGGCCGTCGTGTCCCCAGATGTCCAACCCACCTGGCCTCGCACCCTGAGGCTTGCCTGGCAGGGGAGGGCATGGTTCTGGGGCTCAGGAAGGTTGGGGTTCCAGAGTAGTTGGCGGAGGTGGGAACATGGGGGACCAGCCAGGTGGGGAGCGATCGGATTCATGCACGTCAGCGTCACCTCTGGATCATCCACAGGTGCTGAGTGCCGGTCCCTGGGCATACCTGGCCATGACACAGACCCGGCTGACCCTGGAGAGGGAGGCCTGTGTCCCCGGGGCACCTCCCATCCACCTACCCCCGGGGCGAGCCTGGGCCACGGCCACGCTGAGGCACTTTCCCGTCTGACCCTCAGGGACAGGGGGGACACTGAGGTCAGGAGAGGCAAGGACTGGCCTAGGACAAGTGAGGTGTGCAGGGTCCAAGGAGCAGGGCTGGTCTCGAATCCTAGGCCAGCCTCTACCCCCCATGGGGTTCTCCCTGGGAATGAGAGCCCCTGAGATGCTCGGGGGTCCCTATGCACCCCATCCGTGTGAGGCTGTGACCTCTGGGCATCTCCAGAAAGGCACGTGCACACACACACACACACACACACACACATATTCTGACCGTCCAACTGGAGATCAGAGGGGAGTCCACACTGGGAGGGGGTGGGTAATACGGGGGAAAGAAGAGAAAGGCTGGAGGCAGTGGGGCCATGGGGCAGGGACATCAGGATTCCTGGCAATAGCCCGGGACCCACCACATAGGGAGGGGATATGTGCCGGCTGAGGGTCAGGGGGTCCACAAGTGTCCGGGGGGATTGACAGGAACTAAGGTAGAACGGGGTCTGGGGTCCTGTGTCCACGACGCTGAGCCCATGGAACTAGGAAGTGTGGATGGGGCTACGGCACAGAAGGACTCAGCTTCCTCCTCCTAAACTGGGCTGCGTCGACAGTGTCCCAAGGGTCCCACAGGCTCATAGACGACTCTGTGTCCTGGGATCTTCATCCCTGGCCCTCTGTTCTCCCCTCCTGGGAAAATGCTTCCTACTCCCTCAAGGTCCTTTGGAGTGGAGGGCAGCCTGGCCGCCTGGAGGACCGAGGACCTGGGCTTGCAGCACGTGGCCGAGCAGCGGACCCTGGTGTGGGGACCGAGGTCAAGACCCTCCTTGATGGAGCCTCGGGTCCTCATTAGAAAGTAGTTCCCCAGGCAGCGCCCTGGCTGGGCCGAGGAGGCCTCATGAGGGAGCTGAGCACCGGGCCTGGGGAGCGACACGGGCCACAAGGGAGGCTTCTGAGGGTTGTCACCTGGACCCTGGAGCCCACAGGACCTGCGTCTATGAGACACAAAGAGAGAGACAGAGTCCGAGGCAGAGACAGAGAATGGACCCACGAGAGAGGAAACCAGAAATTCCATGCATCGGCCCAGAAATGACACCTGGTCATCATATTCTAGCCCTTAGAACCTGGTCACACGGGGCCGTCCACCCAGGAGGGGAGGGGTTGACAGAAGCACGTGGGACCAGGATTTGGGAAGGCGGGGAGCCACAGTGGGGACCGCCCATCACGTAGGCCCAGACCAGGCTCTGGGACCTGAGCCCAAATGCAATGGGGCCCCTGGAGTGCATGTCCGGAGGGCACAGGGTCTGAACGAGTTCACCTCCACCTTCCCCCGGGCCTGGCACCCAGGCAGGAGGGGTGGCTGTACCTGGACCCGGTGCAGACCCAGGCCCACGTGAGTGTGTTCTGTGCCAGGCCCACCCCTTCCTCGTCCTTCCACGATCACGTGTGCCCACGAGCTTCATGGGATAGCAGGCACGGGACGTGTCTACAGGTGGCTCCCTGATGGTAACCCTACGAGTAGATGCCAGAAGGACCCCACTGCGCAGATGGGTGACCGGGGGCCACGGGAGGCACAATGCAGGGTCCCAGCACTGGTCAGGGGGAAAACCGAGGTCTGAACCCAGCTCTGTGGCCCCAAAGACGCGGCACCTGCTGCACCAGGCCTCGCGGGGACGTGTCTGGGCTGTGTTGGTGTCACTGAAGGGACAGGGCATGGGGTGGAGGGGAGCCCTTTGCAGCCTGGGAGGGGCTCTTGTAGGAGCAGGAAGCCGGGTAAGGGGACCCCAGGAAGTGACCTCACCTCCCTGGTAACAGATCCCAACAGAACTCGGAACCCGGGTCACCAGGCACCCACGTTCTGGGGACAGCGCCCGACTGGGCTCATTCGTTGGGACACCTTTGCCTGACAAACATGTTCTCCTGTTGTGTGCCCGTGTCCCGCGGCTGCCGGCTCGGGGGAGCCCGTGGCCGCGACGCTTCCCGACCCTGGAGACATTGGGTCAGGTCGTCCACAGGACGCCTCAGGTCTCTAGCTCGCAGGGACCCAAAGGTAACACAGGGGACCCCGAGATTCCAGTCCAGCCCGACACCACTCTGATCTGACCTGTGCGGCCCCACGTCCCCTTCCGTGTGTGTGTGTGTGTGTGTGTGTGTGTGTGTGTGTGTGTTTGTGTGTGTGTGTGCGTGTGTGTGTAAGAGGGGTCGTGTGTGGAGGGCCCACCTGAGCAGGTGCAAGCTGATGAAGGGGTCAGATGCCTGGTGGGTGGGTCATGCTCACACCCCAGGTCAAGGCTGGCTAGGAGGGACAGGGTGTGCTGGGGTGGCCCTCTTGTCCCCAACGTTCATCCCGAGCCCTGTAGGTGGATGTCACTGTGCTCCGGGTGCAGGTCTGTGCACACTCAGGTCTGTGTCCGATCTGAGAGCTGCAGGGGGAGAGGGCGGAAGGACACTGAGGTGGCCGGGCGGGGCTGTGATGTCTCCGGGCCATCCGCGGGTCACTGTCTTTACAGAAATCAACCGATGAAATCGGGAAACGATTGGCGGAATCTGGATTCACTCGCCCTACAGAGTTGTGCATGTGCCCCGTCTCCCTGGAGGGCCACCCTGGACCCGTGGAGAGAGTGGCCGCACTGAGGTTTGGGGAAGCAGGGCCTGGAGTTGTCCTGGGAAAGCCTCCTCCAGCACCCCGGCCCCGCCGTAAGGTCTTCGTTCACTGGTCCTGGGACCAGTACTTGGAGTCCCCGGAGTCAGAGTCCGAGGGTGAGAAGGCTGGGGGTGGGCGATGGGGGTGCACGGGGCCCGGGTGGTGCTGGGCCACCCTGGGAGGAGCCCCCGGGGGCTGGTGTGGGGCCAGGAGCAGAGACTGAGAGCCCCGGCGGGGGACCGCAGGGGGGCAGAGGTCCCGGTGTGGGTTCCTGGCCGCGGCTTCTCGGGGAGGCTCTGGGGTGAGTTGTGTCTCTGCAAAGGCCCCTGGAGAGGCCGGCGCTGGGTGGGGTGGGGGACCTTCCCTCCTCTCACCCTGAGGCCTTGGAGCCGCTGCAACCATCACTCTGTTTTCTTCTCAAGAGTCCGGTGCAGGAGCAAAAGCCGGGTCGGCTCCAGAGCCGGGCCCAAAGGCATCGGGGGCCTCGGCGTACCTGCAGGCAGGCGTGGTATCCGGAGCGACTCCTGCAGGGGCCCGGGAGCCAGCAGGTGACCTGGGACCTGTGCGGGGACCGCGGGCACCTGAGCAGGGTCAGCTGGGTCCTGCTCCTGCTGGTTCCACTGTTCCCGCTTTCGCTCCCAACACTGCTCCTGCCATCGCCCTTCTCCCCGCCCCTGCCACTGCCCTTGATCCCACATGGGTGTCGGCCAAAAATCAAGGGGTTGAAGACCTATACAGGGTGCTTTTTTTATCTTGTTTTATTTTTTGTTTATTATATTTTATTTCAAATTCATTCTCCAATCCCTGACCCTGACCCCCCACCAAGATGTCTCTTCCTCTTCTCCCTTATCCTTTTTCTCTTCTAGTTTTTAGGTATTATGTTCTTTGTTCATTAGTTATAATCTATATTAATCTTCAATAAAATGTTTTATGTATTTTACGTTGTGCAATTCCTGAGCCCTGGGTACACTCACAACGCTTTGAACCCCGCCACAGAATTTTGCTGCAGAACATCTCGATCCCCAAGGGTCACCGTGTACCCAGAGCCCTCACTCCCCTTTCGTGCCCCCTCCAGCCCCTGGGAACCCCCAGTCTGCTTTCTCTCCGTGTTCTGTTACCTAGTCTGGAGGTTTCCTTCAATTGGAATCTTGTAAGAGATACCTTTGGGTCTGCACCGACTTTTCAGATGGGACTGATTCATTTTTGTACTTTGTGGCCGTTTGAAATAGACTTTTTCTCGTTTGATATTGAAATCACAATGGATTAAGGATTAGGTGGGAATATGGAGGCCCCTTTGGTGACAATGGGCACGGTCTCGGGGTGGAGACCCCTGTGCGTGCTGTGACACCACAGCCTGAAGCCAGACAGGACACGGCTGGTCCTCCCGTGGCCCAAACAGAAACCGGGAGATTCAGAAGGCCGGACGGTCACACCACAGAGGGGAGAGCATCCCTCACGACCCAGGGCCAGAAAGGTTCACAGGCCTCTGGGCCAAATAATGCGCCAAAGCCAGTGCGTTCCCCGGGATGGAGGCCAGACACGTCCCAGTCCAAGGGGAGGCGACCCCCATGGGAGCAGGCGTCAGAGATGCGGGTCGTCCCGGGGAGGGACTCGGGCAAGTGAAACCCGAGGGAGGCAGCGGTGGTCACCTTCAGACGGGCAGGTTTCTGTTCTAGGGACTGGCAGCCCAGGTGACAATGTGAGGAAGCCGAGGCCCCAGCCGATGCCCAGCGAGAAGTCCTTGTCCTGCAGGGGACCGGCTGGCCAAGTACTGGGAGAGCCCCCAGAGCCCGGGATCGGCCCTTCCCCAGACCCATGTGGGGCCCCAGGCAGGTTGGTCAGCTCTGCTCCCCTGATTCAGTGGGTAGGGGCCCTCGGCGGGTGGTGGGATCCCCCAGGAGGAGGGACCCCGAGCCCCAGGACGCCAAGATGCACGCCTGCGGGTAGGACAATCCAAAGTCAAGGAGATGGGCTTCCTGACCCAGCTCGTCTTACTAGTGACTCAGGCTGTGCTATTAGCCCCGGTGTCCCCATCTGTGACATGGGGACATAACGGGCCTTCTAGATGGGTTGGCGCATTCCCTGAGACATGAGGTGGAATCGTGGCCTGGTGCCTGGAGGACATAAGGGGCCACCTGGAAGGCTGTCCCAGAGTCCCCCAGGGCACAGGATTCTGGAAGCCCCTCCTTGGCCCCTGCCTGCTGTCCCCCTTCTGGGAACACTCAGCGTTGTTTGCGGAGGAGGTGAAGATGATCCAGGAGGTCAGCAGGTCCTACGTGGAGGAAGGTCAGCGCTGGAGGGACAGAAGGACGTGTCCCGCGCCCACTTCCAGGGCCCGAGCTGTGACGCCCTCTGACCTGACCTGGTGTGGACCCCGCTTCTGTGGTTTCACTCCCTCCCTCCATCCCTCCCTCCTTCCGTAATTCAGCCAGGGATCTCAGGTGCCTGCCGTGTGCCGACCACCGTGACCTCATCGGTTTGCACGACCCAACGGGGTCCCCCACGTGGCATCTTCCTTGGCACGGTCTGAATGTTCCTGGCCGTGTTCCCTGTGGCGAGTCTGGGAGGGAGGCCTCTGCCCATGTTCCCGGCAAGGAAACACGAGTCCAGAAGGTCCAGACGACCTGCCCCAAGTGCCAGCGTGTGGAGCCTGGACAGAGGGTGGTCCCTGAGCAGAGGAGGACTTAGGCCCACGCAGCCCGGAGGAGGAGGGGGAGCACCGTGGCGGCCTGGAGCTCAGGGCTTCTGGGAGACGGTGTCCTAACCAGACTGGCTCTGTCCCCAGCGCCGTAGGGGTACCCGCGCTCCCTGGGGCACGTGGCCCTGGCTGGCAGGAGAGGAGGTGCCTCTGGGGCAGGACAGAGCCCTCAGGTAGAGCGGAGGGTCGCAAGTGCTCCCCAAGGGGCAGGTGGACTCGGGCACCCTGAGGTGGCATCACCGGGACAGCAGTGCCTGCGGCTGGGGTCCCCACACCTGTCCCCTCCTCAGGCCCAGCAAAGGCCCGTCTGCATGGCGTTTACCCCCAAACACAAAGTCTGGGCCAGGAACCACCCTCTTCAGGGCCTTGCCCTCATTCTCTCTGCCCACCTCAAGTTACAAAAATGGACAATAGTTCAGGTGGCGGTGGATGCCCAGAGATGTTTGTGTTTCTGACCCACGTTGTGACGTCGCTGTGTCCGGCCGGCCGTGGAGTCGCGAAGAAGCAGGTGGAACATCTGGCAGCCACCAGGACCCGGCCCTGCAGGGGGCGGGGCTTGGCTCCAGTCGAAGGTTGGCGACCCGCCCACCGTTCAGTTCTGCAGCCCCCGCTCCCCGAGCCTCATCATTGCTGCTCCGTGAAGCTGCTACTGTTTGCTTTTCGGGGCTGTGACTTCTCTGAACCGCGTGAGGTCTGTTTCCTTTGTTGTGTGTGGCCCCTGGAGTCTCTGTGCGGCCAACTCAGGGGTCACTCAGCGGCCGGGCAGAGAGGTCGCCCGCGTCTCTAAGTTATAGAGAGGAGGTTCCCACAACCTTGCCCTCGGGTTCGAATAACGTTGGGGCGGCTCAGAGAACTCAGACAAGCCTGTCACCTCCTAGATCGCCCGTTTGTCACACAGGACAGCACTCGGGACCAGCCGGGCGGAAGGGATGGGGAGCACAGGGCAAGGTGCAGAGGAGGCTCGGAGCCCCCCTGCTCTCTGCCCATCATCTGTGCTTCCTGACCGATCGGGTCCTTCCTCCCAGCTCGTCTCGTAACGCCAGCCAAAGACCCTGAGGGCAGCCAAACTAACCCTCAAGCAACAGGGACGGACGTCCCTGACGTCAGCAAGACCCCGCGGGATTGACCCCAAGACAGCGATCGACCCGACCTTCACTGTCTACCTCAAGTACCCATGACCATTGTCCTAGATTGTCCTCATGTAAAATCCTAAGAAACAAATAAAACTTCACAGGGTGGGGGGGCACCTGTCATGATCTTGCAGCTTGTGATTTCAAGTCCTGCATCAGGCTCTGTACTAACAGCTCCGAGCCTGGATCCTGCTTCCGATTCTGTGTCTCCCTCTCTCTCTGCCCCTCCCTTGCTCATACTCTGTCTCTCCTGTCTCAAAAATAAACATTAAAAAAATTTAAAAAAGAAAGAAAAAGAGAGAGAGAGAACCACCACCAGGACTGTCTGCAGCACCTTGAGATGTCAGCCCCGTCTTCCCAGCACCGGCCTCACCGAAATGGTCCTTTCTTGAGTCACCACCCTTTCCTGTGTCTCTCTGCCCTTGGCTTTTGTCAGCGGTGAGTGGCCAAACCTGGTCTGTTGGGATCCTCGAAGCCAGTGCCCGTGCACACTCGGGCCCCCGTGACAGTAACCGAGCATGTCACACTCTCTGCTATCTCCACGTGTTCACCAGTCGGATGGGCGTTCGGGGAGGCTTCATTACACGGGCACGATTGATTGGATCACTGGTCACTGGGGACTGAACGCCGTCTCCGGCCCCTCTCCCTCCCCAGAGGTGGCGGGAGGGGATGGAAAGTTCCAGCCATCTAATCCCAGGGTTGGCTCCCCCAGCAGCCAGCCTCCCCCCTCAGGTAGAGTCCAAAAGCCACCCATGAACACAGCAAAAGGCAGTGTCACGGTTTTCATCACTCGGGAAATTGGGGAAATCTGTGCCAGAAACAGGGGCGAAGACCAAATATATATTTACCTTGAAGCACAGTATCACGGTGCGTATTCAGTGGTGCACAACCGATGCCCAGATCTTTTGCATCTTGCAGAACCGGAACTCTATACCCGGTGGACAACAACTCCCGGTCTCCCTCTCCTGCCCAGCTCCCCAAAACCACCCTGCTCCTTCTGCTTCTGTGAGGCCGACCACTCTACATACCTCATCTCATAGAAGTGGAACCGTGCAACGTTTGTGTTTTCGTGACTTGCTTAGTTCTCTTCGCATCCTGTCCTCAAGGTTCACCCACATGGCAGGTGTCAGCAATTCCTTCCCGCTGAAAGCTGGGTGATGAACCAATGCACGTTCCTACCACGTTTTGTTCATCCATCACTCACTGGTGGAGGTGGACACTGGGGGTGCTCCTGCCTCTTGGCTGCTGGGAATTGTGCTGCTGCAACTTGGGTGTGCAAATAACTCTTCACAATCCTGCTTTCAATTCTTTGAATGTGTATCCAGCAGTGGAATGGCTGCATCATATGCCGGTTCCATTTTTAATGCTTGAGGAAACACCACACTGCTTTCCAGAGCGGTGGCAGATTTTACTTTCCCACCAACAGGGCACGAGGGTTCTGATTTCTCCACATCCTCACCAATACTGGTTATGTTCTGGTTTTTCTCTTTGCTGTTTATAATAGTAGCCCCATCCTAGCCTGATCGGGGTTGGGGGGGAAGTAGACTCAGATTGTTAAAATCAGGAATGAACGTGGAGACATCACTACCAACCTTACAGAAATAAAGAGGATTATAAGACGATACCACAAAGAGTTTTCCACCAGCACATCAGACAGCCTAGATAACACGGGTAAATTTCTGGGCGCCTGGGTGGCTCATTCATTAAGACTGACTTCGGCTCAGGTCATGATCTCACAATTCGTGTGTTCAAGTCCCACATCAGGTGAGCTCGAGCCCCACTTCAGGTAAAACACAAGTTCCAGTCAGCCCCACTTCTCTCTCTCTCTCTCGCTCTAAAAAAAAAAAGGATCAATTCCTAGAAATATAAACACTACCAAAAACAACTCAAGAATAAATAATAAATCTGAATAGACCTATAGTAAGAGATTGAATCAGGAATCAAAACCCTCCCAACAAAGAAAATCTCAGTGCCAGGATTCACTGCTGGTTAATTCTAACAACCATCTGACAAAGAATTAACATGACTTGTCCCCAAATTCCTCAAAAAGAGAGGAGGGGCACTTCCTAATGCATTCACCATTGTTATCTTCTCCCTAGGAGATATTGTTCTCGTGGTTTCCTTTAGGTATTTGTGCATATTTGAAATAGTTTGTTTTAAGTAAGTCTAGAGAGTCTAATGCATGAGCTTCCTCAAGAACGGTTTCTGTCAATTGCTTTGTTTTCAGTGGTATACGGGGTCCATGTTCCTGTTTCTTTGCACACCTCAAAAGTGTTTTTTTTTAGTTGGCGTGTCCGGGTGGCTCAGTTGGTTAAGCATCCGACTTCAGCTCAGGTCACGATCTCATGATTTGTGAGTTTTGGCCCCACATCAGGCTCTCTGCCGTCAGCACAGAGCCCACGTAGGATCCTCTGTCCCTCTCTCTCTCTGCCCACCCCCATTCATTCTTTCTCTCTCTCAAAATAAATAAACTTTTTTAAAAAAGTGTTTTGGGGGAGGCACCTGGGTAGGTCAGTCGGTTAAGCGTCTGACTTCAGCTCAGGTCATGATCTCATGGTTTGTGGGTTCGGGCCCCACGTCAGGCTCTGTGCTGACAGCTTGGAGCCTGGAGCCTGCTTCGGATGCTGTGTCTCCCTCTGTCTCTGCCCCTCCCCGCTAGCTCATGGTCTCTCTCTCTCAAAAATAAATAAACCTTAAAAAAATAAAAAAGTAAATAGAAAAGCATCCGACATAAAATTGGAGCCGTTTACAGTGGCAAGTGACCCAGAAATTGTAACAGTTGGACGACGTCACGGAGAAATAGCAGTGGCAACGCGGACCGCCCTGTCCTTGATGTGAGAAGGGAGACGCGAGGCGGAGAGACTGCAGCACTCAGTCCTGGCCGGGGCCTCGAGGAAGCGCACAAGGCAGGTTTCCGGGACAACCCGCAATTCCCTTCATCCGCCAGAAACATTTTAGTGGCAGTGACAGGGCAAGCGCAACACCCACAACACCGCAGTGACCGAGGGAGGCCACGGGGGTGGGGGGGGCTGTCCTGCCCCAGCGGGCGGCGGGCTGTGCCTCAGGCTGCCGGGAAGCCAGGCACCAGCCAGGGGGGTCCTGATCCGGCCTCACCTTCACGTCCTGCCCGCGGCTGCAAGCGACCTTGCAACTCTGACCAGGAACCCGAAGAGCAAGGGGTCTTGCTGGAGCCGCACCCCCGGCAGGCCCCCGGTCAGGCCTAACTGTGCCCGTGCCGGATGCGGGCGGTGCCGGGCCTCGGCGATGTCCCGCGACCGGACAGAGAAAGGGAGCGGCGACAGGCCATCTTCTCTGACGGCTGGGGTCAGGGTGGCACCCCTGACGGAC
Organism: Acinonyx jubatus; assembly: GCF_027475565.1. Classification (NCBI taxonomy): domain Eukaryota; kingdom Metazoa; phylum Chordata; class Mammalia; order Carnivora; family Felidae; genus Acinonyx; species Acinonyx jubatus. The sequence continues at coordinate 2,100,472 of NC_069391.1, forward strand.
ACTAGGCCAGCCCGTCTTCAGTCCCGGATGCCCTGGTGACTCTTGGGCACGGTCACATACCTCAGCTTCTTCACGACGGCGGGCCAGCCCAGCAGTTGTTCGTCCCACAGGTACTCGGGGGACAGCACCTTGGTGGGCTTGTGGTCCAGCAGGTACCTGTTCAGGTGGCTCTCGTCGTGCCACACGGCCTCGATGCCGTGGGCCCGGTCGACCACCGTGGCCTGGTGACACGCCGACGTGAGCCGCAGAACCTCGGCCACCGACCCCCCGCAAAAGCCTCCCGCGTAGTAAAAGTCGCCCTCGTCCCTGGGGACGTGCGCCTGGGACTGCGGCCGGCGCTCGTAGGTGAAGGCCTCGCGGGCCGCCCCGTAGAAGCCGGGGTGCAGGGTGCCGAAGAGCGGGGACAGGATCTCCACGCCCACGTGGTCGCGGAACCTCATGTCCACGTCCGCGCACACCAGATAGTCCACCTCGTGGAGGAAGCGCCGGATCATCTCCATGCGGTGCGTGGACACGTCCTGCCAGCGCCAGTAGCTCCGGACCTCCAGGACCACCCCCTGCCTCCCTTCCCCGAGGGGCGCGCGGGGCACATCCCCCGGCCGGTCGGTGAACACGTGGTAGGAGACCTTGTGTCCCACCATGACGTGCTTCTCCGCCGTCTGCAGGAACAGCTCCAGGAAGGCCACGTATCTAAGACCAACAAGCACCCCAGGAGAGACGGTGGGTGTTAAACACAATCAAACAGCAGCAGAAAAACAGACTTAGGCAAAACCAGCTTATAATACCATGGCCATCCCTTGAGGACATCATGCTAAGTGAAATAAGCCAACTGCAAAAGTCAATCTAGTTGACGGAGGTGTCCAGAAGAGGCAAGTTCATAGGAACAGACAGCAGAAGGGTGGTTGCCAGAGGCTGGGGGAGGGGGGAATGGGGAGCTAGTGTTCAATGGGCACAGAATTTCAGGTTTGCATCTGAAGATGGATGTTGGGGATGGTTGCCCCACAATGTGAACACTTAACACCACCGAAACGCACGCTTACAAATAGTTAAGATGGTCAATGTTCTGTGCATTTTACCATGATTAAAAATCAAAAGATATGGGGCGCCTGAGTGGCTCAGTCGGTTGAGCGTCGGACTTCAGCTCAGGTTATGATCTCAGCCCGTGAGTTCCGAGCCCCGCGTCGGGCTCTGTGCTGACAGGTCAGAGCCTGGAGCCTGCTTCCGATTCTGTGTCTTCCGATTCTATGTCTAATATTTTAAGATATTAAAATTTTTTTAATTGAAAGATAAAAATAAAACCATAGCCAATCTACTAGACTAGCTAAAGACCATGTATCTCAACTGGATAGTAAAAGGAGGCCTTCAGACTGCTTGGGTATGGAGCAGATAGTCTCAACCACAAGGTATTTTCTTAGTCCACAAGGCTGGCCAAAGTTCAAATGATAGATAATGTCCAGATGATGGATTTCTCCAACCCACGACCCTCAAATGGTTCCTTGTCCTTAAGAAAAACTAAAAACGAATTCAGGACACTACAGTGGTCCTCCAGACCCTACAAGACCCGCCTCTGATGTGGTCTCCTTCTCCTCTTGTCCACCTTTTTGTCCGGGCAGGCTGGCTACTTGATGTTCCCGACACAGGCCAGGCATGCTCCTCTGGGCCCTCATACTGCCTGTTCCCTGGGGCTGGGACCCTGTTCCCTGCAGTGCTCACCCCCTATAATAGCTTCCATTCCTTGACCAATGCCCAGAACTGCATATGCCTCATAGGTCTCCCTGCTAGCATCAACGCAGATGCATGAGGCGGTGGGGAGAGGGAGCGGATGCTGCAGGCTATGCCCTCGAACGGGTGTACATTTTACGACGTGGAAATTATAACCCAATAAGAAAGAGCAAATAGATACACAAATAAATATGAAGATACATCCCTCTCCACCCCTTACCCAGCCTTAGGTATTCTTTTAGAGCCCCTATCACCACCTTGACATATTTTGTATTTGTGTTTACTTCTTCTCCCGTCTTTTCCATCTTTACGCATTCTTTCCGTCTAGAACGTAGCTCCGTGAAAGTAGGCCTTTGTCTGCTTGGGAAACTACCTTACCCCTATTGTGCACACGTCATAACTGCTCAGTAAAGGTCTTTTTTAACAGATGACTAAGTGAATACGTCGGTGTGGCTGAGAGTACGGGAAGGCAGGCAGGCACTCTCATGTACCCTTGGTGCAAGTAACCATTTGTATAACCCTTTCGGAGGGCATAGGAGAAAATACACTCAAACTTTAAATGTGTATATTCTTCCCCCGATTCCACTGCCCGGACTCTATGCCGCAGATCTACTCGTATGTGAGTATAAGGACCCAGGTATAAAAGTTCACGGGCGACTCACGCCGTCAGATGCTGGTGAGGCAGGTAGAGCAGCCGGAGTTTCCGTGTATTGTGAGTGGGGGCGTGAAACCGGAAAAACGTGTGGAGTGGTTCTTTACGAAAGGAAAGCCGTCTCTCGCCTAAGCCTGAGTGGTTCTACTCCTAGATGTCCAATGGAGAAAAGGTAGATTGCGTGTCCGCAAAAGGTCTGTCCAACATAACTCATATTTACTTATAGTGTCCAAGCCCTGGAAACAGGAGTCCGTCAAGACGGAAAGTGCAGCAGGCAACTGTGGTGCGCCCACCCCACGGAACGCTAAGCAGCAAGAAAGGGCTACCGGTTCACGCAAAATCACGGCTAAATCTCAAAATTACGATTCTCAGAAAAGGCAGCACAAAGCAGGATATGCTTTAGGGCTCCAGGAGGCAAACATAATCTTAGAGTAGGAAAGAATCAGGACAAGCGATGCCGCAGGAGAGGCTGTAGGGGGAGGGGTTGGCCTGAAAGGGGCACGACGGAACGTTCTGGGGGTGATGGGAACACTGTATACGTAGAAAGAATTTTGGTTACACAACGATATGTATTCGCCAAAACCCAGGGAATTCGTGTATGTACATTTTGCCTGGGAAGAAGAAAGACCATAAACACATCTCAAGCTCCAGTTAATGACATGCACAGAGAAGTATTTAGGGCGAGTGTGCTGATGTCCCAGATTTACCTTCACACATGGCAAAAGCAACTATGAATGGATAGATGGACAGAAGGATGACCAGACGAGTAGATTAGCGATCACGCAAGTACAATAAAATGTTAATTGTGAAGCTTATGGACTTATGGGAAACCATAAAAAGAAATAATATATGCATGATGGGAATCCCAGAGGGAGGAGAGAAAGAGAAATGGGCAGGAAATACATTTACAACAATAATGGCTGAAGACTTCCCAAATGAGAGACCCGGACATCTGGATTCATGAGGCTCAAAGGACCCCAAATAGGTTGAATCTGAAAAGGGCTACGGAGAGATGCGTTATAATTAAGTTGTTAAAAGTCAAAGATAAGGAGGGTGCCTGGGTGGCTCAATGGGAAGAGCATGTGACGCTGGAAACTGTGCAGGCCACGAGAGAGAGGGATGATATAGTCAAAATGCTGAAAGAATACGACACCCAGCAAAGCTGATTTCCAGAAATGAAGGAGAGAGAAAGCGTTCCCAAACAAAAGCTAAGGGGGTTCATCACCAGTAGAGCCACCTTACAAGAAATGCTACAGGGCATCACACTCTTCCAGCAGAAGGAAGAAGACGCTGACTAATATGATAAAAACATTAATATATTGATAAAATCCACTGGTCATGGTAAACATACAGTCAAGGTCAGATGTTGTAATGGCGGTGCATAAATCACAACTCTAAGAGTTAAAAAAACAAACATAAAAAATCCAACCCTGAATATAGTAATCTGTTTATGTAAACAATATTTAAAAATATGTGAATTGTAGCACCAATCACCTAAAATGTGAGACAGAGAGAGAGAAGTGAAAGTATTGTTTATAGAAGCTATTGAAATTAAGTTGTTATCAGCGTAGAAAAGGTTGTTATAAACAGAAAATATTTTATGTAAGCCTTACTACCCGCAGAGGGAAAATCTGTAGTGGATACACTACCAGGAATAGTAAAGGAGTCAAAGCTACCGGTGAAAAGTCATCCAGCCACAAAAGAAGGCAGCAAGAGAGGAAGCGAGCAACAGAGAGTCCACGGAACAGTCAGAAAACAATGAACAAAATGGCAACATGAAGTCCTGACCTCTCAAGAATTACTTGAGACCTCTCAAGAATTACCTTTTTTAAAAGGTAAAAGGATTCTCCACTCAAAAGATGTCGAATGGCTACATGGATTAAAAAAAAGTTTTTCAAAGATCCAACAATAGTCTGCCTAAAAGAGACCTACTCTAGCTTTAGAGACCAGACCAAGAGTGAAGGAATAGAAAAAGATATTTCAAGCAAACTGACAGAAAGAAAGACGGGAAGATATATTTATATCACACAAAGTAGGCTTTATTTTTTTTTTTAATTTTTTTTTTCCAACGTTTATTTATTTTTGGGACAGAGAGAGACAGAGCATGAACAGGGGAGGGGCAGAGAGAGAGGGAGACACAGAATCGGAAACAGGCTCCAGGCTCTGAGCCATCAGCCCAGAGCCTGACGCGGAGCTCGAACTCACGGACCGCGAGATCGTGACCTGGCCGAAGTCGGACGCTCAACCGACTGCGCCACCCAGGCGCCCCCAAAGTAGGCTTTAAGCTAAAAATGATCAAAGAAGACAAAGAAGGTTATTCTATAATGATAAAGGGGTCAATCCATTAAGAAGATATAACAATTGTAAACATTTATGCACCCAACAACATCAGAGCATTTAAACACATAAAGCAAATACTAACATAACTAAAAGGAGAGATAAACAGCAATACGATATTGATGGCTGACTTTAATAAGCCACTCTCAAAAATGGATAGGTCACCTAGATAGAGAATCGGTAAGGGAGCAGCATATTTGAACAAGACTATAGACCAAATGGACCTAACAGACAACATAGAACATTCCATCTGATAGTGGTAGAACATATGTTCTTCTCAAGGGCACATGGAACATTTTCTAGGATAGACCATATGTTAGGCCACAAAACAAATCTTAGCAAACTTAAGAAGATTGAAATCATACAAAAGAAAATATTCAAATGGCCAACAGGTACATGAAAAGGTGCTCCACATTACTCATTGTCAGAGAAACACGAATCAAAACCATGAGGCATCCCTTCACACCCGTTAGAAGGCTCATCTCAGGAAGACAAGAGACACAAGTGCCCGAGAGCATGTGGAGAAAAGGGCACATTTGTGCACTGTCGGAAGATGGTAGGGAGGCCCCTGCAAAGTTAAAAACAGAACTACCCAGGGGCACCCGGGTGGCTCGGTCAGTTAAGCGTCCGACTTCGGCTCAGGTCATGATCTCACGGTCCGTGAGTTCGAGCCCCGCGTCGGGCTCTGTGCCGACAGCTCAGAGCCTGGAGCCTGTTTCAGATTCTGTGTCTCCCTCTCCCTCTGCTCCTCCCCTGTTCATGCTCTGTCTCTGTCTCAAAAATAAATAAACGTTAAAAAAAATAGAAAAAAAAAAAAAACAGAACTACCCTACAATCCAGCAATCCCACTTCTGGAGATGTAGAAAGAGATAGATGATAGAGATGGGGGTAAAGATAGGAAATTAAATCAGTATCTTTTTTAATTTTTTAAAAAATGTTTTATTTCATTTTTGAGAAAAAGAGCACAAGCAGGGGAGGGGAAGAGAGAACGGGGGACAGAGGATCCGAAGGGGGCTCTGCACTGACAGGCCCACAGCAGCAAGCCCAATGTGGGGCTCGAAATCACGAACTGTGAGATCATGAGCTGAGCCAAAGTCAGACACTCAACTGACTGAGCCACACAGGCACCCCAATATCCTTTTTTAAGGTTTTTTTTAAGAGAGAGAGGGAGAGGAAGAGAGAGAGAGAGAGAGAGAGAGAGAGAGAACCCCAAGCAGGCTCCACACTCACACTCAGCTCAGAGCCTAATGAGGGGCTCCATCCCATGACCCTGGGACACTCAGCAATCATTTTAGGTGATTGATGCTCAATGGACTGAGCCACCCAGGTGCCCCTAAATCAGTATCTTGAAGAGATACCTGCCCTCCCACGTTCACTGCAGCAGTATTTACAACAGCCTGGACAGAGAAACAACCCAAGTGTCCACCAACAGATGGCTGGATAAACAAAGTGTGAGATATATAAATATTACTTGAAAGAAAGAAAGAAAGAAAGAAAGAAAGAAAGAAAGAAAGGAAGGAAGAAAGGAAGAAAGGAAGAAAGAAAGGAAGGAAGGAAAGAAAAGGAATCCTGCCATTTGCAACAACATGGCTGACACTCGAAGCCATTATGTAAGTGAAATAAGCCAGAGAGAGACAGATAAGTACTGTGTGATCCCACTTATGTGTGGAGTCTTTAAATAACAAAAACAAAAACAAAAAACCCCGAGTCCACAGAAACAGACAATAAGTGGTTACCAGGGGCAAGAGGTGCAGGACTGGGGAAAGCGGTGAAGGTGGTCGAAAGGTACGGATTTCCAGACATAAGATAAATCAGTTGTGGGAACGGAGCGCACAGCATGGCCACTGCAGCTGACATACCATATCGCATATTTGAAAGTTGCCGAGAGTAGGTCCTCCTGGGGTGATCGTTTCACGACACATACACACATCAGACAATTATGTTGTACGCTTTACATCGAGACGATGTTATATATTGATTATATCCCAATAAAACCAGGCAAAGTGAGAAGGGGAAAAACAAGAACGTTAGCGGCGGAGTCCGGGTGGTGGGCAGACACACGTTCACTGTGACATTTTCGCAACTCGGCCGCGCAACTGAAAAGCTTCGCCATGCAAGGTTGTCTGCAAGGGTGCTGCCTGAGGCAGCTCTCCGGAACGGTCAGCTCAAGTGGGGAATGCAGTGGCTCTGGAGTAAGAGTGGGCAGCCATTCGAAAGAATGAGGAAGGTCTGCGTGTGCCGACGTGCAAAGGCGCCCGACACATGCCGGCGAAGGTGCCGGATGTGAAACACGAGCCGGTTTCCAAAGCAAACAAGCTAACCCCAAAGCCGTAAATGCAGCTTGGAGCCTTCAGGTCCAACTCCACCGCATAGTAAGCCTGCTCCGGCTAAATGGGACGCCAAGCCTCAGTCAGCCTCCCAGGGGAACGCATCGGGGCGGCCGAGCACCTGCTCATGGGTTTGGGTCACAGGGTTAGTCCCGCTAAGTGGTCAGCAGTGGCTGCCAGGCCTCTGAATGGTTGATACGGTCACTTCTGGAGCAGACGACTCTCAGGTGTGGGGCTGCTATTTTGAGCAGGGGTGTGCCTGGTGGCCCGTGCAAATCCCACCAGGTTCACCTGTCCACAAAGCCACCCACGCCTCCCCCTCCCCCTGTGAGCACCCCATCCTGGCAAAGGGAGACATCTGGTGAGGAGTGCCCCCTACCTGGGGCTTGGCTTCCTGGTTTAGCTTGGGCACGTGTCCTTCTCCGCACAGCTGCCAAGATCTTACCTACCTATTTTTTTCTTTAAGTTTATTTATTCTGAGAGAGAGAGAGAGAGAGAGAGAGCGCGCGCAGGGGAGGGCCAGAGAGAGAGAGGGAGAGAGAGAATCCCAAGCAGGCTCCACACTATCAGGGCAGAGCCCAGCTCGGAGCTCAGACCCAGGTGCTGTGAGATCATGACCTGAGCCAAAGAGTCAGACACTTAACCGGCTGAGCCACCCAGGCGTCCCAGATCTCACTTACTTTCTGATGGCAAAAATGGTCAGTCCAACGGTGGTGTTTTCGAATTGTGCATCCAGAATGGCAGAGTCAAAGACCCTGTCCCAGATGACAGGAGCAAACCAGGGGGTCATGACCAGCACGTCTGCCCTCCTAGAGGGAACAGGTCACAGTGCGTTAGAGCAGGGCATGGAAAGGTGGGCCAGGGAAGGAAGGACCAAAGGTCCACAGTCCACGAGAGCGCAGTTAGACGCAGCCGGGATTCCAGACTCCCAATCCAGTGCTCTCTGCCTCACAAGCTCAGCCCCTGAGCCCTGACCCTGCCATTCCCTCACTGCCCCATGTGGAGTGTCTTCTGAGCACCGCCAAGTGCTGGGTCCCACAGGACACTCCTTCTGGGAGGCCCCCAACCCCATTTCCAAGAAGGAGCTGCATCTCAGTGAGAGCAATAGCCAAGCCCTTTCCCAGCAATAGGGACTTGGCCATAAGAAACATATATTCAGTCTTTGACCCCAGATCCTGACAAGGGGCTCCTAAACCCCTTGGAACTTCCTGGGTGATAGGGACACCTTTTGTTTTAATGAGGTGACCCGGGGCGGGCTCCTGGATGGCTCGGGATGGGGACTGGCCACCGGAAAGACCACGCCGTGGTCAGAAGCGTGACACTGCAGCCCCAGCCCCCACCCTCCCGGCAGGTGCGCGTGTGAGGGAGCCTCCACCAGATCCTGACGACGGGGTCCGAGAGGGCACGGAGGCTCCCTGGCCTCCCCACGCCGCCCCCTGGGGACCTGTGCCCCTGGCTGCTCCCGCGACCTTGGTGATACGCCGAGACTCTAGCATAGACGGTCTTCTTGGGTTCTGGAGCCACTCTAGAAAGTCATCGAGCCCGAGGAGGGGCCGGTGGGAGCCCTGAGCCACAGCCGGTCCGTCAAAAGCACAGGTGACAACCTAGAACTTGCGACTGGCACGTGGGGGGCGGGGGGCGGGCTGTGGGAGTGAGCCCCCGCCGTGGGGGCTGCTGACTGGGGGGAGCGGCGGCATCGTTCCCTGTGGGAAACCTACCTGTTTGCTGGGAGTAGGGGGTAACACGAGTTTTCTTCAGGGACAAAGCTAGGCTTCCAGCCCCCTCCCATCTCGAGGGCTTCCCCTCCCCCCGGTGTAGCCCCACAGAACGTTCTCTGTCCCTTCGCCACCCTAGCCCGCACGGACGCCTCTCTCCTCTCCTCCCATCCCGTCTCACGAGTGCCCGTTCACTCGTGGCTTCTCGGGACACCGCTCCACGACCCACGGGAACAGGCTCACGCCAGCCTGTCCCTCCAGATGGGCTGTGTCCAACAGAGATTTGTAACTTAAAATTGTTCTAGTAAGCACACAAAGGTAAAAGTGACCAGGTGAGGGGTGCCTGGGGGGCTCCGTCGGTTGAGCGCCCAACTTCGGCTCAGGTCACGATCTCACGGTTTGTGAGTTTGAGCCCTGCGTCGGGCTCTGTGCTGACAGCTCAGAGCCTGGATCCTGCTTCTGACCCTGTGTCTCCCTCTGCCCCTCCCCCACTCATGCTCTGTCTCAGGTAAAGTTACAATTAATCTGGTGTATGTTGTTTAACCCGCGACGTCCAAAGCACCATCCTTTCAATACGTGATCGGTTTTTAAAATAAGAGACTTCGTATTTTTGAGATATTTTAAATGGAGCGCTTCGGACCTGGGGGTGTGTGTGTGTGTGTGTGTGTGTGTGTGTGTGTGTGTCCTCCCCAGGGACAGCCCTCTCATTCCAGGGAGGTCACGTGTCCGGTGTCACGGCCTCCGGGTGGCTCTAAGGACTCAAGGAGGCGTGGGTACTGGTGTCAGAAATGACAGTGCACACCCGCAGCTCTCCCGGCACAGGGCTCGCGCGGCCTGGCTCGGAACCCGACCGCGCCCTGGCCGGTCGCACAGCTCAGGCAAGCACCTTCACTTCTCTGAGCCTCAGTTTCCCTGCTTGTAAGGCGAGGGCTGACCAGCGTGGCCTCAGGGCGACCTTCCTGTCTGAGGCCACAGGGACCGGCTGCCAGCGCCATCTGGGGCACAACAGCCAGGAGGTGCGGGCTGAGGAGGCCGGGCGCCTGCACCGGGGGAACCCAGCCCAGACCTGTCCTGCGTCCCCAGGAAGAGACGAGAGAGGGTTCCGTGCCTTCTGTGGACACCCATGCTCCCCGGGCCCAGGAGTTGGAGGCGCCTTCCCTGGCACCCTCGCCCGGGACCAGACCCGTCAGCAATGAGCCCAGCCCCCTCTCACGGCAAGAGAAGGAAAAGAAAAGGCTAGGACAGGTGGCAGTGAGGGCGAGGAGAACTCGAGGCGGGCCGGTGGCCACAGCAGGCATGTGCTAACTTACGCAGGCTGCAGGAGCTGGGCCTTGGGGTAAACCATCCTGCAGAGAAGACACGCGTCAGTCAGGGAGGCGGACAGTCGCACCCAGAAGCGTCTCGGAGCCAGGCAGTCTACGCCCACAGCTGCAAGGTGCCGTCCTCCCCATCTAGATGGCCAGCTGTGCCAGGAGCACCACAGGACTGCCAGCCTGCCCGTCCGCCCTCCTGCCTTCCTCCTCCTTCCTCCTTTCCTCTCTCCTGCTCCCCCTCCTTCCCTCCTTCCTTTCTTGCTCTTGTCCACTAGTCACTTGTCCACTCACTAGACAGACAGCGGTCAAACGTGCCCACCCAGCCCTGGGGACGCCACATGCTTCCCAGTGATAAACCGATGAGGCTAAAAGCCAAGCAGAGGAAAGGGGGTCACGCCTCAAGGTCTCTGGTAACTGCCAAGGCTCTAGACTCCCCACATCTCCTTCCTCTCTCTCCCTCCCTCTCCCTCTCTTTCTCTCTCTCTCTCTCCCTGTGTTGTAAGTCCTACCACGGGTCTACCTCACAACTACGGAGGCCCACCCCCACCCCATCCAGCCCCCATGCCGCGCCCACCTCCATGCCCTCCCAGGGCCACATCATCCTCAGGTGTTAGCTGAGCTGAGGGCTGAGAGGCCGGGGCTGAGTGTGCCACGGGCATGACACTGAGCAGCCCCACGGCTGGAGGTCAAGTGGAAACCCCCTGTGACCCCCATCATCTAACGTCTCCTCCTGTTCTCCTGTGCCCCCATCACCCTCCTCTCCCCCATCACCCTCCTCTCCTCCGGGAATCAGGCCTTGGACTGGGTGGGGGTGAGGAAGGGGATGGGGAGGCACATGTTGACTTGCTCGGAAAGAGGCACAGGAACACCCGAAGAGGTGGTCCCCATACCTGGGGACTTCAGGGACTCTGCAGGCGTCCGGGGGGGCAGTCCCTTTCACTGAGGGAGGGAAACAGAGAGCACTCAGCCCAGGGCCGGGTCCTGGGGGAAGCGCTCCCGCGCCAGCGGGCAGGTCTCCTCCAGGGCCAGCCACGTCATGGCCCCTGAGGAGAAAGTTCCCGTGTGATGCCGAGCCTGGGCCAGGGGAGTGGAGCGGGGGATCTGAAGCAGGGCCGAGAAACCCTGGACAAGCTGACCGTGTCTGGGAGCATGGTGCACGGCCCCACCCGCAGGGCGTGACCACGGCCTCTCGAGAAACTGCCCCCCGAACACACACACACCTGGGGAGGAGGAGCAGAGACCAGGAGGCAGGAGCCGTGGCTGCCCCTGTGGGTCCTGGAATCCCCAGGAGAGCTCTGGCAAGGCCCCCCTCACCCTGTCAGCCCCGGGAGCCCCGCTCCCCGCCCCTCACCTGCACTGCGTTGTCTCCAGCGGCATCCCCTGCGGGACCACACGGCCGCCATCCTGGCTGAGGGAGGAAAGGTTCCATCGACTCACTTCGTGAAAAGTAGCGATTGCCAACAAAGAGCCGTGCCCTCAAGAGGGGGGGCGCCCCAGGCCAGGATTAGGGGTGCATCCCCCCTCCCCACCGGCCCCTGGGGACCCCAGCCAGGCCTGGGGGTGGGGGGAGGGGAGACAGGCTCCTGGATGGAGTTCAGTGGGGCCGACGAAGGCCAGTGTTTGTGAGGGAGGAGGAAGGAGCGGAAGTCACTACCTCGATGGCGGGCTTTCCCGTTGGCCCTGCAGGGGACGGCCCTCAGTGCTGCTGGAGAGAAAAGTGACACCAGCTGAGCCCACCATCCACCTGGCCATCCGACCAGCATGTGTGGGCCCCCCAAGCTGGACGGAGAGAGAACTGGGGTCGGGCCACGCCCTGGGGGCTCGTGACGCGTCCCGGTTGGGAGCTGTCACCTTATCTGTTCACAGGTCGCCAGAGAGGCCAGCTCTGGAAGGAATGAGCTCTGAGAGGACACTGAGCCTCGACCTGTCTGGGCCCTGACGGGGTCAGAGGGCCCCCACCCCCGCTCGGCCCCGTCGAAGCGGCTGAAGGGACCCCGGGACCCATACCAGGCACTATCCCTCCCAGAATCCCGGCCTTGCCGCACAGCCCGCTGGGCAGTGCATGAACTCTGTAAACGTGTTCTCTCCAGCGCAAGCTAGAACTTTCTCTGCCTTGTCCTTTGTCAAGGTTTGAGAAAACACGGTGGAGGGAAGGACTCGGGAGTCACACTGGGAACCGAGGGTCTCTGGTTAGAAGTACCTCCAATTCAGTACATATGTGTATTTCTATTTCTGCTCTAGATCTTTCTAGAAGGAACCGCCCTGAATCCAAAGACGCCGCCATTACCTTCGAGACTCTTCCTATCCGCCTCCGTCCGGGAATCAGCCTGAAGACATTGCTGGGGGACAAACAAGAGTGTGAAACTGAGTCTTCGCTGGGCGGGAGGACCGACAGGATGGGGGTTCGAGGCTGAGACTTTAACACACACATTCTCACCCTTTTGGCCTCTGGCTCCTGAGAAAATGGACGTGGGGCCCGACCAGAGCCCTTCTGGCCCCATCCCCACTCCTGCTGGTCATCTGGACCATTGTAACGCAATCCCATCACCATAGTAACCAACAGCAGGGCCGAGGACCGCGGCATCCCGTTCACCTGAGGAGTCGTTTCTAGAGGTAATTCCAGGCCTCTGCACAGTGCTGAGCACTTAGGAGGGGTGTGTAGGTAGAAAGCTCTCTTCCTAACAAGTTCCCCAGGTGACCTGCGGACACTCTCAAGTCTAGAGTCATGCCTCCTTTCTATATTCCTTTATGTTTATTTCTCTCTCTCTCTCTTTTATTTTTCTTTAGAGATAGAGAGAGTGCATGAGTCAGGGAGAGGGGTGGGGGGGGGAGAGAGAGAGAGAGAGAGAGAGAGAGAGAGAGAGAGAGAATCCCAAGCAGGATCCACGCTCAGTGTGGAGCCTGATCCCACAACCCCCGCCCGCCTCATGATCTGAGCTAAAATCAAGAGTCAGACACTCAATCCACTGAGCCACCCAGGCACCCCCCCGCTTCTATTTTCTGTTTTGTTTTGTGAGAGAGAGAGAGAGAGAGAGAAAGAGAGACCGATGTCGGCCTGCATCCAAATCACCTAGGGGGCCTGTTAAAACACAGAAGGGAGCCGGGGGCGCCTGGGTGGCTCAGTCGCTTAAGCGCCGACGCTTGATTTCTGCTCAGGTCATGATCTCACAATTCGTGAGTTCGAGCCCCACGGTGGGCTCTGTGCTGACAGTGTGGAGCCTGCTTGAGATTCTCTCTCTCCTTTGCTGCCCCTCCTCTCTCTCTCAAAATAAATAAATATTTTAGAAGGAAGCTTAAAGTAATAATCGGGTGAGTCTTTTGGGTACTAAACATTTACCAGTCTAAAAAAATTAAAAAGGAATCCAAGGTGTGTCGAAATGAGGGAGAAAAGAAGAAAAAACAAGATCTAAACACGGGATAATGCAGAGGAAGGAGGCGCTGGATGAATAACCCAAAAGAACCATGGCATCTCGATGGAGAAAAGAGGCCAGACCCCAGACCCCAGACCCATTGGGCTGCCACCCTGGGAAGCTTGCTGTAACACATGTTGTGAACTTCAGCGAGTCTGGGCGGGGTGAGGGGCTTCAGAACTGGGACCCAGCGGGGAGCGGCAGGGTACGGGGACAGGTGTCTCCAAAAAGCTGAAGGCATGACACCGAAGGGGCCACATGTTCTCAGCGCTCCCTGGGGTCCTTACACTACAAGGAAGAATATTCTCATGTAGTTCAAGGGCACATTCTAAGAATCAGACATCGGGACAGGCCGCTCGCAGAGGACGGAGTTCTGCTGCCCTATAAAGTTCAGGTGGGGCCTTGATCACCTGCCGGACAGACTGTGGAGCCAGCTCAGCCCCCTGACCCGCAGCAGGACGCAGGCAAGCTCCGAAGTGGACACCAGGCCCCAGGAGGACAGCACAGCAACTCAGGAGGTCCCTGTGCTGGTCTACAACCCCCACGCGGTGGGCAGGGGCCACCCGGACGAGTACCACTGCCCCCACCAGCACTGTTCCATCGGTTCCACCAGCACTTGTCGCTTAGACCAGACTGGCCCTTCAAAGCCCTGGTCAGTGTCCACCTCTGGCGGATCAAGGGGTGTCTTCGTCCTGGGAGATCCGGGAAAGCCTGTCCCCACTCTCGTGGCAGCCTATCACCTGTGTATTCCCCCTACCAGATCGGACACTGCTCAAGACAAGGAGCTGTCCCATTGACAGTGACATCCTGGGGCACACACTCACACACGCACGCACACACACACACGCACACACACCAACACCAGGCTCAGTAAACGCCTCTCCAGGGCAATGTGTTGACGTGTCCGACAGTGAGGGCACCGTTTTCCAGAGCACGCACTGGCTGGACCCGCAGCCCTGAGATGAGATGCTGGCCCCAGGTCGACTCGCCCTCAGGGGCCCGGGAAGTGGGTTTGGAAGGGTTTGCGTCTTGGCCTTGCCACTTCCTCCTTATAACCCGCGTCTCACCTTAACCTCTGGAGCCTCACCTTCCTCAGGTGTGAAACGGGGACAATAATGCAGATCTTACAGGTTGTTGAGAGAATGTACAAGAACATCCGTCAAGCATTTTGCTCAGTGCCCAGCACAGGATAGACATCCAGTAAGTGTGAACTCCTAACAAATTACTTTACGGAAGTCATCAGTGAAAACGCGTACAGCTCTCAAGGTTAACCACCACGTGAAAATGCCTTCCTGCGGTCTCGACTGTACATGTGAACATTCAGTTTCCACCTCAAAGTTGAGGCCAGGGGCAGTTTCACCTTGAATAAAAACCAGTGCACTGAAAAGGATCCAGTAGATTCTATTTTTTTTAAGGGAATGAAATTTTACTAAGTTGGTTTGGAAACATAAACTTTACTGTTTGTTTTAAACAAATGAAAGGCAGTAAAAAAAAAAAAAAAAAAAAAGGTGTTATCTGTTTTCGGTAAATGCATTTAAAGCACGGTGTGAGCTCTATGTAACCGGTGTTTCTAACAGGCTGTAAAACACTGCCTTCAGAAGCCCTCTGCCCCCCACCTCTCCCCAGGGAACCTATAAATGCCGACAACTCATCAGGGAGCAGAGCCGAGCGCTGGCTGGGGGTCTGCGTCCCTGCGAAGTGGGCACCTGAGGCAGAAAACACCACCGTGTTCCCTCGTTTCCTTATCTGCAAAATGACAGCGACCATGTGGGTAACACCTTCTCCGGGACCACGGCTGTGGGCCAAAACCCTGACCGTTTTCATGAATTAAAGTCAATTAGCTATAATAAACCCCAGCCCACCACAGGGACCCCAGGGACGTCCCCAGACTCTCACCTGTAGAAGCCCAGACACGCAGCCAAGAGCAGGAGCCCGCACAGCCAGGAGCTGGCACTCCTTCCCCAGAAGCCTGCGGAGAGGAAGCCTGGGTTATTCCGGGGCCAGTTCACCCGAATCACCTTGTTGGGGCCCACACTGGGCACTGGGCACTGGGCACTGGGCACCGGGCAGGGAGGGGCTTCTGTGGGCTCCAGCTGAAAGCCCTCTGCCTCTTGTGTGCCCTCAGCGAAGGAGGGTTACACCTCTCCTGGAGGCATAACCCGCTGAGCCTTGCCCTACAGCCCCTGGGCACCCGCCCTGGTGCCCCTCCTTGTTGACAAGCCCCCGGGGACGCGGGTCCACTCTTCACACTTCAGAGGCTGGGGCGCACCGCAGCCATTACCGCACAGGCAGAGCGTGAAGGACAAGGCCCAGGAGGGCTGTGACAGACGACGGTGCACCAACCCTCTCACCGAGGGGACCCCGCACCCCACGGGCACCTCGCAGCCCTAATGCCGTGGGGGCTCACAGCACAGCTACATACAATAATACATCATGGTGGGAGAGCCCACTACAGGGGTGCGGCACCCCGGGAAAGGGGCACGTTGGAAGGAAGCCATACCGCGTGCATCAGTTAAATCTTAGCTGAAGGTGGTGGGTACAGCAGGACCCACCACTGATAAAGAGCCTCCTCCCCCGAGCCACCCACCGCTGGGTTTTACAACGCCCAAGCCCGATGTCCCAGCGGCGAGAACCTCATTGATCACAAATGTGTTGGGGGGTCCCAAGTGCTGGACTGAGAAAACAACCAAACAAAACGTGCACATGTACACCTGGGTGCAGCCCAGACACTGTTACCAAAGAGTTTCACTGGGTCTAAGAGGGATACGTCCGTTTCCTCTGGGTGTGAAAATGTGAAAACCCACATGTACCCAAATGTGCAGTCCCAGAGGTGTGGGCAAAAATAAAGAGTAGCTTCTTTGGCCTCGGATTAGGCAAAGGTTTTATTTTTTTTTAATGTTTATTTATTTATTCTAAGAGGGGGAAGCACGAGTAGGGGAGAGCAGACAGAGAGGGAGAGAGAATCCCAAGTAGGCTCCCGGCCCTGAGCTGTCAGCCCAGAGCCTGACGTGGGGGCTGGAACCCACAAGCTGTGAGATCATGACCTGAGCTGAAGTCGATGCTTAACCGACTGAGCCACCCAGGTGCCCCTAAAGGCACAGTTTAAATATGTGTAGTTATAGGTCAATTATACTGGAGCTGGTTTAAAAAAAAAAAAAAAAAAAAAGCAAGCAAGCCACAGTGGGATACCATTTCCCACCACCAGGGGGCGATAACACACCGCGTCTGCCGGCTGCTCTCAAGGCAGGGGGTGTGGGGTGCCGGCAGGTAGGGACATCACCTGAGGAGGTCAAAATTGGTTCTTGGGGATGCAAAAAAAAAAAAAAAAAAAGACAAAAAGAACACCACCTTAGACATTAATTATTTGTGGCCTTCCAAAGCTTAACTTTACCCGCCAAAATCTTACTCCTTCGTATTCTTCTCTTTAGGGACAATACATTTTTTTGTTTTTAAAGTAGGCCCTATGCCAAATGTGGGGCTTGAACTCAAGACCCCGCGATCAAGAGTCACATGCTCTGCTGACCCAGCCAGCCAGGTGCCCCCTCTCTTTGGAGGCAATTTAAATTCAATTTTATTTCCCTCCTTATACTGCTATAACTGGGGAGGGGTGAGGTTCAGAAACACCACTGTAGGGGGTGGGAAGGGGAGGGAGTCCATGGGAAGGGACATCTGGCAGTGTTTACCCAGAGTCAGACTCACTCAGCATGTGATCGGGCAAACCCACTTCTGGGGATCTCCACCACAGAGACACCTGCCCACGCGTAAAATGACTGTTAATCACGAAGGCTTTGTCTGTAACAGCAGGAGCCTGGAAAGGACCCCAGTGTCCATGGCTAGGGACTGAAGTCCACTTCTGCGTGACCAACAAAGGGGATGCTGCGCAGCTCTGAGAGAGAGTAGGGGCACGCTTAGCACAGGTTTAAAGCAAGGTACGGAATGGCGAAGACAATACTCTACCTTTTGTATGTTGTTCACGCTTCCCTAAAAAACCTAAAAGGCTGTGCGGGGAATGACTAAAAACGGTTACATACAGGGAGCAGGAGGCTGGCAGAGGGGCCAGCAAAAGTCAGGCACCAGTCACACCTCTCCATCACGTCGAGGGATCGTTTTTGGCTTTGAACCATGCAAGGCTACTGCCCGCTCCAAATAATAAAATTAGATAAACCCATAAATAAACCAGAATAAGACAGAGATGCTGCATTTTCAGTCTTGGAGAGGGTCAGGCCCTTTCTAAGTCATGGCCACAGATTTCTTCTTAATAGCCCTAAATGAAGACAAATAAATATGACCCGGTGAAAATAAAATTTTCACGCACAGTTGAAAAGACAACCATAAACGCAATCAAAGAAACATCTTTTTTTTAAAGTTTGGAACTCATATCATAAACCCCCAGGCCCTTTGATAATAGCTCCTAGGATTTAATAAATAAGAACTACTGAATTAGGTTTTTTTTTTTTAATTTTTTTATCTTTAATCTCTAAACCCAATGTGGGACTCAAATTTACAACCCCCAGATCAAGAGTCACACGCTCCACGGACTGGACCAACCCAGCCAGGCGCCCATGAACTGTTTTTTCTTTGGTTTGTTTTAATGTTTATTTATTTATTTTGAGGGGGGGGAAGGAGGGGGGGAGAGAGAGAGAGAAGGATGGAGGGAGGGAGGGAGGGAGAACCCCAAGCAAGCTCTGTGATGTCAGCACAGAGCCCGGAATGGGGGTCAGTCCACGAACGAACATGAGACCATGACCTGAGAGCTCCACCAACCGAGCCAGCCAGGCGCCCTGCCCACAAAGGGCAAAGGGTCTCGGGTGACAACTCAGGCCGCAGGCATTCGACCTCGCTACGGTGACCGCCGCGCAAGAAAGATTGAACTGAGGAGTCCAGATTTGCCCCATCAGGTGCGCCACGGGGCAGTGGCTGGGCTGACCCAGGTGAGCTGGGAGACCCCGCCCCCATCAGAGCAGGGCTTGGGTGAGAGGGATCCTGCACAGCACGGGAACATATGGTGCGCGTGCGTCATGCATGTTCTCCCCGGACCCTCCCTTCCTGGGGCCCTCCCAGTGCTCCCCTGCCCTGGAGAGACTGAATCATCCGGTCTCCATACCCTCCGTCCCTCCTCCCCTCCTCTCCTCCCCCTCCCCAACCAGCCTTCACCCCAGCCACCCACTGGGACCCCAGCAGCCCTGACCCCGCACTCTCTCCTCCGCCCTCAGTCCACTTGCCCCATCAGCGTGGCTGAGCTCTGCTCCCTCTGGTCTGTCTGCTGGTGACACCCGCCCAGCCACCTCTGTACCTCCTCCTGGGGGGAGGGGGGGCCACAGACACTGGAGGCTCCAGGCGTGGTCCCAGCCTTTCTTCTGCCCGCACCGTGCACCATGGGAGCATGAACTATGACATCTACCCTGCCATCCCCTCCGGTCATTCTCCAGCCTTTACCTTCTGTCGACCCCTGGACCTGGGGACCTAAGCGCTCATGGACCCTCCCCACTGAAGGCACATCAGCCCTTTCACAGCCAGACAGGACCCTGGGTCCCCGTCACCCAGGCCCCCCGCGGGGCACACTTCCCACATCATGGCCAGGCACCAGAGCGCATGGGCAGATCAGAGGTGTCTCCCCCCCCCCAACTCGACGCACCAGCACACCCTGTCAGTCACACCGTCAGAGTGTGGTCCTGGGTGCGGCTGCTGGGGGAGAAAGCTCGGCAGTTCCTCAAAATGTACACAGAACGGCCGCGCGGTCCGGCAATCCCACTGCTGGGTCCGCACGTGCTCATGGCGGCAGTGGTCCCAGAAAGTGGGAGTAACTCAAGTGTCCAACAACGAATGAAGGAAGGAATAAGGGGAGTGTGGTCTGTCCACACCGTGGAGTATCACTCAGCTCGTGCCTTCGCGGCCGTGGGATTCCGCTGGCTCCAGGAGCTGTCCTTCCCACCAGCCACCACCCACACAGGGTCTCTGCTCTGGGCATGGAGAGCAGACACACTTTAGAACCAGGGCACAAGTCAACAGTGGACGCCCAGTGCACCCCTCCCAGCTAGCTGGGGACATGGTTTCTTGAGGGAGCCCTGCTCCCAGTCTGGCTGCCTCTTATCAACAAAAGAATGTTGATGACCACACTGTTGTCTTTGCCTTCCTCTTCTGGAAAAACATGTGCCCTCCTGCCCAGGCTGAGCCCTGTCTCCCTAAGGGGCTGAAGAAGCCCCTTCCCACTCTGTGTCTCCTCCCATGTGCCCCCAGGACGCCCCGCCCCCCCCCCCCGCATCCCCCCCATCCCAGCCAGGCCCAGTCCCAGGAGGCAGGACGGAATGGAGGGAGGAATCTAGGGCTGTGTCCTGATCTCCCTGGACCTTCCCAGCGTCTCTCCAGGGCCGCTTCCTCCTGCTCTCAGGGGAGACGGCTGAGCAGAGACCCGGGGGGGCCTTCCTAGAGGCGTCCGGGTCACCTACCTTTCTCCTCTGGTCGGAGAAGGGGAGACCGCAAGGCCTGGGGTTCGACCCCAGCTGTGGAGGGCACCTGGGAGATCTGGACCCACACAGCCCATTTTCACGTCCCAGCTTTGGGCACGTGCTTTGGACTGCCGTTCTGGAAGTTTCACTGAGGCCACACTGTGTGCCAGGCTCTTACAAAGGGCCACAGATGAGAAGGTGAATAAACAATGCCAGGTCCCGGGCGTTAGGAAATGTGCACACACCAGGATCACGTCCTCGCCATCCTGGTCACTGAGAACAGGCAGCAGGGCGCAGGGTGGCCCCGGCGAGAGCTCTGAGCCGGCGGGCCTGCTGTGCGGTTCGCGTCAATGCCCCCGTGTCGGGGGGAGGGGGGGGGGTGTCCGACGGCTCCCAACGCCCAGAGCTCTGCCTGCCCACGGGGCTAGGGTTTCTCCACCTACACTCAGCCACGGGGGCTGGGCCAGGGCCTGTAGTCCTGCTAACAAGCAAGAGCCCGAGTTGCTGTGTTGAATTGTTTCCAGGCAGCTGCAGAGACGGCGGGGAGAGGGCTGAGGGCCGGACAGAAGCTTCCCTCTCTCGGCCAGACGTGCAGAGACCACCCTGCGGGCAAATATGCAGCAGACCCCAGCATCCTGGCCGGGCTTGGGGTGGGGGCCGGGCCAGGAAGGGGCCTTCCTCCTGGCTCTCCAGGCCCCTCCCCTCTCCCTTCTCTCCTTTCCTCTGTCCTTAAACCCCAGCCTCGTAGTGTGACCTTGGGCCAGCTACAGGCAGCATTAGTGATATCAGGGACCCAGCCTGCACCCACAGGAGGTGGCCCTCCCCTCAGCCTATTTCCTCTGTCCCTCCGTTCCTCTGTCTCCTTTGTCCTGGCCCCCCAGCAGGTGAGCCGGCTCCCCTACCCCAAGCACTGGCTGTGTCTGAGCTCTGAGCTCCTGAGAGTCTCCTACAGGCTTCGCGGCAGGAGGAAATCCCCTCATCGACCACCGGCTCCAGCCTCTGGGGCCTAGACTAGTAGAGAAAGGAGAGAGCCCGGGAGAGGGCACAGGGACAGGAGGGCTGGGCAGGGAGCTTTTCATCAAAAATCAAGGTATTTCCCCCAAGTCCGCCCTCCACACTAAGTGCTCTGGCCACAGTCTGCTGCCCAAGACTACCCCACGCCCGCACGCATAAGCAAATGCAGCTCCCAGACCCTCCCTGCTCCCACGGCACCCAGCCGGCCCGGCCCCTCCCCCCCCCCCCCCCCCCCCGCCGCCGGCCCTCAGCCCGGCCCGACCTCTGGCTCCAGGTGGCCGGAAGCCCAGCAGAGATGGCCAGAGCCCCATGTGGGTAACCACTGCCCCATCCCGGAGCCCTTATTCGTCTCCACTCGCTCCTCTGAGGACCCAAGGCCAGGTGGGTAGGAGGTGGAGGGCGCCCTGGCAGAAGTACAAGCACAGCGCAGAACTCGGGCTCAGAGCCAGACCAACCCGGGTAACAAAGCCCGGCTCCTGCCTGGGCCCAACCCCACCCGTCCCTCCTGGGTGGGAGGAACCTGGCCGGGGGTGGCCAGCTTAGGTCAGTCCCATGACAAACACCAGACTTTTCAGCCAGGTCCCGAGGCCAATTCTCCCAACCTCACATCGCAGAGGGGCCCAGCTGGCAGTTTCCCTTGACCTCGGGGCCAAGCCCGCCTGCATTACGGCCTCCAAGCCCTGGGAGATTTGGCCCCTGCTCACGTCTCTAGCTCCCACTCCCCCTGCCCTCCCCGAGCTCTCGAGCTCTCGGCCTTTCCTCACCTGGGCCCCATGGGGGGAGCTGCTTTGCTCCTGGCGCATTGCCTGCCCGAGCTCCACGCAGCCCAGGGGGCTCGGACACTTTCTGGGCCTTACTGTTTTCTCCAGAGGAAAGGTTGCAGAGATTTCAGACACTCTGGGATAAAGATGAGCTTCAGTGAAAGCCTCCGAGAGGGTGTCACCGGGGTGCAGGGACACCACTCAGGGATTAAACGCAGCACGCTGCAGAGCGGGGAACAAACAGGCAGAGGACCGCTGTCTCTGTGGCCCCGTCCTCCCGCTCCCGCTCTCCGTGCGGGCTCCCACCCGGCCCAGGGGGAGGGATGAGGGAAGCAGGCAGGGTGGGGTGGAGACACCACAACACCACTCCCAACCGGCCGGGCCCACAGCTCAGCGCCAGCCACTTCGGTCGGAAGGGAGGCCCTTGCCTCGAATCATCCCCAAGGCATGCCCCGGCCTGCATCCGGCTGAGGGCAGGGTTGCGGAGCTGGGCCCGCGGGGGACCCCTGTCAGGGTCACGCAGCGGCAGAAGCTGAATGAGACGTCAGCCGTCACACCCACCTCGCTCTGTACACAAAACTTAACTCAAAATGGGCCAGTGGCCTAAACAGGAGCTTAAACCACGCAAAGAAAATTGTCTCACTCTTCACAACACATAAAATAATATTTTAAAACACTTACAAATCGCATCTGATAAGGGTCTAATAGCCGGAACGTATGGAGGACTCTTACAACTCGACAAAAGACACCTGACTTCAAAACGGACGAGGGGCTCGGCTAGACACCTCTCCAAGGACGACACGCAAACGGCCAGCGGGCGCAAAGGTTCTCCACGCCATCGGCCCTCAAAGAGACGCGAGTCGGAGCCACACCCACTGGAACGGCCAGAATCAAAAATCGAGAGAACACGTGCTGCTAAGGATGGGGCGGGGGGGGGGGGGGGGGGGGGGGGACTGGGGCCCCACACTCCGCATGTGGGAACGGAAAACGGTGAAGCTGCCGTGGAGAACAGTCTGGCGGCTCCTCCAAAACGTAGCGCAGAACCACCGCAGACCCCGGCAGTCCCACGCCTCAGGTACAGACCCAAAGGGGCCGGAAACAGACACCGTGCCGCGTCCACGTCCACACGCGTTCACAGCAGCGGATTCACAACAGCCCACGGGCGGCCCATCGACAAGCAGAGCGTGGGCCGTCCGCACGACGGAGTATCACGCAGCCGTGAAAAGGCACGGCATCCTGACCGGCGCTACAGCGCAGGAATCGCCGAACCTTGTGGTCGGTGAAAGCCGGGAGACACAAAAGGCCGGAACTCTAGAACCCCACCTCCGTGAAACGTCCAGAAGCGGTAAATCTGTGGAGATGACCACGGGCTGCCAGGGGCGGGAGGGAGGAAGGGACAGGAGAGACTGCCCTGTGGGTCCTGGACCTCCTCTGGGGGCCGATGAGGAAGTTCTGAGGCCAGATGCAGAGGGTGGCGGCACCACGGTGTGAATGGACCAGATGCCCCTGGGTCACACACTTTTGTTTTCGACGGGGGGTGGGCAGTGACTGAGGGCAGAGAGAGGGCGATGGAAAGAAGCAGGGCTCCCTCAAGGCGGGGCTCGTGTTCACCTGATGCGGGACTTGAACTCATGAACCCTGAGATCCTGACCTGAGCCGAAGCCAGACGCTTAGCCGACTGAGCCACCCAGGCGCCCTGAACTGTGCATTTTTAAATGATTTGTTTTGGGGCACCTGGGTGGCTCAGTCAGTTAAGCGTCTGACTCTTGATCTCAGTTTGTGGGTTCGAGCCCTGTGTCAGGCTCTGTGCCGACATCATGGAGCCTGCCTGGGATTCTGTCTCTCTCTCCCTCTCTCTGCACCTCCCCAGTGCATATGCACACAATCTCTCTCTCTCTCTCTCTCTCTCTCTCTCAATAAATAATAAACACGTGAAAAGAAAAAAATCATTTTACGTTGTATGAATTCCATCCTTATAATTTAAAAAATCGACTGTGTCGTATTTTCTACCATTGGCTCACAACAAACAAGTAAAGGCCACTTTCTGCCCCCGATTCAACCCCAGCTTCCCGGTCTCCCAGTTCCCAGTTGGGCGGTTCCCCACTTGTGCCGAGCCTGTGAGGGCTGGGCCTCTGATGGGCATGCGGGACCCAGACGTAGGCCTGGGCGACAACAGCGAGGCCCTGGGGGAGCCCAGCCCGAGGTGGGGGCCTGAGGACCACCGTGTGGCCCCGCGAGGCGGCAAGAACCGTGGTCCAGGCCAGGAGCAGCCGTGGAGCCCACGAAACGTTCCCAACTCCCAATGGGCCGAGGTTGGCAACGCAGACCGGCAGGTGGGGCAGAGCCGGGTCCACCGGGAATGAAGGAAGGAGTGTGGCCCGCGGCCACCTGGCAGGGAGCCCTCCCCGATGGTTACAAGCGCCTCCCTCACCCATCAGTCACAGTATAGTTTGTTTCCTCAAAACTTTCTTCCTGGTTCGAGAACCCCTCTCCTGTCTTCACCTGTCCTGCGGCCACCACTCCCCTGGCCCGGCCCTTAGTCTGGGCGGGTCTGTTCAGCCACGTCTTTACTCAACAGGCCTTCTTGCCACCCCACCCCCCACCCCTGCCACCAGACGCTCGCCCACACGCCTCAGGACATGGGCTCCTGCCGCACACTTGGTGGCTCCCCAGGGTTTGGGGACCAGCCCGCCCCCCGGCCCTCTCTCGCCCGTGGCCCTGAGGCTCACCAAACTCTGCCCAACCCCCAGATCTGCCTCAACACCCCTCCTTGGATCGGCCACCTCTCCAGGCCTCACCCTCGTGTACTGCTCCCCTGGGGGGGGGGTCTCCCCCAGCACCACGACCCCGTGTGCGGAGCTGTGCCTCAGTCCCCCCCGTAGTGCAGTGGGCGCTGCCCCCTGAAACCCTCCCCACACCACCGGACAGAGCGTCCTGTCCCCTCCAGAATACAGGGACTGTGGGCAAAGATGAGACCTCTTGGCATCGTGCCTCCGACAGGACCCGGTGCAGACTCGTTCGCATACTCGGTGACTGTCCGTCACCTGCTGTGCACCAGGACACCAGGGGCTGGAGAGACTGGGGCCCCTCCTCACCACCACGCTCTGCCGGGACCTTAAGTGCTGCCCCTCTGTCACTCTCACTTGAGCTCTGTGGCATTTCACTACCGGTGTTACGCTCAATTAATAGAAGTAATTTAGAAGCAGTATTTTTTCGATTCTCCGAACGGTTTAAACGGAACTAAAACGATCCCATGGAAGTTCTGCACTGATTTTTTCTGTTTGTCTACAGCAGGGACAAACTTCTTTGGAAGTTTTCTCCATTTCCTTTACGAAAATCAGTCTGCTTTAACCTTCCACCTCTTCCCAAATCAGCTTTGCCAAATTATATTTCCTAGGAAACTACCTGTTTTGTTCAGATTTTCAAGTCTATTGGCATAGAGTTAGGCAAAGTACCTTTAAAAAAAAAAAAGTTATTGTGAGACAGCGCGTGCACAAGCAGAGAGGGGCAAGAGAGAGGGAGAGAGAGAGAATCCCAAGCAGGCTCCACGCTGTCAGCACAGAGCCTGACGCTGGGCTCAAACTTACACACTGTGAGATCATGACCTGAGCCAAAATCAAGAGGCGGACGCCTAACTGACTTGACTTGAGCTGTCGAGGTGCTCCCTGATCACGGGCTTTCAAGTCTCTCCTCTACCCTTGCCCGCTTCCCCTTTTTCATTTCTTAGTTTGCATTTTTTCTTGTTCCTCTTTTCCTTCTTCCTCTGTTAATAGTTGATAGTGATGATGTCTGACTCATATTTCCTTTTATCCGTATCGAGTCATTTTCTGTCTCTGTTATTGTTGATCAGGGTATCTAATTTACTTATTCGTATTTCTTCTTGTTTCTTCCTCTAAGTAATTACATCAGCTCGTTTCTCTCAGCACTGCGCCAGCTGCAGCCTGCCATGCTGATGCCCCCGTCCCCTTGCTTTCTTCCCAGGAGTCGAGAGATTTTTAAGAAATTATTGGAAGGGTAGCAACTTTTTATTGTATGATTACTACTGGCTATAATTTGAGGTTAATGTTGCCTGCGGTGCTTTAGTTTATGAAGATTTATTTTACAGTGAATTAATGTTCACGGACATGTCACTGTGACCGTCCCCGGAGTCTTTGAAAAGTTGTATTTTCCATTCTCAGTACACACACCAGACCTGAATGGGTAATCGTGTTCCTTCAGCGTTCTGTGTCTCCCCTTCATTGTGCAGGTTAATGACGTGTCATCAGGTGGACAGATACTCGCAATGACTGTGTCTTTGTTGAGAACGTGCTTGTTGTCATAAGAGGTCCTTTTTTCTCACCCAGGGCTCGTGTCCCTGAAGTCAGGGACGCCAAGAACCTCCAGCACGTGCCCTGGGCCTTCTCTTTCTTTGCATTCACGCCAATTCCTTGCAAACCTTTTGTCAGTGAGCCGATCTGCATCACATCTTCGTAAAGTGTATTTCTTACCCACATCACGGAGTTCGGGCTCACTTTGTGGTCCGAGTGGAAACTCTGCCCCTTTGATAAGGGAGCTGGGGCGATGTTTACTCTTGGTCCCGTGAAGTTCTTTGAATTTGTTTTGCTCTTTATAGCTCTGAAAGACCTTTCACTTCGGTTGGTTTCCTTTGATGTACTTTTTCAATACTTTGGGATTTCTCTTTGCGCCTTAACGCTTTGTCGCGTTTCATTTCCTTGTCTTTTATTATGCTTCTTGGTGTGTGAAATTTTAGGAGTGTTTATTCTTCGTCTGCTCCTTCTAATTTTATTTCCATGACGACTTATTTTACTTCCACTTTTTCTCCGAGCTTGTCTGATGTTTAGTCACCTCTATGTGCAGCATGGGGCTTGAACCCACACCCCGAGATCAGGAGTCGCACACGCCACCGACTAAGCCAGCCG
The DNA here is from genome assembly GCF_027475565.1 of Acinonyx jubatus. NCBI lineage: Eukaryota > Metazoa > Chordata > Mammalia > Carnivora > Felidae > Acinonyx > Acinonyx jubatus. The sequence continues at coordinate 2,127,088 of NC_069391.1, forward strand.
GGTACCCTTTCATAGTTTTCAATCCTTCTGCTGACTCACCATCTCCTCCATAAGGTCATTTTTCTACTTTGGGCATTCTTTCATAGAGGTGATTGCTTTTTTTCTTTGCTTTCCTGTATCGTGTGATATTATGACAGACCTCACGCTAATTCCCATTTTGAAACACATTTAAGAACAAGGATCTTCCTGGGGCGCCCGGGTGGCTCAGTCGGTTAAGCTTCCGACTGCGGCTCTGGTCGTGATCTCACGGTTTGTGGGTTTGAGCCCCACGTCGGGCTCTGTGCTGACAGCTCAGAGCTTGGAGCCCGCTTCGGCTTCTGCGTCTCCCCCTCTCTCTGCCCCTCCCCGGCTCGTGCTCCCTCTCTCTCAAAAATACATATTAAAAAAAATTTTTAACAACCCAAAAAACAAAACTTCCTGGCTCTTCCCCCGGGCACCAGGTGGGCTGCGTTTCTGTCCCCACTGGAAGTTATGTGCAGCCACGTGATGTGACCAGTGGAGTGTGAGAACACGTGGCACTTCCAGACAAAAGCTTTCGGATCCAATGTCTGGTCGGCCTGTTTTCTCAACTGATAACCTTTACCGTCAAGAGCGGTTTCAACTTCACAGCAAAACTGCAAGGAGCCAGCGTCCTCATCCCCAAGGCCACCTCGCCGCCTGGTATCTAGACCTACAAGCAGAGTCAGGCCCCAACAGGCTCTGAGCACCCAGTTACGAGGCCAAAGTAGGAAGGTTCAATTCACTAAATGGACAGAAACGTTTGCCGTTTGGTATTAGAGAAAATCCAGGGGAACGTCTCGGAACATGTGGGCAGTGCCCGGCCAGGAAGGAGGGCTGCCGTAGCCGTGCACCGAAGAAAACCTTCTCAGGCACTTGGACTGAGCAGCCATGCCGGGCTGCCTCGGCCAGTGAAACAGCAGCAGCAGCAGCGAACTGCACGTAGCTGTTCTTTTGTATTTCATCAGATATAGTTGTTGAAGAGTTCAAAGTATGAGCGGTTCTGTGAAAACGCCCAGGAGCGCGTGCGGCTCTGAGGAGTGCCAGGAAGTTCCAGCCGATTCTGTACCTCTCCTCTGGGGGATCAAGGCTCCAAACTCAAGCTATCACGTTCCAGAGCCTGGAGACCAGAACGTTGCTGACGTTTCGGCAACTGCCTCGTTCACCCCGCAGGACTCACAACGTGCTCTCTAGAAACAGCTCCCCGGGACGTAATCTCAGATTGGCTTCCAATTTGGCATCACGAGTCCACGGGCCAGCTAGGGAACTAGGAAGAATTCGGTGACTTCCTCTGTTGCTCAGCCAAAACCTGGAGTCCCCTGAAGTGCACACTAAGGTAAGCGAGGCTTCTGGAAACTCCCTGGAATAAGAGGAAGGTCAGACGCCCCAGTGGAGACGTAGGCTTGCTGGAAGGGCCTTACTGACCCTGTTACCTGCTCATGTGCCCAACAGGTTGTCTGGGAAGGATCCAAGAGGCACAGCTTTGCCACGTGCGCGTTCAGGCATCTTGGAGAAGCAGCACAGGGCAGGTCTCCTCCGAAGCTGGGGTGCTGGCATGAAGCCGGAACTGAGCTCAGGGCCGACGCAGGTGTCAGGACCCGACCGCAGGGAACACACAGCACCTTTCTCCCCACGGGCCACGTACGCAAGGCTCCCGTGACCGGTGCAGTGAACTGGATGAGCTGACCCACCAGGGTCTAGAGACAGCTCTCTCTGCACGCCCCACCCCCACCAGATGTGATGAACCGAAGCCTCACTTGAGCTGCCTGATTGGTCCCAGCCACTCACTGAATTTCTCAATGTCCATCCGCTCAAGTCCTAGGGCCCCTGGACAGGAGAGAAGGCAGGCTGTGCTCCTTCCCAGACTCACCCAAAGGGCCAGCGGCGAAAGGAGACTAGTGCTGAGCTTAAAAATAAAACCACCAGGGGCACCTGGGTGGCTCAGTCCGTTAGGCAGCCACTTCGGTTCAGGTCACGATCCCACGGTTCGTGGGTTTGAGCCCAGCGTCAGGCTGTGTGCTGACAACTCAGAGCCTGGAGCCTGCTTTGGATTCTGTGTCTCCCTCTTCTCTCTGCCCCTCCCCTGCTCACACAGTCTGTCTCAAAAACAAACATTAAAAATAATAACAACACAATTACCAGTTACCTTACCAGCAAAACGTGTTTATTTAGGGCGGCAGAGAACGGCAACCCGGGACATGCAAACGAGGGCGAAACCACAGGCAAAGCCGACAAAGGGGATTATTTTACGAGGAGGACGCTGGGAAGGGCTGTCCTGACCCAGAGACTCACAGCGCAGGGCGAGGGCCATTCCTTGCTGGCCAGGTCGCTGGGTGTCTCACAGGAGGTACAGCGTCCTTCCCTGTTGAGCCTGTGATCACGACGCTTTCCTGTCGAGGACGCTTCTGCTGAGTCGGTGACACTTCCTCCCACGATGGACGCAAGTCGGCACAGTGCACGAGTGCTCCTCTCTCCGGCCTCCCGACTGCATTTCAGTGAGCTTTCTCCCTTTATTCCTTTTCCCACCGCCACGGCCTTCGGGACACTTGGAACCACTGTTCTGGGCAGGTGTTCTGCTTGGGACAACCTTCATCCAACCCCCTCCACCCCGGGAAGGGGAGCTTCCGCCATCTGGCTCTGGAGACGTTCTGACATTAGGCCCTTGAAGATTTCTCCCACCACGCTGCACTGTCTTCCCACACTGGAGGCGACGACACCCAACAGGGGTCTATCGGGCCTCCCAGACTCGCCCTGGGAGTTTCCCTTGGCCACATCCCACTGCCCACTATTGTCCCTGGAGGAGTTGCTCCCGCTGCCGCCTGCCGCAGGACACGCGCTCAGCACGGACACCCGGGAGTCAGGCTCCGCCTCCCACAACCACCCACAGGTAAACTCTAGAGTGTGTGTTTAAAATTCCAAACACGAAACTCTGACCACCTCTTGACCTTGACAACGAAACCCTGCCGTGGCTGGACACCACACCTGGTCTGATTCGAAACGAAACGAAAACGTCCTTTATAGACCAGATGCTCAGTTCTCATTGCTGCTTCAGAGACGCGCAAAGCGTGTGCTTCCAGACACGCCGTTCTGTGTTGCCAGATCGAGCTCGTGACTCTCCTCCAGACCTTCTACATCCACCAGACTTCTGCCTGATGTCTCCAGGCCTAGGAAAGGAATCAGAAATCTTCCGCTCTGGGCAGACGCAAGGCTCCAGTCCCGGGGTCGTCAGAGCCGCTCTGCCTGCTGGGAGCACAGAACCCCTCCACCGGGGGGCGGGGGCGGGAGTTCTTTACTCCTCACGGTGCCGTTCGTTCTCAAGTCAGCTTTGTCCACTTTGGCCACACCAGCCTTTCCGTTACAGTCCGCTGGGTATGTTTTAAGTTTACTTACCGTGAGAGAGAGAGACAGACAGACACAGACAGCACGAGCAGGGGAGGAAAAGAGAGACAAAATCCAAGGAAGGCTCCACACTGCCAGCGTGGAGCCTCCCTTGGGGCTGGAACTCGTGAACCAGGAGACACAGCCTGAGCCGAAATCAGGAGTTGGACGCTTAGCTCAGTCGTTAGCAACCGAGGTGGCCTTCTGCGGTCTGTTTCTTAAGTGAACCTGAGTCAGAACGATTCTGTTAACAGCTTTAACCCAACAGAATCTATGGGCCATGAGCCCCCCCGCGCCCCGGGGCTTTGCACGTCTGCGCCCCTTCTGCCCCCCTGCAGGTCTGCGTGGAGTCCCGCTGCCGTACTGGGCATCTTTCGTTTCCCTCGCGGAGTCCGAGCTTCGGTGTTTCCTTTGTCTCCCCCTTTCTTTCCAGCCTAGTACACACCGTGCAGATCTAGCCGGCACCCTGAGGCTTTGAGCGTGTGTTCGCCTAAGCGCTACCTCTTGTTCCTCCTACAAAACAGGCCCCGGGTAACTCCCTTCCGGCCGCACCCGGGTCAGCCCGCCCTCACCGCAGGCTCCGCCTCTGGCTCGGTCTACGGAGATCCCTCCCTTCCGGGCGGGTCCCAAGGGCCATTCCCGCCCTGCTCGTGGAAGCTGGGACGAGAAGGGGCCAGGGAGGTGCCCCCCTGCACCCCCACCCCGCACCCTTCCAGGGAGCTGTCTGGCCTCCCGAGAGAAGGCGGGAAGCCGGACCCGGTCAGTCCTTGCCGGGGTCCAAAAGACGCGGACCTCCGTTCCGGACGCCGTCCCTTCCACACGCGAGCTGAGCGCACGGAGCCCGCGTGCCCAGGGGCCCAGACGGCGCCGGCCGAGCCCCCGGTCAGGGACGCGGCCTGGGTCCTCACGCCAGGCCAGCCCGCTCCAGGTCCCGGGGCAGGACGCGGCCCTTCCTGCGAGCCCGGTCCAGGCGCCGCTCGGCCCGGGCCGCCTTCTTCTCGCGCAGGTTCCGTCGCCGCCTGTCCTGCCGCCGCCGCGCGGTCTCGGCCGCGCGGGCCGTGCGCTTCTCCCACCTGCGCTTCCGCTGCGCCCGCCGCTTCTCCTTGCGCTTCAGGGCCTCCCGCAGCAGGCGCTCGTCGCCCCGGACGCGCACGCCCTCGGCCCTGTACAGCAGGTCGGCCCACTGCATCTTGGCCTCCAGCTCCCGCGCCTTGCCCTCGTCCTGGTCCCGCAGCTCGGCCAGCCGAGCCTGCCGTGCCTGCAGGCGCCCCAGCAGCTGCCGGTAGTTCTTCCCCGTCAGCGGCGTCGGCTTCCCCTTCAGCTTCCGCCTCTTCTCCTTCCGGCGCTGGGCCCTGCCGGCCGGCTCCCCCGCGCTCACCTCCACCTTGCGGGCGGCAACCCCCGTGAACTCCAGCTCCAAGGCGCGCCTCTCCCGCCACCCGCCTCCGCGAACGGGCGGCCTCGGGCCACGGGCCACCTGGCCAGCCGGGGTGCCTCTCACCTTATTGAAGAGCAGCCCCAGCTGTGCCCCCTGCCGGGGCGGCTCGCGGGGCGGCTCGCGGGGCGGCTCGCGGGGCGGCTCGACAGCCTCCGTGGCCTTTGCCACCTTCTCCTTCGCCCTCAGTTCCTTCCGCTTCCTCCTCCTGCGGTCCCGCTCCTGCTTCCTCCGGCGTCTTTTCTCCAGAGCCGCGGGAGACGGCTCCGAGGGGCTGCCCTGGAGGAGGAGGAGGAGGAGGAGGAGGAGGAGAGTCAGGGCGCCCTCACGAGGGCCTCCCCATTTCGGGGCCCCCGGTCTGGGATGTGGAATCAGGGCAGGAAAGCAGGTGAGGAGACGCCTGTGCAAGACAAGGTGCTCACTGAGCTCCGCGTTCCCCCGGGAGACCACCTGTCACCCGGAATCCAAGGGACCCCAAAAAGGACACGAGGACCCCCAGGTAAGAACCACGGCTTCCAGTTCCCAGACACGGACGTCGCGCCAGGGCCCTTTACGAATAATTCGACACAGATGTGTCCTTCATCGTTCTGCAGAGGAGGACAGGCCTAGCCAAGGACACCATCTGGAACTCGGCATCAGATCAGGACGCTCAATGCCCATGCTGACTATGGCGCTGTTCTGCCGGTGACTCACCTAACCTCTGCTCTCACAGACGGCCTTTTCCGTCTGGAGGCCAAAAAGAGAACACTACCAGACTGACCCAGACCTGCATGCAGGAAGGCCAGGCCAGAGCTCAGGCTGCCCCTTAGGAACGATCCCCAGGCTTGTCCCAGGGCACTGCACAAAGAAGCTGGGGGACTGTCCCACACAGCAACAGGCCCAGGGTACGTCCCCAGGGAAAGGGCAGGTGGTGGCTAAGTGAAAAGATTGTCACTCAGCACAAAAAACCCAGGAGGGTTAGGTCTGGTGCTTCCTGTGGCAGTCACCTCATCGCAGACCCTCGCCACCTCATAGAGCTATCGTGACGTGAAGAGGACCAAGCGCTGCCCGGTGTCGTGTCCAACAAAGGCAGCTTCCTTCGACAGACTGAGCCTCTCTCCAAGGACACAGGGAACCCACAGCACAGACTATACAAAGCAGGTGACCGTGGGAACTGAGTCTCCCCAAGATGCTGGAAACTACACCTGATCCCCTGCCAACCAAAACTGCCGTGGCCCTGGCAAGACCTGCTGCAGGGGTGGGAACAGCGGCTGCCCACAGTGGCTGGCAGAACTGAGGACCAAGCCCACAAAGGGCACCAAGGTACTTTCTCCTCCATGCAGAGCAGGAAAACCACTGCAGAAAACCACACTCCTTCCTACACCCCAGCAGCCTCCCCAACTTACCTGGCCCCGGGCCTCCTGTATTTTCTCACGTAGCCGCTGCCGCAGAACATCCAGGGCAAACAAAGACTCGGACTCCGTGACCTCGACGTCTGTGAGGAAAGAAGTGGGGAGCTAAGAGAAAACCCCCTGCCTGACCTTCCCGTCCCTTTTCCCAAGGTCCAGCTTCAAAGCCTGAAACCCCACACACTGTCCCACTCCCCAAGTGGCCACTCGTCGACCTGCAGGACAGTTCTAGTAAATGCTACTCTCCACTCCCCAAGCTGGACTGGCCCCCAGAACAGAACACCCCCGTGCGATAAGACAAAATGCTTCTGATGGGTCCAGACAAACCCATCTCTCGTTTCTTCCAATTTCTGCAGGCGGGGCTTCCCCACCTCTCCCAACAGGTCAGCTCTCGTGATGCCACTCTGGACACCTGCAGGCAGTGAGAGCCTCCTCGGGGCAAGGTCCTCAGGGGAACATGACCCTGCCCCTCACCAGACCCCAATGCCAAATGGCCTAGAACCACTATGTATTCCCTGGGATCTGTCCCTTGAAAACCTGCTCTCTAGAAAGTCTCAAAACACCCCAAAAATGTGCGTGACGCCATACTTTCTCATGTCCACAGAGGGCCATGTTTTCAAGGGATCTCAGTCAGCCCTGCCCCACATCTCCACCTGCAGGAGATCCTGTGGAGGTGAAGGCCTCTTCCTCCGTGGCTGCTGCTGGGTTTCTGGCCTTGGAAGCTGCTGGAGACTTCTCCCCTAGGGGTTGGGCTTTTGGCTCCACAGCCTTCTCCTCCCTCTCCCAGGATTTCTTCTGCGCTTTCTTCCTCTTCTTTTTTGGGGGCCCAGAAGCTTCTGAGCCTCGAGTTTTGTTGGCTGAAATACAAAATCATAAAGGGCTGAAGTCTTAACCTTTGTGACCCATCCAACCTGCATGAAAGTTTTGCAAAGCCTTTGATCCCAGGATACTGTAGGCGAGTCAGGACGGAGCATGCAGAGACCCCTGTCCTTTTGTAAAGCTCAGAGCCACCCACAAGCCCGAGAAAGGAGACTGGCCACAGGTGGTAAAACCCTGCATTACATCCACACTTGACCCAGCAGTCTGCTTATGAGAACCAAGATTGGACCTCAAAAATGTTCATCGCAGGGAAAAACTAGAAAAACCTCAATACTCACCTACAAGCACAAGTTAAGCCACCTGTCACATTACAAAGCACTACCTAGCCGTCAAAAACGAGAACACAGGCTTTTGGTTTTTTAAGGGATCAAGAGATATTTACACTTAAGCTAACAAAAAGAGTACACTGAGTACGAAACGAGACTTTTTAAAACGCTGAGACACACTCACAGAAGGAAAACTAATCTTTTAACGTATAAAGTTACAACCCAGTGCTAAGAAACCTCAATTTTCCTAACTTCCGGTAATGAGTAAGTTTGCCTGGCATAAAGACAAAAGGCCGTTCTCCGTCTAGCTGCCTGTCAGACGCTGATGCTCTCTGCCCCTTCGGGTCCAAGCAGCACTCACAAGTGCCAACCTCTGTCTCACCTGCTTGTGTACGGACTTCCCGGTAAACCCCACTGGTAGGAGCCGTCCCGTTCCCGCCCTCTCCCTACCTCCCCCATCCCATCGGGTCACCTCCTGCAAGCCCCGCAGGGGCCTCCGGCCCGGTGGGTTCCCTGGCACCCCCGAGCTGATGCCCACAAGCAAGGAAACAGTGACAACTGTACATAACCCTTAAGAGTCTTTCCACCATCTTACGGGCTTGCTTCACGCACCCACGTGTCTCACCCACCCGCAGGCTGCGCGGGGCGGCGCAGGGGCGTACCCCACCCCCAGCCCTGCCAGGCCCGACCCCGGCTGCGCTGTACCGGACTTGCGTTTCTGCGGCTCCGGGCTGGGCTGGGAGCAGATTTTCCTGGCCAGGGCCTGCAGGTAGGCGTCCTTGGCGAGCAGAGAGGCCATGGTCGCGGGTCCTGGGACTCTCCTGGGAGACACACACGCGACCCCCTCGCCACGCCACCCTCACCACGCCGCCGGACCGCCCTCGCCGGAAGCCGCGCGTGCGCAGCCGCCGCCAGCCGAGCGCCGAGCCGCCAGCGCGCGGTGCTCGACTAGCCAGGCCTGGCTCCGCCGGAAGAGACGCGCGGGGCGGGGCGCAAAGCATTGTGGGTCCTGGGCTTCCGTGGCCCCCAACCTCTTCCTTCGGGCGGGGATGGCGACGGTGCTGTGACTTTCCGGCCGCCGCGCCCACCCCCCCCCCCCCCCCCCGGCACGGTGCCGCGTACACAGTGGGCGCTCAGTACCCGGGGGCGACGGGACCGATCGGCCGTGGTTCAGCCCTCTGGGGACCCAGATCCGAAGCGGGACCCGGCGAGAGCGGGTCCGCTCCGAAAGCACCGCGCGCCCAGCAGGTGCCGGGCGGGCTGCAAGGGCGGGAGATGCCAGCGCTGAGAAGACACGCAGCGGCGTCCTCGGCGGGTCTGCGTGTGTATGGCCACCGGCAACACGTAAGGCAAGCGCAGGACGAGTCGGGTAACGGGGAGTGCCAAGGAGAAAGGTCCGGGAGGAAGGGATGTGCGGTGTCGGGAGGGAGGATGCTGGGGCGCTCGAGGAAGACCCACTGGGGTCTTTGCTCTGGGCAGTGCAGCCACAGGCTAAGATTTAGGACAAGGCTTATCCCTTAACTCACGAGGGACGGGAGGGGAGTGTTCAGCCTGAGGTTGGAGACCACCGCACCCCTGTTCCGCAATTCATGGCAGTGACAGGCTTTGTCACAACACCCAGCCCTTCAAGGGCTGCCTTGGGGTGAGTAGGGGAGGCCTTATTCCTCAAGGGAGGGAGGGCGCAGGGGCTTGGATTTATAAACTACAATTTCAAAAGCTATTTGAAAAGGTTTCTGACGAAGCAGTAAGCATGTAACTTTCTGCCCGGGATCTCTGCTGTGAGGTGACGTTTTGAGGAGAGGATGGCTTCGTTGTCCCCCACGGTAGATTTCCAGGACACTCACTGAGCCATAAACGTGTCCTTCCTGGCACCGTCCGTTTTCACCATCAAAGCCAGAGGCGCAGAGGAACAGGGATGTGGGAGGGGAGGGGATGATGTGTCCTCTTCCAGTCCACACGACCAGTCTGGGGTTCTCCGTCCCGTGTGACCATCTCCAGGGGGGGTCTTTGAGGCTTTGCTGAGGTCCTGTCTGGGCGGGAGGTGGTTGATGGCAGCAGCGTTGCCAAAGGGCCGGGAGAAGAGTTGAGTTCTGAGTGCGAATCTTGACTCATGGGCCTTATTCATCTGTGAGTTTTCTGGAGGGTTTGACCAGCGGATCCTACCTCCTCCCTGAACACCTACTCTGCTCCTTGGGTCTCATTTCCCCTTTCTGTTAACTCTTACTGTGCAGTGACTCCCTTCAGAGCTCGTGACTCGGTGCTGCCGACTCCCCTGAACTCCAGGCCCACATTTGGACATGAGACACATCGTCGTGGGTATGTACAGAACAGGAGTCCTGGCCTCCCCCGACCCCACCTCCCCTCACTGCCTGCCTTCTGCCTCAGTTAAGGCCACTCCATGCTTCCAGGCACAGAAGTCAGACCTTGAAGCCACCCTGCCTCCTCATTCCCTACATCTGGTCCTTGAGTGAATTCTGTTGGCTCTCCCTTCAAAGTACATCCGGAACTGTGTTTGACTTGTTCCAGACTGCCACCCTGATCCTGCTCTAGATTTCAAAAGGCTGTAAGAAATAGTAACCAACTGCAATGCAAAACGAAAATACACGTAAAAAGATGTTTGGAGGGACTCCTGTGTGGCTCAGTCGGTGAAGCGGCCGACTTCGGCTCAGATCGCGATCTTGCGGTTTGTGAGTTCGAGCGCAGAGCCCATTTTGGATCCTCTGTCTAACCCTCCCCCCTTGCTCTTTCAGAAATAAACACTCAAAAATAAACATTTAGAAAACCGGGGAAGTTAGAACGTGTCATGAGGCACATCTGGGTGGCTCAGTCAGGTTAAGCGTCCGACTCCGTTTTGGCTGAGGTCATGATCTCAGTTCTTGAGACTGAGCCCCATGTCAGGCTCTACGCTGACAGCACAGAGCCTGCTTGGGATTTTCTCTCTCTCCTCTCTTCCCCTCCCTCACTCTCTCAGAATAAACACTAAAAAAAGAAAAAAAAAAAACGTGTCATGATATTAGATGATATTATGGGATAATTGTTCACATGGGCCTGATGCTGGCATTGGGCCATGGAGAGTTGCTTTTCCTAGAGAGACGAGCTGACAGGCATCTAGGGGTGAGGTGGCGTGAGGTCCGCGGCTGATGTTCACGTGGTTTTTATGGATGAGAGAGCAAGCAGAGGTGCAGGAAGTGAATCCAGAAAAGCACCCAGGTGGGTGTTCTTTATGCGACCTTTATAACTTTGCCAGGGGTTCGAATATTCTTGGAATAAAATGCCTGGGACACAGGCAGGAAGGACTGAGGACTGACCAGGTTTGAGTGACACAGAGGCCACAGGGGACCTTAATACCCGTAGCTCGTCCGGGGTCGTGGAGACGAGGCCGGCCTGAAGCAGACTTGAGAGAGACCTGGAAACAAAGTGCCCGTTTCTCCAGTGAGGTCTGCTGCCGGGGACGTGGGCTAGAGAGGAGGAGGTGGTGGGGAGCTGCCTTGCTCCGGTGGGGGGGAGAAACCACTTCGCTTTCCATTTCCAATGGGGACGGTGGCCTCAGCCCAGGAGAACAAGGCACTGATAGTGCAGAGAGCCTGTTGCTCAGGTGTTATGACACTGAAGACAGTCGAAACCCCCGTTAAGTTTGCTCTGCTCCGTCCAGCCTTTTCCCCACACGTGCTTCATTGGTTGCAGTCCTTTTTTCTTCGTCAGTGTCAAATACAAGTTATTTCTGCAACGAGGGTATTTCAGGAAGAGATCATCACCTGTCTCCTCGATGCGGAGCCTTCGCCAGGCCACCCCCAGAAAACCAGGGCCAGAGCCAGGACTGGGCCCCAGCTCCCACCTGTGTGCCACCCCTGCTTGGCCGTGGGGGTCTCTGGGCCCCGACACCATTGGGCTTGTGTCCTTCCCTGTCCCTGAGACTGGACTGTGTGCTGCCACCTCCTCCGTAGACCAACTGCTGTCTCCCTCGTGAGGAGGCACGCTGGCGACAGGGCGTGGGCTCGAAACCCCCTTTCTCCGGGGGGGCCTGGCACCCAGGCACCGGGCCTAGCATTCCGTCTGGGTTGAGCCCCAATTTCTGCTGCTTCCCTTCCCGGCTCGGTGGCGGGGGACACAACGCTTCAACCCCTTCCAAGCCCGTGGCCGTTCCTCCCTGTAGTGCAGGTAACTGCCACACCAATGCCAGGTCCAGTGAGGACTAGATGGGACCGAAGGACAGGCAGCTGGACCTCGTAACGTGCAACGATGCCAGTTTTTCTTTAGTCGCCAAGCATTAAGGACTTTCCAGCTCCCAGGCAGTTCTAGGCCGCGGGAATGCAGCCATTAGCCCCAAACCGACCAAGTCCCTGCTTGCCCACAGCCCCTACGGGTGGAAGGCTTACCTGGAGCCCCAGGCTGTCCAGGCGGAGCCCAAGCTGTTCTCCCCACAGCCAGTGGGAAACCGGGGGCGATCCCAGACTGGTCCCGGACCACCAAGAAGGAGCCGACCAACGCAAGATGGCAGTGCTGTGTTTATTCAACTGTCTTGTTACAAAACCCACCGGAATGTGTGTGGCAGAGTGAGGAAGGTCCCTTGCTCTCAGGACCCCCCCTCCCCACCACAACCCTGCGGGGACGGTCAGCTACCAGGGGCCCTCGGGACAAAGCGGCAGGTGCATCTCTGCACAGGAGACCGGAGGGTGGAGCGTGGACTTGGCCAGTACTGTCCACTGAGTGCCACCCTGTGGCTTGTACACAGCAGGACGTCCTCCGGCCCCACTATTGGCCTGGACACACTGTCTAGGAAATGTCTGCCCAGCAGGCCAGGTGGGCAGTGAACAGAGGTGGCATCTCCGAGGGACGGGCTACCTTGGAAACGGTAGAGGGCAGTATCTTCCCCAACACTCTGGGGGGTGCTGTCCCTGGGCTAAAGGTCCCAAGGAGGCCACACCAGACTTAAGAACCTAGGGTTGCGGGGAGGGGAACCCTGGGAGGCTCAGGCGTGCTCTGTGGGGCCGGGGCCAGTGGCATGGGAGTGGGCAGGGGCTGCAGCCTGCAGGGGGCCAGCGCTGGGCTCCGGGGACGCCAGCACAGGGGCTGAGAGGCCATCAGCAGAGTCTGTGTCGAGGTCCAGCCTCCAGTAAGCTTCGCACAGAGGCAGGTCATTAGCTTCGCAAAGACTTGAGCTTTTCCACCACCAGAAACCCAGGGAGAGACAGGAGCAGGCAGAGATGGATGGAAGCCGGGGCGGGTCAGGGAGCGAGATAGAAGCAGAGTTAAGAAAACAGACCACACCCCAAATCTGCCTTTCCCCTCCTGTGTGCGCGGGCCCCTCTTCAGGCAAGCCTGGCTCAGGGTGGGTATGTGCGGCCGCACCTGCTTCGGGGTCCTACGGAGCATCCTGAAGGGAGGCCTTCCAGGAGCAGCCACCCGTGTGACCTCGGCAAGTCCCTCCCAGCTGACTGCCACAAGGCTGAGCGGCCTGCGCTGCCATGTCCCTCCCGGCTTGGCTGCCCTCCTTTTGCAGACCCCGGAAAGCAGCGCCCAGAGCTTGCTGTGGTCTCTCCACACTCACTACACTTCGCAAGGACGCAAAAGCAGAGACCTGGTCTTTTTGGGATCTCCGCTCAGCAGGGATGGCCGGATGAGGTGATCAAAACCAGAGACCCCGGCGCTCCATTCTGTACCACTGTACCAGCCGTGTGGTCTCCAACAGGCGCCTAAGCCCCCTGAGCTCAGTCTCCCTGCCTCTAACACGGGGTCTGCGGTGGCGGCAGCCTCCCTGGGCACGGGCAGATACGGGTGAGGATGTAGGTGAGCAGCACGGCTTGCTAGGGTTGTCAAAGGGGCGACTACAGCACCGAGGAGGTCCCCACACCCGTCTAACTGGCTTGCTCCTTCCTCCGGCCCCGCCCCTCCCTCCCTCCCTCCCTCCCCTGCTCCTCCTGCCCTCAGCAGTCTGGGCACAGAGCAGCAGCCCAAGGAGAGTGCAGGGTGATAGGTAGAGAAAGAGCAAGCTGTGAACAGGAAGCAGGCGAGCACGGCCACGGGCATGCAGGGCACGGCAACCCGGCTTGGGAGCTCTAGGGGACTCGACCCCGTGTAGAGGCCCCGCCTTCTACAGGTGTTTACAGCCGAGAGGAACTCAGCCTCCTGCAGCTCCAAGGATGGCAAGGAGCCCCCTGGGTGAACCAGAGACTGACGGGGCAGGACATGGGAAGCCTGCCACTCAGGCCCCTGGGTTCCCTGCAGCCTTGTCAAGTGACTTTGGGCAGGTCCCTCACGGCCACCCCCGGCCCCGGCCCCCAACCTCAACAGGCAGGGCTGAACTGCTGTCCTGTAACCACTTAGTCCACACGCCCGGCCCTCGGGAACATCAGGAAACACACACAGGGACATGAAGGGATCATGCAATATCCAGTGGGGCTGGGAGCCATGTCTCAGCGTGGTCTGAGACACCCCTACCCCTGTGGACCTACTCAGGACCCCTCTCTGAAGGGTGTTTAAGAGGTATTTGCCACGTATCTGTTGAGCCAATAGATATCAGGGACCAGAGGTGGCCCCAGAACCCTCTGGAAAAGTCTAGAACCATTCCACCTAAAGAGAGACACTATGCCTTCTCATAGACACCAAGATGGCCAAGACAGTGGGGGCTGGCATTGAGTACAAGGCAGGGAAACCAAGGCCCAGACCGCAGACAGCGCTGGCCCTGGGCCTCTGTGGCCCCAGCATGGCCTCCGTGGGACAGGAGGGAGCATTTGAAAGCCAGCACAGGAAGAACAAACCCCACAGGTTTGTGTGGGCAAGGGCATGGGGGGCACAGACTCTGTCTGAACAGAGACTTGATTTTTCCGGCCAAGGGGCACAGAGGAGCGAGGCCTCCCAGTTCCCAGCCTCCGTCTTCCTCCATGTGAATCACACAGGGACTCTGATTTCTCAGGGCCCCTCGAGCTCAGAAGACTCAGGGTTTGGAATTCTAAGTCGTGCACGCAGGCTGGGGTGACAGGTCCTGCCCGCTGCCGTATCCCTGTGGCCCAGCATGGGCCTAGCATGTAGGAGGGCTCCGGTCTGTGAACCGGGCCGAGCTGAACCGGAACTCGGTGGGGTCGTACCCCTGGCCCGGCCTTCCAGGCCATCCTCTGTTCGAGTTTTTTCCTCCTTCGCACCCCTCTGTGGACCCTGACGCGTGCTGTGAGGTTTCGGGGACACCCCCGTGGAACTGCATCCCTAGGCAGGCTCTAGCGTCCTGCACGTTCTGGGCGTGAACCTGGGCTGCCAGAAGCTCACCCAGCTCCGGCTGGAATGTTTAAATACGGGCTAGCAAGCTAAGAGAACCACACAGGCCCAGAGTGAGGCAGCCAGCAGCCCCCCAGGAATGCTGGCTCCTGATTGCCCTTCTCGGGCTGGGCCCGCCCAACCCCTGAAGTTCTGTGATTTTCATCCTGCTGCCCAGGGCCTGGCAGTCAATATAAATTGTCTGTCCGCCAGTGGCTCTGACCACGAGCTCTGCTCTCAAACCCGGGCACGGGGCTGTGCCACCAGGACCAGGAAGGGCTCGGAAAGACGGGACCTTCGGGGCTGCCGGCCGGGCGCGGGCCCACGGGTGTGCTCTGCGCAGGGTCCGGCCCTATCTGTACCTGGACGAGTAATACTCCTCCTCCAGCTCGTACAGGTCGATGGAGATCTCATCCCGCAGGGCGATGAGCTTCCGATCACACTCTTCCTGCAGGGCTCGCAGCTGCTGGTTGCGCTGGTCGATGGCCTCGTTCACCGATGGGAAGTCATTGAGGATGAGAAACTGCTTGAGGTCAGACACCAGTTTCATCAGGGACTCGCCGGCTCGGACCTGCGGCCACCAGGAGCAGGGCAGGGGTGGTGAGGAGGCCACGGCGGCCCTGCCTCCGTTTCTTCCTCTATAAAGTGGGACTAGGGCGTGGACCTTCCCAGGGTCATTGTGGGAAGGGAGAGAACTAGAGAGGAGTCCCGGGAGGGCAGGGTCCCTGGCTCCCGCCCTGACCGCAGAAGAGGCTTCCCCGGGGCTTCCCAGCTTTCTCTCCAGGTGGTGCTCCACTCCCATCACATGGGTTCCTTGAGCCCACCCCCACTTCACAGAGCCTCAAACCCCGATAAGACCGCCGCCCTGCCTGATGCCTGCCCCGTGCTTCCTTGGGGCAGCATGCAGGCCAGCTGGGTGCAACTCCCCAGGGCTCTCCCACACATTCTCACCGGTGGACACACACTGACGGGTCGATGTGCTCGTTCTGTGGCACCAGAAGGGATTAAAACGCACACCTCGTTTCGCTCAGCAATTTACTTCTCCCCCAGTGAATCTCGAGGAGCTTTCTCGTCAGCCAAGGAGGGCCGACCCCTCTCTAAGCACCGCACGGCGCTCGACGTGATGGACGTGGCCCACCACCTGCCGCCCCTCACACGACTGCCACAGACAGCCCTCCTCTCGAGAGGAGTCTTCTGAGGATCGGTTTGCCCTTCCTCCCCCCCGCCCCCGACCGGAAAGCCCCCGTGGGGACCGCGAGGCTCCCGGAGCCCGGGCTGTGCCCTCCACCTAGTGACTCACGATGTTGGCAGCTCGCACGTGCATCTCATAATTGTCCTGCTCGCCCTGAGTGGCCCTCGACACTTGAGTCTCATCCTCGATCTGGAGGACAAACAAGAAAGCCCAGAATCGGCAGGTGCCCCAGCCCACAGGTGACTGGCCGGCTGCACACACCCACAGTGGCTGCCTCCTGCCTGTCGTCCGCTGTACCTTCTCCGCCAGGCACTGCTGACCTGACCTTGGGCGACGTTCAGCCGCACCCCCTCTTGTCATCTTCTAAGGAGCTAACGGGCACCTTCATTGGGACAGGTGGATGCCTGTGTACGTTGACTGCCTCGCCATGTGCAGGGAGGTCTCGGGCAAGTCTTTTTTGGGGTGTGGAGCCTTGTTCTGTGTGAAATGGGGTCACTAGCTGAGGTGCTCGGCGAACCAACTGCCAAACGAGTAAAGGCACAACGTGCTTCTCTTAAGTGACCATTTACGGAGCATCTCCAGGGTGCCGGGCACCACGTTAAGCACGTGACCACCGTTAACTTACGACGTTCTCACCGAAGCCCCGACTGCCATCCCTGGTTTACAGGAGGGCAAAACTGAGGCAGGGCAGACCCGAGAGTGCACTCAAGGTGTCTCCGAAGGTAAACAGAGGCACCAGGAGTGCTGCTGGCCTGTCACTGCTCCAACCCGTCCATCTGGACGGGGCTTTCACAGGGGGTCTTGCCAGGCACGGGCAGGGGTCAGGGCACTCTGAAGTGAGGAGCTGGACACCCTGGGTGCAAATCCTGGCTCTGCCAGTTATTACCAGAACGACCTTGGCAAATCACTGAGTCTCCTGAGCCTCGGTTTCCTTCTCTAAGAATAGAAACAACAGTACTGCCCCGTGGAGAGTTTCTGTGAAGGTTAAACGGAAGGAGACCCAGACAGCCCTGGGAATACAGCGACACACGGTGAACAGACACTAAACACAGGCCAGCCAGCTTCCTCGTCTTCAGAAAGCCTTCGGAGGGTGACAGCAGTCTCAAAGATCCAACCCTACCCAGACACTGGCCACGCTACCCTCCTGGAGGAGCCTCCCCAACTTTTCTCACTGACCTCACTCACTTGCAACAGCTACCACATCTGGGCCCCCATCAGGCCCCACAGCAACCATTTTATAAAGTCATCCAATCGCCAGAGGGCTTTAGGTTGCGGGAGAAACTGAGGCACTGAGAAGGCTCGTTCCCGCCCAGACCCACACTGCTCGTAAGTGGCGCTGGACGTTCAATCCTGGCAATCTGACTAGACTCCTCTCCAGCTTCATCTGTTGACCTGCTTGTCATTGCTGACCCCCCCCCCCCCACCACCGTACAGTCCTCCCAAATGTTTTTCCCATGTGGACATACGCCGGGCCTGTGTGTTCACTGCTGTATCTTCACCACCGGGCACAGAGCACCTGCTCCGTGTTCAGTGGGTGCTGCTGAAAGCAGAAATCACTCCCCCCCACCCCATGACCCTTGACCAGAGCAGGTCAGCTACTCAGCTCACCACCATCCCTAGACCCTGCTCCCTCCCTTGGTCTCAGACCCCGGGGCGCCCACCTTGGCAGTCTTGATGATCTCGGTGAAGTTGTCCATGATGGACTTGATGTCATCCTTGAGCCGCTTGTTGTAAGACTGCAACAGTGTCTCCTTGCTCTGCGGCAGGGCTCTCTGCTGGGCCATGGCGGGGGCCTCAGGCAGTGCAGGGACAGAGATCTGGGGCCACCGGTCGCCACCTGGGAGCCAGAGTCCGGGTGAGCGGAGCCAGCCTCAGCCGCCCACATCCCAGCAGAACTGGGATCTCGGGAGAGGCCCTCTCCGTTAAGCACACCTGTCCCACCATCCGCACACGGGCACACTGCGGGGACTCGTGTCCCGACCGCTCAGGGGCGACCCCCGAGCCTTCCCCGGCCCCTCCGCCGGAGCGTCCCTCCGACTCTACCGCCACCGCCGCGCCCAAGGCTCCCTCGCTCGGGGTGGGGGTCTGGGGGTAGTCCCGGACCACCTCCGTCTCCGCGCCAGGAGCCTTGCGCCTGCGCGCCGCCGACCGACGGAACTCGCGGCCTCGGAGTCGCTTAGTGGGGAGGGTCACCCCCGAGTAAAGACGGCGACCCCGCTCCGCCGCCCCCACCTGGTCCGCAGAGCCCGGCGCGACGGGCACTCGGTCGGGGTGGAGACGAGCGTGCGTCCCTCCCAGTAAGACCCGGCTCCCTGCCGCCGTCTCCGCTCCGCTCCCGTACAGCTCCGACTCGCCGCGGTAGGCGCGGTAGGCACCGCCCCCGGGAGGAAGCGCGCGAGAGCGGTCCTGTGGCTTTAAATCCGAAATCCCGCGCAGGCGTCAATTCTCGCGATCTCCGAGGTCGCCTACATATTACCCACAATTCTCTTTTTCTTTCTCTCTCCTCCAGCCTTCCAAGATGGTGAGCGATCTGGCGGTTCTCGGTGTTGAGCTGGGTCCGGCTTCTATCCACTGCCATCCTCTTCGGGGCGTGGCCGTGCGGGGATCCCTCCACGGCGTAGCGCTAGGGGAGCCCCGCGGGGCCTGGCGGGGTGGCACTGGGCCGGGTAGAATCCCGGCGGCTGGATCGGGGAGTGGAGAGAGGAGGGCCCCGGCGCGGAGCGCAGCGCCGCAATGCGGGGCTCGGAGCGACGGGGCCGAACTCCTGGGGGCTCCCCCGGCGGCCTTGGGCGAGAGGTTCCGAGTCCACCGCTGCTGTTTGCGGAGGCTGCTGTGTGCCGGGCCCCTAGAGACGGGGCGCGTAGTTCTGGGACGCGGCGGGCGCGGCAGCCCGGGTGGTGCAGGTGATGTGAAGACTATTTGCCGTCTGAGTGATGGTGGGGACGCTCCTAACCACCAAGATCGCTGATGCACACGGGCCGTCGCCGCGCTCGCCTCTGGGTTGCCTTGGCCGGGG
Source organism: Acinonyx jubatus (assembly GCF_027475565.1). Lineage (NCBI taxonomy): Eukaryota > Metazoa > Chordata > Mammalia > Carnivora > Felidae > Acinonyx > Acinonyx jubatus. The sequence continues at coordinate 2,145,887 of NC_069391.1, forward strand.
CCTGGGGGGGGGGGGGGTCAGGCTCTGCTCGTAGGCGGGGATCGGGGCGCCTCCAGAGCAGCGCGTGCGGGAGCGCGGGGTTGATCTGGGTGTCGCTTCTCACCTAGCCGAAAGGGAAGAAGGCCAAGGGGAAGAAGGTGGCCCCGGCCCCTGCTGTTGTGAAGAAGCAGGAGGCCAAGAAGGTGGTCAACCCCCTGTTTGAGAAAAGGCCCAAGAACTTTGGCATCGGTGAGTAAGGAGAGGGGAGCACAGCAGCGGAAAAGCGGAAGTGTGCTGAGCGGAGCGAGGGTCGTGTTCCCGCCCCGTTGATAGGTTTCAGCGGGTGTGGGGTCCCCCCCGGCTGGGATGTGGGTACGCCGGCACCGGGTGCGTGGCCTCGTTGTCCCTCCCCCCGAGTGTGTGTCAGCTCCGCTAGGATTCGGCTTGGCCGCCAGGAAAGCAGCGCTCACAGGCACGTTGACCGCTGCACTGATGGGCGGCCCGCTGGGCTGCTTGTTGGATGGGGGAGCGTCGCCAGTCCCCCTGTGATCATAGGTGTTTGTGTGCAGATGATGTAAGAGAATATTTGCTATCTGAGAAATGGTGATGACGCTTTAAACCACCAAGATCGCTGATGCACCTACACCCTCCCAAGTGGCGCTAAGCACGAACTTGACCGGGAGTTTGAGCCTCACTTACATCGTTGCCCTTAACTTCTCAGGACAGGACATCCAGCCCAAAAGGGACCTCACGCGCTTTGTCAAGTGGCCCCGCTACATCCGACTGCAGCGGCAAAGGGCTATTCTCTATAAACGTCTCAAAGTGCCTCCTGCGATTAACCAGTTCACCCAGGCGTTGGACCGCCAAACAGGTGAGTTTGTGTAAACCAGCACGGAGACGTTTCCTGGGCAGTTAGGACTGGATCTGAGGTCTTTAAGGAGTTCTGGGTACTTGCAGGAAACTGGCTTACTAAAATCTAGGTTATCTTGTCTGGTTTCCAGATCGCGAGGGTGGCATAGCCGAAGTGATCTCGTGCATAGTCTGAGTTTTGTTTTGTTTTGTTTTTTAATTTCTGTTGAGAGCACACACTTGGTGGCACAAGCAGGGGAGGGGCAGAGAGAAGGAGAGACAGAATCCCAAGCAGGCTCCACACCATCAGCGCAGGGCCCTGTTAAGGGCTTGAACTCCCAAACTTGGAGATCAGGACCTGAGCCAGGATCAGGAGTCTGACACTTGACTGGGCCACCCAGGCGCCCCGTGGTCTGAGATTTGCACTACGATAGTATTCCGGACAGTGACTTAAAGCATCATGTAGATAGCAAAGAGCAGAGCTTGAAACACAAGGCTAAACTGACGTCATTCTTACAGCCACTCAGCTGCTCAAGCTGGCCCACAAATACAGGCCGGAGACCAAGCAAGAGAAGAAGCAGAGATTGCTGGCCCGGGCTGAGAAGAAGGCTGCTGGCAAAGGGGATGTCCCCACTAAGAGGCCCCCTGTCCTTCGAGCTGGTGAGTGGGCCCCTCCTTAAAGGGGGTGAGTGGTGGGGTGGGGCAGGCTGTTGGCAGTGATGTATGAATTTCTTCACCTGGAAACACCGTGGAGAGCAGAATCCGAGCTTTTTAACCCTGAGCCACAGCTGGGTGCGTACCATAGTAGAGCTGCTTTTGTGACCTGGGCAGTCCCTGTGAACTGCTCATGCAAACTGTTTGTGCTTCCAGGGGTTAACACTGTCACCACCTTGGTGGAAAACAAGAAGGCTCAGCTGGTGGTGATCGCACACGATGTGGATCCTATCGAGGTGTGTCAGATTGGTTGGTAAACGCTGTTAAAGTCAGATTGGGCCCTCATGTCAGTACTGGGAAGACTGGAAGTAAGCTGGAGTTTGGCTCGAGGCCCAAGTAGGCATGTGATTGCTTTCCGTTGAAAACAGTACTGATGAGGGATCCCACCGATAGCCATTGCAATGATGTGGATTTCTCACTGAATTCAATCTTGAAGTGCAAAACATGAGCTTTTTAACCCTGAGCAGTTGCTAAGTTAGCTTCTAAATTATTGCTTTTGGCCAACATACGTTCTAAAGCTAATACGGTTTTCCAGCTGGTTGTCTTCCTGCCTGCCCTGTGTCGTAAGATGGGGGTTCCCTACTGCATCATCAAGGGGAAGGCCAGGCTGGGGCGACTGGTCCACAGGAAGACCTGCACCACTGTCGCCTTCACACAGGTTAACTCGTAAGTATGCAAGGGGCCCCCGAACTCCCAGGTGTCAGTAGAGGTCAGGCAGTCCTCTCCCCCAGTACGTTTCATTCACTTCTCGGGATCTTACCTTAAAGACCAAATATTCTACCTTCAAGCAACACGTTCATCTGAATCTTTGCCGATGATGGTTACGAATTTCTTCACCTGAATAAGCCGTGTGGTCATGTTGTCTCTGAGGCAAAGGCCTTGTGTTTGGGGCTACAGAAAGGAAGTTATTCCTGTTTTCTGGAAAGGTAACATGCTGATGACCCCCTTGTCCCTCCCGCCTTTTCAGGGAAGACAAAGGAGCTCTGGCTAAGCTGGTGGAAGCTGTCAGAACCAATTACAACGACAGATACGATGAGGTAAGCAGCAGCAGGACACAAAACGTTTGGGGTAAGTCAGGCCTGTCTCCGGGGGACTGGCCAGCTCCCCCAGAGCAGTCCTACTGGGCAAAGGACTTGGAGGGCCAAGGAGAAGACAGCATGACCCAGCATGGCTCTGAGAGCCTGACAACGACAGCCCACGCCAACTGCCTCTCCTGTCATTGCAGATCCGCCGCCACTGGGGAGGCAACGTCCTGGGTCCAAAGTCGGTGGCTCGCATCGCCAAGCTGGAAAAGGCAAAGGCTAAAGAACTGGCCACCAAACTGGGCTGAGTGGGCACAGGTGACTTTTCTGTATATAAAAGTAAATAAAAGGCTCTTTCTCAGCCCGGGCCCGTTGGCATTTAGGGTGGACTGCAATTTTTTGTCGTCTTAACACACGTTTGGGGTTTTGGCAAGGTCCTTATCTGTTGTAGGGTAGAGTTAAACCTGCTGTCTAGGTTGTACGTTGATCATTTGGAAAAAGCAGCCTTAAGACTGCTGGGTCACATACCAGGCCCAAGCCTAGACTTTACGATCATCCAGTTATAAGTGGCCCAGGTAGAATGACGGATACGGTACAGAGCGTAGCACAGAGATTTATTTATGCCAATAGTTGCTGATCCCACACGAAAACATCTCCAGAAATCGGCCACTTCCTGACAATTTAGGGGAAGGGCTACATCTGCTAGTCTCACACACCAGAAGTCCGACGTAGGAATTTCTTAAACCACAGGTATGACGTAGCTGCACAGAGTCCATACCTTGGGTCAAGAAGATGAACAGTCAGGGTTCTGAAGGGGTGGGGGACTAGAGATCCAAACTCACCGCGGGACATCGTATCGGGGACTCACCAGGTGATGATGTATTGCATGTGCTCGTTCCTCAGAGTGACTCGGGTTTGCCCTCCAATGGGTCCCCCAGGGACGGTGCTCTCTGCAGAGATAACGGACTCAATCCACAATAGCTAAGCCGCCAGCTTCTCAGCACCAGTTTCTCCCTACCGCGGCTTGGCCAGCTGTTTCGTTGGAACCTTGCAGAGCTTTTTAGATTTTTGCGCGGCCAAAAATTCAGTACATACCTTTCACCTGTAACCAACCCTGGGTTGCCTCTTTCCAGACAGATACTCCCCTTTCTCCCAACGGATACTACGATGTAACTAACAGGAAATAACTAGAAAATTTCCAGGGCTAAAAGGAAGGTAGAACGGGGTATTTACAAAAAAGCTACTCGATCTAGGATGGGCTGATCACAACGTACTGAAGTCAGCATCAATGAAAATGGGGTCTGCGCCTGTGAGCCTAGCCATGGCCTCCAGGTCCCGGTAATGCCAGTGATTTCTTTCTGGATTGTTCTCAGGGACAAAGGGCTTCCTGGTTTCTGTCAGCCTCACCATCCCAACTAGGTCCACTTCTCCCTCGATCTAGAAAGGAAAATGTGAGAGTCCTCCTTAAGGCCTGTGGTTTCCATAGAGCCCTGCTCACAAAAAAAGGAGGGTTCTTGCCCCTTACCTGGCCTTTCGGCCGTGTATCTGGATTCACTTTCTTCCTGGGGACAAACCCTCTATTTACCAGAATGGTGATTCTGAAGTAACAAAGTATGCTCTCAGGCGGAGAAGGATTTTTGGACAAAGGTGTTAACCTCGTAGTCTCCGGGAGAACAAGGAGCATGTGTGCCCCGGGAAGGCCTGCCTCTGTCCAGCCCGTGTCCTGACTGGCAAGACCGATATCCAGGGCCCCTGCATCCATCTCCGCCTCCTCCCTCGGGCCTCCTCCTGCAACAGCCAAGCAGTGAATGACCCTCTCCCACAACCCGAGTTCTGACCTGTCGGTCCTACTCACCCCAGCTCTGTGCAGCGGAAGGGGGTGATGACGTAGGCCCCGCTCTCTGGCGACGAAGAGAGGCGGCCGGCCTCCCGGGCCTCCCGGGCCGGGTCCACCATCGTCCGAGGCATCATGTACAGCTCCTTGGAGTGGTCAAAGTGCCCCCTGACCTTCACTGGCCTGTACTCCAGGTTCTTCAGTTCCATTGGGCTACACAGCGGTGGGGAAAAGTGAGGCCCGACAAGACTGGGCGGGAAGTCAGCGCCTGTGAGGCCTACGCGTCCCAAACGGCACACGTTGGCTCCCTGAAAGTAGCTCTTGTCCCTCCAGGACAGTGGGTCAAAATGAGGGGTAGAGACGACAGAATCCCTTAGGATGCTTTTTCAAGATTCTGCTCTCCTGTCAAGACAACATGAGGCACACCACCCCCACCCACCCGGTAACAATTGCTGCTCCAGGGAGCCCATCAGCACCGTGCCCCCACAGGTACGATGGGCCTGGAGAAGAAAGGCGAAGCCCCAAGTCACAGATCTCTTTCTAAATAGATCATGCCACTCCCCAACGGTGGTCAGGAAGCTCATTAGAACAGCTCCTCTCGAGGGCTCCCGTCTGAGGGTCGGGACAGCAAGCGGAAGCAGCCAGGCCCCGCTGCCGACCTGGAGGGAGACCGGTCCCAGGCGGGCAGCCACACACTCACTCTGCTGGCAGAGGGATGGGCTCAGCCATAACTCTAGACTCGAGCTCTGCTATGAGCTTCAGCTTCCACTTCCGACGCTGGACCTGTGGAAACAGCACACCCCAGCAGATGGCAACAAGGGCAAAAGCTCAGAGCCACCATGGGCGCCTCGGTAGCCCAGTCGGTGAACCATCTGACTTCGGCTCAGGTCATGCTCTCATGTTTCATAGGATTGAGCCCCGTGTCCGACTCTGCTGACAGCTCAAAGCCTGGAGCCTGCTTCGAATTCTGTGTTTCCCTCCCTCTCTACCCCTCCCTGCGTGCTCGCTCGCTCGCTCTCGAAAATAAACAAACATTAAAAAAAAAAAAAAAAAAAAAAGCTAGAGCCATCAGCGCCAAAACCAGTATTTACCTGCCAGGTCCCCAGGCCAAAGGCAGTCGCAGGAATGAGAAGCAGGAACCACTGGACAAAGGAGTCATCCTCCGCTTTGGTGGCAGGTGCTTCAGCTGCAGAACTACCACACCTGCTTGGGCTCCAGGCCAACCCTAGGAAGGTTTCCAATCCTGGCGTGGGGTCAGAAGCCCCCGGCAAATAGACCTGGAGCAGCCTATTCCTCAACGAGACACGAGCACTACTGCCCCAGAGTGAACAGACCAGCCTGTGGCCACCGGGCACGCTCCCTGGATGCTCACCGACTGCATAAGCAAGACCTAGGGCTTAGTCCTGCCTTTGCCACCAACCCCGACCCTGGGTACTTCCTGTAACCATCTCCCGCCTTTTACACAAGAATAGTCTGCCGCGTACTCCGTCGCATTCAGATGCACCCGCTATGCAGAGAGGGAAGCGCGACCAACTCGGGAAAGGGGCTCGCAAGAGCACTCCCAACAGCTTCTCTTGTTCGCTGCTCGTGAACTTAAAGATGGAACCACGTACAGGGAAAGTGTAATTCAGCGGTCAGAGTGTGAGCCTCATCAAATGAGGGCACCTCGGGCGTCGCGGACGGTAAAAAAGCAGGCCTGGAGCAAGGGTTCTACAGCACCCTTCCTTCTTACGCAGCACGCTACCCTGCCGGACGTGCACGCGCAACCCGCACGCCGTGGCTGTGCTGTCGTCTAGGGCCCCGGCCACCCGGTTTCAATCTTGGGATGGCCCCTCTTCAGCCCGCTGAGGCGCTGGGAAGTGACGGACCGTCCCCGGCCGGGCGTGACTCGGGAGTACGAGAGGGGCCGGCCCGCGGGCCACCTCGGCTGAGAGGCACGCCCGCGTTCGGGCGGCAGTTCGAAGCTCCTCTCAGTGCCTGCGGCCGCCCCCTCCCCCCCTTACAAAGCGGGGCGTCTTTTCCCAGGTGCCCAGGTCACACCCGGACGAGTCCTCACCTGGGCGCAGGGGGACCGCAAGGACGCTCCTCCGGACGGCGCGCGCCGGGGCCTACGGAGACCGAGGGGCTGGCTGAGCCGGCCCAGGCCGGGTCCGGGTCCGGGTCCCCCAGCCCGCCCGACACGTGCCCGCCCCGCGCCCCGCTCACCGGCGCCGGCCGCGCAGCGCGAAACCCCAGCCACCGCACCGCCGCCGCCGCCATCTCCCCGCCCCGCCGGCGCTTCCGGGACGAGAGGCGTCTGCTTCCGGGGCGCCGCCGAGCCCCGCCCCCGGCCCACGTGGTGCGAGCGGCGCCGGCTTCCAGCCCCGAGGGCGGCCGAGCCATGAGCGAGCCGCCGGCCGAAGTGCTCGCCTTCCTCCGCGAACACCCGAGTCTGCGGCTGGAGCCGGGCGCCGCTAAGGTCCGCGGGGCCGGAGGAGGAGGTGCGGACCTGCTCGGGCGGCCCCCGCACCCCCTGACCCTCTCGCCCGCCCTCCGCCCCGCAGGTGAAATGCGCTCTCACCGGCCACGAGTTGCCCTGCCGTCTGCCCGAGCTCCAGGTCTACACCCGCGGCAAGAAGTACCGGCGGCTGGTCAGCGCCTCTCCGGCCTTCGATTACGCGGAGTTCGAGCCGCACATCGTGCCCAGCACCAAGAACCCGTACGTGGGAGGGGGCGCAGGCCGGGTACTGCGGGAGGGCCCCCGAGTGGAGCCTGGTCCCAGCGCTGAGTCTGGCCGCTGCCGCGAGGTGGATTCGGAACCCCGGTCCCTCCCCGCTGGCTGCGCGCTCCTCGAGGGCTTGGCGCCGTCCTTCGTAGGTAGATGTTAGGAGACTGGACATCCGGGTTGCAGGCTAGAGCTCCCCGGTGAGCCCCCTCTCCGTGGTGCGTGTTTGCTTTTTGTAAAGCTGAGGCTTGTCACCTAAGGCTCTGAATGCGGTGAGTTCCACGTATTTAAGGAGAACTTTGGTGTAGCTGAACGTGTACGGTTGACAGCACTGGTTGAAGGGAGGGGGCCGGGGGATGCTCCTGTTCATCTAGGACTTTGCCAAGCCAGGTCTTCACTTGCATTCCCTTGTGCGGGAGCGGATGCTGATGACCAGGTGTGTTCCAGGTAAACACCGAGAGGTCACGGTCCGTCCGGGTCACTGGTTCTCCACCCCAGTTGCGGAGTGGAATTGCTTTCCAGCCTTTAAGAATCTTGATGCCCAGTCTGCTTCGGAGACTTCTTTGCCAGACTCTGGGAACGATTCCAAGATGCAGCCGCGGTTGGAGAGCCACTGGTCCAGACCCTTGTGAACACCCCTGCCAGCCCACGTTTGCCTGTCCCCTAGGCACCAGCTGTTCTGCAGACTCACCCTGCGGCACATCAACAAGGTCCCCGAGCATGTGCTGAGGCACACCCAGGGCCAGCGGTACCAGAGAGCTCTGCGTGAATGTAAGTAGCCGTGGGCGGACGCAGCCTGCCTCAGTTTACAAGTATTTCGGGTGCATGCCTGCTCTTCTCCAGGACCAGTGCCCTCGAAGGCAGAAGTGGTGTCTCAGTCAGCTTTTGGCAGTAGCTGGTGGTGCACCCGGCCCAGCCCAGGGGAGGGGTGGTGGCGGAGACTGCGATAAAGCAGGCAGTGGGCCCCAACGTAACTGTGAGTGCTGTGGCAGTCTTGTGCCGAGGGCCGCCAGGAGGCCTGCCTAATGCGGAGGCCCTGGGGAGGCGGGGTTTCTGGGCTGAGACTTTAGGGACGTAGCGAGTAGAGGCAAGAGTGCTCCCGTTAGAGGAAGGATTCCAGCAAGGTTAGAGGCGGAAAAACACTTGGTTGTGGGAGGTCCTGAAGGACGGCCACTGTGACACCACGCAAGATGCGGTCGGGGTCAGCAAGGCAGGTGGGACGAGACCACAGGGGGTCTTGGAGGCCACAAAGGACTGAAGCGGGGACTGGTAGTCACTGTGTGCGTCAGGGTCACTGTGACTCTTGAGGGCGGGGGTGGGGGGTGGGAAGGAGTGGAGCAGGGGACCCTTGGCGGCCGTGCAGCCAGCTGAAGGGGACGGTGGCCGGGGCTACAGGTGCTGGCAGGGAAGACGTGGACAGATCGCAGCTGTTCTGTGGGCAGAATCAGTAGGTGAGGGAGAGGAAGAAGTCAGCTGTGACTCCCGGATTCCTGGCTCGAGAACTGGGGTGCTTACGAGAGTGGCATCTGAGTCGCAGGCTTTGTGGGGAAATGAAGCATTCTCTTCAACGTGTGTCACGGAAGGTGGCTGTTGAAGACACGGGCCAGTGCTCAGATGATGCACACCACTGACACTGAGTGGCGTTTGCGTCCACAGAGCCACAGAAGAGGGGACACGAAGAGCCCCAGGAGGGGGAGAAGCAGGCGGGGTGGTGTCGGGACGGAGGTGTTGAGGAGGAAATGGTAGACGCTTCTCAGATGCTCCTGAAGGGAAGGTGGGGACAGAGCCGGCGGGAGCCCCACGGGGAAGAGAGGGCCAGGTGGGCCAGAGCCAGTGGGTCTGGGTATGGAGAGAGAGGCAAGATGAGGGGGAGAACTCTGAAGGCTGTGTTTCCCCAAGAAGAAATGAGGCCCAGTCTTCGCCCACAGGCAAAAGTGAAGGACCCGTGAAGGGTCCCACGTTGGCACAGAGCCTGGGGGCTGCTGGGTGTGGGTGGGAAGAGAGGGACTGGGTTTTCCCCAGTAAGAGAGTCGTCCTGATGCTGGAGCGTGTGGCTCACGCGACCAGCGGCCGAGAGGAGCCAGAGCCCGGCAGCTGGGGAATCTGGCCGGGGGTTCTGAGAGGGGACTCCAGGTGTAGGGTCCGCTGGCCCCGAGGCCGTGTGGGGCCACAGAGCGAGTGGCAGAGATGAGGCAGGAGAGAAGAGCCTGGCGGTGGGGGACATCAGAGGCCAGGGCCCGGTCCCCTCCCCCTCCTCCCTGAGACAGGAGAGTGCCGCCCACAGAGGGCCACCTTCAACAGCCAGGCCCCTTGGTGCCACCCCGCTCCTCATCGGGGCTTGGTCTGTGTCCGCCACGCCGGGCGTCCGGCCTCCCCAAGGCCTCTGTACACAAGAGGGTGTGGAGGCCTTGTCGCGGCCTCCCCCCCCCCCCCCGCTCCGGGCAGGGTCAGCAGCGTCCAAGCTTCTGCTCTCGCCCAGGCTGGGGCCCGGCACAGCTCTGCGTCTGCTCACGCCTCGCCCACGCCCCCACCGGCCTCCCCTCCTCTCCTCGGAGCTGAGCCAGGGCACCTCCCACCACCACATTTTACCCAGCAGACGGGGGCGGGGGGGGGGGGGGGGCCGGGCCCAGTGGAGCTGGTCTCTGCTCCGGAGGACAGGGGGGCAGACACGGCGTGCCGGCCCGTCTCCCAGATGAAAGGTGTCAGAAGCAGGGCGCGGAGTACGTGGCCGCCTGCCTCCTGCACAGGAGGAGGAGGAGGGAGGACCAGGTGGACGGCACCGGGCCGCCTCGCCGGGGAGAAGCCTTCTGGGAACCTTCGTCCGGTGAGGACGGCGCAGCTGCAAGTGACAGTGATGACAGCATGACAGACCTGTACCCGCGTGAGTGGGACTGGCCCCCCGCCCCCGGACGTCCAGTGTGTCCTGAGCCTGCAGCCAGCAGGCTCCAGCCTCCTTCCCTCCCACGTCGTGTGCTCGGGCCCTCGGCCCCGTCTGCGCCCCCCCTCAGCCCCGCGCAGACGGTGACCCGGACCTAAAACTGCCCATCCCTCCGTCCCTCTCAGCCGAGGTGTTCACCAGAAAGGACCCGGGAGGGACTGAACACGGGGACGGCACTGAGGACTTTCTGACCGAGGGGGAGGACGAGAGGCCAAGGGGCCCGACAGAGACGGGCCCTGGGGGCGGAGAAGAGAGGCGAGGGGACCAGGAGCCGGTCCTCAAGCGCCGGAAGGTGAGTGGCAGCTTCCCCTGCCGACGGTTCTCTGTTTCCTTACCAAACCTGTTTAAAGACCCTTTCCGTGGCAGATAAAATGCCAAGCTAACGTTTCGGGAGTAAACTAGAAGCCGAGGCTGCTTTGGCCTGACGGGGCCAGGGGCTGCCGCAGGGACGCTGGGCTCTGCAGCCCGTCCGAGGGGACTCCGGGGCGCACGCCGCAGGGGCCCCGCGGGAGGGCCTCGTTAGGCCGTGGCCAAGGTTCCGTCGCCCTCGGGTCTACAGGAGATCGAGAGCTCGCTCGCTGGGGGCGGGCAGGTGGCATTTCAGGGAAGCCACGGGTGGACAGCTGGCCTGACTCGGGGGCGCCCCTCCGAGAGGACAGGGATGGCTCACTAACTGGAGCTCCGTGTTCGTGTTCCAGAGGCAGTTGGGCTCAGCGAAGAAGTTCAGACGTCACCACCGTAAACCCAAGAGCTTCAGCAATTTTAAACAGTCAGGTTAATAAACGGCTGCCGGAGGAAAGCACATGTGGAAAGCTTTTCCGGAGTCCTTCAGGTCCTCGAGCCCGGGTCCTCTTCAAGCCGCCTGCTGTGCGCCCTCTCAGCCGATGGGGTGGGTGTCTCAGGGTCCTCTCCATCCGCTCATGTATGCTGTCCCCGGGGCTGGGAGTCTGTGCCACTGGCATCAGGGCCACCTTACCCATCCCCAGGAAGCAGCCCCCAGGGACCCCGAGGGAAGCATTCTCTCCCGACGTGGTTTCTCAGCGGGCCTCGGCGAAGCCTAGAGGGTTCGGCTGGCTCGCTGGGCATCCGAGGAGAGGCCTGGTCAGGCCCCACCCCAGCTGGACAACACCAGAGGATCACGCCGCATACAACAAATGCCGTTATTTATTTTGATGTTTCCAAAAATCAAAACGTTTCCAAACACAACTAAGATATAAAATACAGCATAAAATGAGATTTATACCTATTTCCCACATAAAGCCAAAAAATTGTCAGAATTGGTTTTGCCGAAGCCAACTGGTAGATGGTATTTTTCTCTCCTTTCTGCAAAGGCATCTACCCCCGTCCCAGGCACGAGCCCACCGAGGGCCAGGGGAGGCCCAAGCAACCTCCTCCAGCATTGAGGGTGCCCCCTGACCGCACCCCTTGGCCTCCTGGGGTCAGACCGTTCCTGCAAACCAACAGAGGTATTGGAACTGTCAAAGGTGTCCCGGAGGGACGGACGTGGCTGAGTGTCATCTGATGGGACTGTGATGCTGTGCTGATGGGAAAGGGGGTGGACCGAGAGGTGGCCCCGAGGTGGACGCACGGCGTCAGAAACCACCCCGTGCGGCGAGCATCTGGGTGGCCAAGTAGAAAAGCCCTCTCCATCTGTTGCTTTTCCAAGGCCGGAGGCGTTTGCAAATGGGCGGGCGTTGGGAACATCTGGGGCTGAGGTGTGGGCATGAGGTGGGGTGTTGAGAGGGGTGCCATTGCTTCTGTCAGGTCTGGCGGGTCCAGGCCGCAGAGCCAAGTAAGGCCCTAGGAGCACTGGGAGGCAAAAGTGGGGCAGCTTCCCCGCCCCACGCTGGCTCTGGTCTGGCTGGTAAATGTGGATCCTGGTTCGGGACTGGCCCCGGCATCCCTAGGGATGCCCTCAGGCTTGCACATCTAGCCATGAACCAGGAAAAAAGAGACCAGCTTCAGGCAGTCCTCGTTCTAGCTTGGTCAGCCTGCCACCCCCCCCACCCCACCCCCCCCGAGGGTCTGGGGGAGGCACAGACGAGTCCAACTCTCCCCTCGTGGCAGTCGCTACAGCGTGGACGAGTGGAGAAGAGCCAGCAGGCGCGTGCAGCCCCAAGAAGAGAAACGCGGTGTAAGGCAATGTTAGAAAACTTTAAATACAGGATTAAGATCCAATCGGTAAGGCATCACAAATCGTAAAAAGTAATTTGGGCTGCATTCAGCGTAGCAAAGACAAATCTGAGCAAGCAACAGCCTTGAGAAAGTGGTAAGTCACGGCTGCGCAGCTTGGGAAAAGTCCCTCCAGCCGAAGGAGAGGCGGGCGGGGCGCTTGGCCAGGTCGGAGCCCACGGGAGCCCACAGCGGCAGCCCAGGCTCGGTGTGAAGACCGGGGGTGAGGTAACTGGTCTGAGAGCCCGCTTCATCGCTGCCCTGCCCCACGAGGCTGCTGCTCCTCCCACGCCCCTCACGGGAGTCAGCGCGCGGGGGCGGGGGCGGGGGTCCCCATAGGCTCCAGGTGCACCTGGGGACTTCTGACCCGCCGTTCCCGCCCTGAGCCGCTGAGGCTCCCGGGGGGTTCCCCTACCCAACGAGCTGCACCAATCGGAGCCGGTTTTGTGCCGAGTGAACGGCAGCCTCGGTGGCCCCTCTGGCACCACTTCGTTTTTGGGTTTGGGTCCAAATGCCGTTGTTGTCCCTGCGAGCGTTACGATGCGGCACGGGGACAACTCGGAGCCATGGGCGAGGCTTACGCCCAGGACGTTGACTGTGTGATGTCGGGCTGGGCCATCCCAAATCATTTAGTTTTAGCTAAAAACGTAAACTTAAAAAACAGTAAGAGGGAGACCGCTTTGAAGGATACACAAATGTATCTGCTCACAGTACAGCTTGAAGGCCCCCCACCCACAAAACAGAAACAAAAACGGGAACTGCGGCCACAGCCCAGCAAGCTGCTCGTGGGAAGCCGAGGCCGTGCCTGGGGGAGGGAGGCGCTGTGCCCAGCCAGCCCGCCCCAGTGGTCGGGTACTAGGCTGTGGGTCCAGAGCAGATTTAGCCGCCAAATTTCAGGTGTCTGCAAATAAATTCTCAAAACATCTGTGCCTTTACCAAGGGAGGGAAGGAAAGAGGACACATAAATGCTGGCATTTTGGTCGAATCCACCCCGAACCAGTCCTCGATGGCCGCGGGTCCTAGCCAGGCAGGGAAGGGGTCTGTTACCACTCTTTCTTCTTCTCGTCCATGGAGACGCCCCCGGGGCCCAGGGCCACCACAAGGAGCAGGCCTCCGATCACCGACATGGTCTGGAAGAAATCGTACTTCAGGAAGTCATGCATGGGCTTATAGACAGGAATGGTCCAGAAGGCGTTGAAATACACGTTGATGGCAAACAGCCAGACGACAAGAGTCAAAGCAGCCAGCTTGGTTTTAAAACCAATGGCCACTAAAATCATCAGAGCTGTGCCCACGATGTTCTGGAGAATCTGCATAGGTTAGAAGGTAAGAAAAAAAAAACGTGAGGAAGAAGAGATATTCCAACTGCCCTTGTCACTGCGGTATGTGTCCAGGTGATGTCACAGAGGGGTGTGCATTCAAGTGAGGAATAAAGAGGGAGGCGCCAGGGGCTTCGGTGAACAGGCTGCAATTTACCAGGACACACTCAGGCCCCGGCCTGCGGGCCCCCAAGCCATCCAGGTAGTCCCCAGTACTTCTTAGGAGCGGGCTCCCCCGTCCCATGGCGCCAGGTGCCCCTCCTGGGAGCTTTTCCCGGCCAGGGCGCCCAGCCAGCTCTAAAGACGGGCATTGTAAAGCTCCTGGAGACGAGACACCTGGCGTGCACACGGCACGCGATAAAGGTACGAGCAGTGGGCAGCTAAAGAACCAAGGGTCTGCAAAGAGCCCGGGTGGACCGCCTGGAGGCCGGCACACAGGATACCAGGACCTCCAGTGAGGTCAGGGAGACTCTAGACTTCCTTTGTCAGCTCCGGGCCCCTAAGAGCTTGCGGGGTGTTTACTCCTTTTAGTAGGATCCGACGTCTGCCTCCTTTACGCCGACTCCTTCCAACAGCCCCTGGAGTAGGCTCCGTGCACAGGCGGGGAAGAGAGGTCGGGGCCCTTTCTGAAGGACAGGAGCCCAGGTCCACGTACGCAGGCAGGAGCGCTTACCGAGAAGAAGCTGGCATCAAAGTGAAGGAGGGTCATGAACATCAAGACCAGCAGAACCCTGCCTCCGAGCTGCATGTACTGTTTGGGAGAGCTCTCGCGCATGGTGGGGACGCCTGCGAACATGCTCTTCCCTTCGGAACGGGATTCCGCCAGGAGCAGCAACAGGCCTCCTCCTAGGGCCAGATTCCTGAGGACAGAAACGCCAGCTGAGTTGCCGGGGCTCGGCAGGCACTACGCACGCCCGTCAGACCAGGTCGGGAGACCTCGGCGGGAGCACAGGAAGGGAGGGCCCTTAGGTCCCTCTCTCTAAACCGTGCCGGACCGGCCGGGTGTGAGTCCACAGGACTCACAGCCGCTCCACGGCTGAAGATAGATGGGTCTGTTCCGCCCAACAGTGACATTAACCTGAACACACTCGGAACCTGGCCCGGCCTTGGCCCTGCTGTTGACCAGCTGGGTCCCTGTGAGCAAGTGCTGCCATTCCGGCCCTCCTTCCCTCCCTCATGAACAGGGGGTTGGGAGGGACAGCTTCATCCTCACCTGTGTCCCGGGGTGCGGGTGGGGGGTTGTTGGGGGAGGGAGCCTCTGCCAACACCTCCTACAGACTCCAAGTGCTTGGACCCCAAGAAGTTCACTCCCGACTGCTAGTTACTGAGTCGACAGACATGAAAAGCAAGCTCAGCATGTGGAGCGCACGTACCTCATCAAAAACTTCAAGTCCCACAGGATGCTGTAGGCGATCGTCTGAAGGGAACAGAGAAGGGACAGAAACTTGAGTCTCACGTTTCCAAACGCACTGGGACTTCTCGAGAACAGCAGCAGGCAATCTCTCCCACAGAAGCGTAAACATAAGGTGCACGGGACAGTTTAGGAGCCCAGGACAGCTCCGAGTTCAACCACAGGCTCAGCATTTCTCGAGCTGTGCTGACCACCCCAGGCCCGCGTAACGAGCACCGTTCCCTGGGAGCACCCAGCCCGCAAGGTGCCGGCACGGCGCCCGGGAGCTCTGGTCCAGGTGCACACAGCTCATGTGGCCAGCTGGGTGTTCACGAGGTAAAACGATAAGACAGTGTCCTGGCTGCAGCCAACCCTGTCATTTGTCCCCATCAGAGGAAACTCGGGAAGGTGGCAAAGAGGTGGGCGCCCAGAGCTTGGCACCTTTTCAGGGGCCCCATCCTCTCCAGCTCTCCTGAGCCTGCACTCGGGAAAATCCAGTGTTTTCTCAGGAAAGAAAAGGAGACCCAGGCAGAGACACAAGGGGGTGAAGCCGCATCCTCAGAGACGCCTTTGCGGAAGCTATGCCCCAAGCACGGCAAGGAAGAGAAGAGACCCAGCCCCGCGTACCTGCAGCGCTATGATTCCAAAGAGCCCAAAGCAGGCGTACTGCACGAAGTTCCTGCTCAACACCAGGATGCAGCCGGCTGGAAAGGAGAAGGGCCAGGCTCAGGGGGCCGCGGGCGAGTTCCGGGCGAGGGCCGCCGCCACGGCACCTGGCGCCCTCACCTGAGCCCTGCGCGGTTGGTGGCCCAGCCACGCGCCCGAGAAAAGAGCAACTCCTGGGAGAATTCGTCGTAGACACGGACCACACACGAGTCAACGGGACCTTACTTATCGAAGATACCGTTCTAGAAAACGGATCCCTTGCTCCAGGGAAGGGGCCGTTTTCCGGAGCAGGCGGTGCAGTGGAAACTGCCGTGGGAGCTACAGGACGGACTGAGAAGCACAGGCCCCTTTCCGGCCCCAAAATGTACAGGGAGGGGGGCTGCCGCCAGCAGACAGCGGCCGGGGAGCAGAAGATCTGCGGCCCACGTGAATCCGGCCACCGATTCACCCTTCCCGACACCCTGCGTCTCCCCTGCTCTGGCTCCCCTCCGGCCCACCCGGGTCACCCAGTCTCCCCCGCGTCCCGGTCCAGGCGCTTAGAGCGGGGCCCGTGTCATCGGTCTTCAGTGAGCACAGCACCCACCCGAAGGCCCACAGAACCCAGGCCCGGCCCACCCGCCAGGGAGGAGGAAAGGGCCGGCAACGGCCGGCCCGGGAGCCCCTCAAGTGACCTGCCGTCCCCGCCCACAAGGTAAGCCAGCGCGTATCAGGGCCACTCACTCAGCTGTCCCAGCAGGTTGAGGAGCACAAAGGCGGAGGCCAGCGCGTAGCCGCAGCCCCACGTCGTGTCGATGTAGTCACGCTGCTCGCCCCACTGGAACCACATGCGGACGCCGTCCTCCAGGAACGTGCTGATCAGGCAGAGGCGCGCCACGTGGGGCAGGTACTGCTTCGTGACCCGGAGGAACTGCGGGCCACAGAGACCCGGCTGAGGGCTGCGGGACCCTCAGGGCCGCTCCCCGCGCTGCCCTGTGTGTCTCTGCGCCCGCCGGTCCCGTCAGGCTCGGACCCCCAGGGCGACAGCCTCCGCCCTGTCAGCACAGGCGTGTAGGTGCCAACTACGGTCACCCAACGAGGGGCCCACGCAAGGCACACCGCGCGGACGCTCGGGCGAGGGCCCTGGCGGATCAGGATCACCCCGATGAGGCCCTGCCGGCTCACCCGCGGTCTCCCCTCCCGTGCGCCCCGGCATTTGCACTGAGTCGTCTTTATCCTAGGCCGACCGGCACCAAAGGGGGGCGCGCGGCACCCCTGGCCTCTACCCACCAGACGTCATCGGCAGCCCCCCTCCAGCTGTGACGGCCAAAAACGCCTCCAGACACTGCCACAGAACCGCACCCACTCCCTCGAGACCCTCTCGTTTCACAAGTGGGCAGACTGCACCCCACAGGGGAAAGGGGCTCCCTGAGAGCTGCACGGACCCGAGACAGCCCGCTGAGGCTTGGCCTGCCAGTCACACACGGTCACACACGGCTAAGCCTTGGCCTCCCAACACCCCCAATGGTGCTCAGACCCACTCTAGATGGAAGAGGGCTGAGCACGCTCTGAAGACAGTCCACTTAGGGGACAGCCAGGGTCCCAGGCCTGGAGGGCCTCACGGTAGACCAACGGTAAGTTCATGTGTCTACGCTTATCCCAAACCTCCGGGCAGTGAGAGAAGAGGCCAGGCTCTGGCAGCCACGTGCACACCCCCAGTCCCTCCCAGAGTCCTGGACTGGAGAGGGTGGGGTGGGCAGCGGTGAGCACACACATGGAACTGGTGTGGCTAATGGCTAGAAGGCTCTGGAGTCTTTTACAAAGACATGCTAACAAATGGACGCACAACTGTCTCAACAGCAGTGAAGAGTCCAGTTCGGAAAATCACTGGTGAGCACCAAAGGGAGAGAAAGCACATTTAGAACTTCCTCTTGCTCCGTGCGAAGTGCGCCGTTAACGACAGCGTGGTTATGAAACATATATCGGGTGGAGACACAAATGTCACTCGGGTGCCCTGCAGCCACTTTCTCTTTCCCACCGTCCAAGCTAAATGCAAAGGGAAGGAAACCCTGCAGCACACGGTAAGAGCAGGCTCTCCGGGAAGTCCGCCCACAGAAGTGACGAGTCAGGCAGCCGAGTCTAAAGGGCACCTGTGGGCCTGGCCCCCGCAAAGGGACAGTCAAATGAACATCACTGCCCCTCTCAGGGCTGGCGAAACCTTACTGGGACCAGCTAAGGTGTGTCTGAAGAGTCTGTTAATTATTGGCGTTTTTGAAAAGTTGCTTTCAAGTCCTAGAAACAGCTGATGCTCTCGGCCACAAGTAACGAGCCTCTGGCTGTTGAGATCAACCTCCAGTTTGTCGACTTGGGCTCAGTCAGCAGAGAAGCCTCACCTCCCCTCCCCTCCCCTCCGCTGGGCCACGGCAGCCGGGCACTTGTGGGAGGGAGGGAGAGTGGGGAGAAAGCCCTTATAAGCCAGGTGTCCTTTCTCTCCAAATCTCCCGAGCTTGACTGAGCCCCAAGGTGGCGATTCTGTACACGCCTGCTCAGCCCTTGACCCTCACCGAAGCGGGGGCAGAGGTCACAGGGAGAGACCGACGCCTGGACAATGAACCAGGTGGGTCTAAGGTTCTTTCCAACTTGAATAAGCAGAGGAGAAGAGGGAAGGAGAAAGAACCTTAACGCCCCTACAAATTTTGGAGTCTCTGTAAAGCACACACAGGATGTCTGTCCACTCGGGGTACACACCCCCCCCGCGTCAGACCGGGAGGTAGAGGGACAGCTGACCACTGGCCCTGCTGCTTCTGCCTCATGGCCCAAATGCTGTCGTAAGCCCCAGCAGGGTCAGCGGTAGAGTCGTTCCTAGTCTAATCCACAGGGACACGACTGGGGCCGCGGCGCAATTCTGGAGGAGGCTGACCCCAAAAGGCAGGGGCAGACAGACATGGGACACGTCCTGACCCGCCTCCAAACTGGAGCTGAAAGCTGCCTGCTGTGCTCACCAGTGAGGAGCAAACAAGCCCGGGCCCTTGGCCTTCATTCTAAGCCTCCTCACCATGAAGCACCCCGCTTAACACGCGCTCTGCTCCACAGCCCGGCCCAAGAGACACAGGCAGTGTTTAAGAGCTTCCGTGATGAGTCTGTACGCCTAATTTGAGTGTCTGGGTCAAGAGGATTAAAGAGCAACAGGGAGACTCTCCCTTCCCCGTGAGACAGGCTGAGGAGACAGACAGCTCTGTGCTTTGGGGGGGTGGGGGGGGAGCCAAAATTCAGGTTATTTCCAAGTTGGATGTGGTTCAGGCTACGGGTCGGCTGTATTTTGCAAGCCAGGCTGCTCCAGAACTTCTTTAAACCAGCCAGCCTCTAATAAGCACCTGTTTGGACTCAACAGGAAAGAAAAAAAACTGTTTCAACACGAGGCCAGACCCAATTTTACTCGGATTCTCCGAATGCGTGCTGGTTATGGCGGTTCAGACTCGGCCACTGAATCCACGTCAGGCGTCTGGGGACCGCATCCTCCCGGCACAGCAGAGAAGAGCCCCTGAAGCAGGCATCCAGGCAGCACGCGGGAGCCCGGGAGGAGTCCCCTGTCCCGTGCTTGTGCAACGGGTCCTGCGGGCCAGGGGCTGGGTGCTGCCCGCTGGGGACACGGAGACCCACGACGGCCACGCCTGGGACAGAATCGTGGAGGGAAAGCCGGAAGCGGGCAGCAAGCAGGGGCAGGCCAGGCCACAGGAGAGGACGGTTAGCCTGCGTGGGGCAGGCTTTTCACTGGAACCTCCAAGAAGCTCACCGTCAAGCAGGGTGCGGTTCACAAGCGATGACAGGACCTGGGTGACTTATGAAATACGGAAAGTTGGGATTTATTTACGAAGGGCTATGATTTTGATTTTAGAGGGGGTTTAAGAAACCTAACTCTGAGAATACAGTGATCATGTCACACAGCCACCTGCAGCTCCCACATGACACAGAAAAGCTACTTTCTCTGAGTACTGAGGACAGAAGGGACTTGAGGAAAGCTGTCTGCAATTCTTGGTTGGGAACTCTGAGGAAGCAAAAAAGGGCATGAGACCATCTGGTCGCAGGGACTGGGGCTGCCCTTCTCAAGGGCCACTTCAAGCCTCCACATCCCAGAAGATTAGAACTTGTGGCCAGATGGCCTCCCTCACATCAGGCTGAGTCAGGGCCAGAGCAAGAGTTCGATGACTCACACATGGGCATTCACCATGACCCCAGAACTCCCCCGGCAGGTCTCCCGGGGTGCTGCTGTGTGGGTTCACGCTGCACCTCCGAGTACAGGAACAAGCGTCAACTGGTCCTGGAGATGGCCTGGCTTCCGTACCAGAAATCCACGTGACTAAGAGCCTAACCATAGGAGAGTAGCAACAAATCCCATGGAGGAGAACACAGCTGTGCCTCACTTTCCAGAAGCCTTGCTGACCAGTGCCCCCCGTGTCTCCACCCCGCTC
The DNA here is from genome assembly GCF_027475565.1 of Acinonyx jubatus. Lineage (NCBI taxonomy): Eukaryota > Metazoa > Chordata > Mammalia > Carnivora > Felidae > Acinonyx > Acinonyx jubatus. Next base: position 2,165,919 of record NC_069391.1, read on the forward strand.
CCCGGAAGAGGCGGGATGGCTCTTCTTAGGGCAAGCAGGAAAGAATGCGCCCTCTTTGCCTTCTCTCCTCACTCCTGATGGCGCAAGGCAGGAAGCCCCGGCAGGGAGGGGGACACAGAGCAGAGGAACAGGAAAATGATGCTCAGCACCCATCACTGTTACGAGAGCCCCACTCATACCCAATGGCCGTCCACACACGGTTAATCCAGAGCCCTAACACCCGGGGAGCAGGTGTGCCCACTCACGTTCTGTCGGGCCATCCGAGCTACCCAACGCTGGACCAGAGGCCCAGGGGAGCTCCTGCGGGCACAGGCTCCCAGGATGGCTCCATCATGCCAAAAGACAGGTAAAAACCCCAAAGGCCACACAGGACAGCAAGGCCCCATGCAGCTTACCGGTCACCCTGGTGACAGATGAGCCATCAGGCCGAACCCAGTAGGTGCTAATATTCCCATTTACTGGTGCAGATGTGCTTGCAATTACGCTCTGCCAAAGGGCAGCGAGCACTGGCTTCAGGACCCGGACGTAATTTTGGATTGCTGAGTTCGTTAGTCTCTGGCCCCTCCTGACCTGGTCTCAGATGGCTTCCGAATGCCTAGCTCCTGCAGAGGGCACGCTCAGCGTTTTCTCTAAGAGCCTGGCCTCCTGGCCGCCAGGGGCAAGGAGCCCGATGCCAGAGATGTAGCTCTGGATGAGCCGGCCAGTCAGAACGAACGGGACAGCTGACCCTGTGCTCTGACCTCTGCGGGCCTCAAGGGGAGGCTGCAGGACAGCCAGGAGGCGAGAAGCCCAGCCTTTGGTACCAAGATGTGGACTCAGAACTTCAGCCTACCTCACTCCATGCAAGACCGCCCTCTCCACACCTGAAGATAGAGGCACTGTGGCCAGCCTCACGCGGTCCAGAGGGTAACACAGTACTAAGCGTGGAGGACCTGGCCCAGAGTTAGTGTCTCTTATCATAACTACTGGGGGACACGCAGGCTTTCTAGGTCCCACTCCAGCAACCTAGATTTTCTGGTTAACGCCTGTCACTTGAGTTTTGCTTTCGTTTTCTGAAGACAGGGTTTGGAAAAATGGGTCTGTCGTGTTACTGATCAGTGACTTTGACAATATTCCCCCACGCCCTTCAAATGAGATCATTTTCATTTTAAAAGCCTGGACTCCAGCACCTTTATTATTGGCAGCTTTGTTTGAATATCGTGTGGATAAATGTTAAAGCGGCACCCCAGCCTGGCCAGATTACTATCCACAGGAAGCCGTCACTTGGGCTCTGCACCCTCTACTCTGCCCACGTCCTCCCGCGCCAAGCCTGCCCGGGCAGAAGACGCTCCTGACTTTGGTTTTGGAGAGCATGAGGGCCACTGCCCTCTGAGTCACCCACAAAAGGGCGTGGAGGGGTCTTTTGACATCCGCTGCCACCACCAAGGTGGGCCCTGGCCCTGATAAACTGACAGCAGGAGCCCACACTGCCTGACAAGACGCAGCCCTGGGCCACTTTGGGTGTTTGACTGTGATGCAGGCAGGCCCTTTCTCCTCCATTTGTGCCAGAAGAACACCAGGCCTCGGAAGCTCATAGTATGTGGCACTAGCTTTGAGGTCAGAGTCTGGGGTTCCCCCCGGGGCTGTGCCCCAGGCCAGTCCAGAAGCCCCAGCAGGCCATCTTTCCCACCAGTGACTTAGGTGCAGCCAGACTGTGTGTCTGCCTGAAGGGCCTTTCAGGTTCCAAGATCCTGCTTCTTTGATTTAAACAAAATGCAGGGAGAAAAAGAAGAAAAGATTACATATAGAGATTTTGAGCTTTTTTTTTTTCTGTAGGAAAGTTGATCGTTTGATAGTTGGCACCAGCTTGGTTAGAGACATTTTATCTAGATTTGGTTATGAAACGCACTTGCAAAATCAGGGTTCTCCGGACTGAAGAGTGAGTGTGCAGAGCTCTCACGGTCCCCGTGGCTCAAAGGAGCCATCTTCTCAGGGAGTTGCTACTTGGGGAAATGCAATCGGGTCACTAAAACCATTGAAAAATGGACAGGGAAGGCCTGCGTGGTTCTTGAGAGCTTTTGATATGAGTTGTGTTTATGAAGGATACGATTTTTAAAAGGTCTTTAAACACAAAATCATGACCTTAGCAAAAACTATTTTTTCAAATGGACACACTTTCCCCGCCCCCCCCCCAAGCTGGTTCTCAAATACCAGCTCACAGGAGAGTGGTGCAATGGAAACCCCGCTACCAGACCACACTACAGACGGCACCCTTCAAGGGGAACAAGGGAAGGTCGAGCCCGCCCATGCCGGAACAGAACACACGCATTTGTGTTTCTAACTCACACAAACGCGTACAAGCCTTCCAATAAACCCAAACTTCAGAGTTTCGTTACTCAATACCACCCCCGTAAAAATAAAAAATGTAACCTCACTACTTTTTAGTCAGGCAAAAACCACAAACCCGTTAAGTGCACAAGGGAAAGAAATGGCCAGTGGGCCAGACATGGCTGTGCCTGCAGGGATAAGGCTGTTCATCTGTAGACGTAAGGGGGCACTTTCACAGCTAGAAGGTACACTAAATAATCAAAGCTTGATGAAAATCGCCAGGAAGCTCCGTCCTTTCCCCTTTCTAGGATCTGATTCTGTCCATCTGGTCTGTGTCAACTGCCTGTTTCAAGAGCTTCCCCGGTGCTCAGAATGCCACCTGTACACTCGGGGAAGAAAAAAAAAAAAAAAAAACCCAGGAAGATAGGCTTCTCCTCCTCCCAGGTTTGTGTACTGATAGATACCCATCCAATTCAGTCCCAGGGCAGAGTCCAAACAGGGAGGGAAAATGCTGGGAGGGTCAAAGGGACCCCATGAGTCCAACACATCTGGGAAAGAGTAACAGAAGAAAGTGCGGTTGCTTTCCGTAGTTGGGGTGCATACCAGGGCGCCCCCTTTCCTCTGGGAGGACCCCCAGGCCTCCTTTCTGACCAACCCCGTTCAGGATCACAGCTCCCCACCCCGCCCCCTAAGAGTGCCAGTGAAAGGAGAAGCGTGCAGGGACCACCCCAACAGTTCGATACGGAGAGAACGCTCCCCAGTAGCCAGACTCGGCCCAAACCCGCAGCGCCCCCCAGCCCCCAGGCCTCGGGCTCCCTTCTCGGGACCGGGCGAGGCAGCCCCTCACACCCCTCACCTCCTGGGGCCGGCCAGGCTGGGGGGGGGGGTGGAGGGGGGCGACTCACGACCTGGGTGCCGAAGCACGGGCCCGAGAACCCACCCGGAGCCCTGGCGGGGAGGCGGCGACAAGGGCAGGCCGGGTTTCGGGGAGCCCCGGGTCGGGAAGGCGACGAGCCCCGGAGGGGAATGCCCCGGTTGGGGGAGGGGGCGAGATTCTCCGGCGGGCTCGGGAGGGGTGAGGACGCGGCGCAGACCCAGGGGCGGCCCTCGGGGGCCGGAGGCCCGACTCTGGGAGCGCAGAGGGCTCGGGGCCGAGGCCCGGAGGGGGAGTCGGAGGGGACGCGCGGGAGGGGCCTCGGGGCCGGGGCAGGAGGCCCGGTCGGGCCGCAGGCCGCACCTGGTCGGCGAAGTCCTCGGCCGTGCCCATCAGGTCGTTCTGGCCCATGGCGGCGGCGGGAGGCTCGGCTCGCTCGCTCCCTCGCTCGGCGCTCGGCCCGTCGGCGCCCGCGCCCGCTGCGGCCTCCACAGGAAGTGCCCGGCGGCCGGCCTCGCTCCTCGTCCGCGGCTCCAGCGGCTGCCACGTAGGCCAAGCCTTAAAGGGGCCGCGCCGGCGGGCCCGCCCCGGCCGCGCCTTAAAGGGGCCGCGCGCCGCCCGCCGCCGCCCCGTCCGCCGCGCTCGAGGCTCCGCCCGCCGCGTTCTGGCGCCGGCAGCCCCGCCCACCGCGCTGGGGCCTCGCCCGCCGCGCCCTGGCCCGGGCAGCCCCGCCCGGCCCCGCCCTCCGCGCTCTCAGGCCCCGCCCGCCACGTTCTCAGGCCCCGCCCGCCGAGCGCTCTCAGGCCACCCGGCTGGAGGGGCGTGTCGGAGCCCCCCCTCCCCGCCCCCGCCCGCGCGTGCACCGTTCAGGCAGGCGCACCTGGGGCTGAGGGGGCGCCCTTGGGGCGGGGGAAGGGGCGCTCTGCCGGGCGCGCTCTCTACTGAGCATGCTCAGTCGAGGGTCCGCGCGTGGGCGCCGGCTAGGGGCGCACCCCCAGCGCCGTGCCAAGGGAGAGGACGCGGGGAGTCTCCCCTGGGGACACTATGGAGAAGTACCAGGTGCCAAGTTGTTCCCTGGTGGGGAGGCCGGGGCGACGAGAACCCGCCGGTTTGGGGCGAGCCAGGGACCTCAACGACCTCCTGCAACCCCCACCCAGCCCCCTACCGGTTTACCGGTCACAGCCGCTGGAGAGGGGGCTGGTGGCCAAGTCCCACCCCTCCCCCCCCCCACCCCCGGCCAGGGTCTGCCTCCAGCGCGTGGAACGACCCCTGGGTGCCCTTTGCCTCTCTGGGCCTCAGTTTCCCCTTCTCTAAAATGATGGATGAAATGACTCTCCAGCATCGTTCGTCTGAATACTTGATGGGAGAGAAGTCCACCGTTTTGCCGGCGGACACAGGACACCCTAAAACGTCCAGAGTTCACAATCACGAGCCTCCAAACTCCTAATACACGCCGTCGGTAGTCCCGGGTGGGAGGGCTTGGACCATTTCCAGGGCCCGTGACCATGTGTAAGACTTGAAAAATTCCCAAAACAAAAGGAAAGATGCAAAGTTAAAATGAATGAGTGTTTAATTGTTTAATTGACTGCTTCGATACATGATATGCCAACTTTATCAAATGTTAGATTCAGTCTTTGTAAAGATTTCATTAATTTGAAAACAATTTGTAGATAAGATTTTGCTCACTTTGGGAGAACTCCCTTCCTTTGTGTGGGAGGGCTACGGGGAAGTCAGCCCCGTAAAGGAGATGAGTTTCTGGGGGGCAGAGAATTTTAAAGGCAAAGTTACTTTTTGGGGGAGAAAACCAGAGACCCCATCTGAGCTACGAGTGTTTTACTGTTTACCCCACCACTTAAGAGAGCCTCAGCTGTGCATCCTTAGACTGGCTTAAGCCACTCGGTAGTACATTGTCCCCCAAATTCCCTAAGCACAATTCAGTCCACCCACAGGGGCTGGATTGCAGAATCCAAGACTTTCCTGGGCTCTGAGAGGCCCTAGACTCAGGGTTCCACCTCCTACATCCACTCCTCTCCGTCCTGCCGGGCTTCCTCTATCCCCTGGCAGGTGTAATTCCATCGTCCAGCCTACCCCATAGTCCTTGGCCTCCCTGCACAGATTTCTGACTTGGTGGCCATCTCTGCAGGTTTGCTTCATAACGCAGACCCTGGAGTCAGACCCCAGAGTTCCCGTCCGCTCCAGGCCGTCTAACTTATTAACACTGTAGCCTCAGGCAAGGACCTCGCTCCCTATGCCTCAGTTTTCTCCAGTATGGACATGGACGTAACAATAGTGCCACTCACCAGGGGGAGGGGGCTGTAAAGTGCTTGGCACAGTGCCAGGCCACACATAGCTGTAACTACACAGCCATTATGGACCAGTTATTTTCTTGTTTGGATGTTCAGTTTGGAGGTGGGTGCTAGAAGCTGGGATAATAGGGGGGCTAGAGAGAGTGAACAAAGCTCTGCCCCAGGGAGGTACTGGCTCTTGGATGCCCACTGCTCCCTGCTGCAGCCTGGAGAAGGGGTTACAGGGTGGTGGAAAGAGCTCCAGAATTGGCCCACGGAGAGACGGGCTCAGGTTCTGCCTTCTGAGGGCTCCTCAGCCTTCTGGGCATTTCCTTCTCTGCAAAATGTGGTGGAGACGCTTGCTCTGCTAGTCTGCGAGGGGGCTTGGGGTCAGAAAAGGCGTCGGAGTTGAGCGCGCTTTGGAAAGGGAAAAGCCATCCGTGTGCGTTTGCTGAAAGCTTCTCTTTCTCTTGCTGCTAGATTTTGGACCAGCTGAGTCCTGGGGCCTTGGGGATGAACCTGGTGGTGGAGAAAACAGAAAGCAAAGTAAAGTACGTGATAAAGCAGGTAAGAGGTGACTCTGGGGGCATCCTAGCGCGAGTGGTGTCCCCAAACGTACACTTATTGCCCCCATGTTAGAGAAGGGCTCCCTCCCGATGAGAGCTGTTTCCTCTCTGCCGGCAGTCACGGAGGCAGATCCGGTTGAGAGTAGACGTGGGGGCGGCACGAGGCTCCCCAGGCTTCCCGACACACTTGACTCTCACCTGCGTGGAATAGGAGTGCTCATTTTAACTTCAACAACTGCAACCATACCAGCCCCTTATTCAGCATGTGCTTCCAGCCAGTCGCATTCAGTCTCCCCCCAGCCCTGCCAAGCAGGAGCCATGGCCCCGGTCTACAAGGATAGGGAGGCTTGGCCTTCAAGGGTATCCTACAAGGATAGCTGTAGCTGGCCAGCATCAGCTCCCAAGAGGATGCGAATTCAGGCTACCTCAGCAGGGCCATCTTTTTACCAAAGGGGAGCCAGGCCTGGGGTGGAGGAGGGGTGGGCAGGGACTCGCCCGAGGTCACACAGGACATCATGGGGCCCTGGGCCCTTCCGCCACCTCCTCACCGGGGTGGCATGGCAGAGGGTGGGTACGGACCTGCAGGGGGAAAGCCCTTTGTGCATCCGAGCCAGGGCGGTTCAGATGTCTGCACAGAAGGTGTAGGAGAAGAGGGCCGCGCCGAGAGTTCCGGCCCCGCCCTCGTGGTGCACGGTGACGGCTGGGATACCGTGGAATTGGGGTTGACCGTGCACGTGGGAGAGGGATACCGTGGAATTGGGGTTGACCGTGCACGTGGGAGAGCCTCGCTGGCATCAGCTGCTGGGCCCACTTCTGCTGACCAGGCGGCCTGCCTGTGGAGCAGTTCAGCAGCCTGTACCAGAGGAGGCTGGGCCTGGAGTCCTTACCTTCCTCTGGCTCCACTGCAGGCTGGCTGGAGGGCCGCCCCCATTGTCTCTCCAGCCACTGGGGCAGGACAGCCGACCGCTTTCTGGGGGATCAAGGAGCGTGGCCCCACCTGCTTGATGGACTGTAACTGCCCCCAACGATCTCTGAGCCCTTCGTGTATGATAAGCGCTTAGCCTGTTCTTGATTTTTCACTCTGTGTCAACAACTCTGATAAGCAACCTTCTAGTTAACTTTTTTGAGGATCCATGATATCCTTGGGGATCAATTCCTAGGGGTGGGGCATCTAGGGCAAAGGAGGTGACATTTTGAGGGCTTTCAGGGTGTGTTGGCCAAATTCACCGATAAGCATGAGCCCCTGGAACAGGAGGAAGGGAAGGCAGTCTCACTGTGCTGCTCCATCTGGGGTCTTTACGGGATCTGGGAATAAGCCACCACCTCTGCATTTTCACCTACGATCACCCCAGTTATAAGAGTTCATCATTTGTTTTTAAATTTTTTTAATGTTTATTTATATTTGAGAAAGAGAGAGTGAGACAGAGTGTGAGCGGGGGAGGGGCCAAGAGAGAGTGGGACACAGAATCTGAAGCAGGCTCGAGACTCCGAGCCGTCGGAGCCTCATGCAGGGCTTGAGCCCACGAACCATGAGATCATGACCCGAGCCGAGGTCAGATGTTTAACCGACTGAGCCACCCAGGCGCCCCTAAGAGTTCGTCATCTGTAAGTCTTACGAGCAGAAGCTCTGGGTGAGGATCTGGTATTAGAGGCGGGGATGACATGCTCCTGCAAAATACATGAATACTTTCCCACCAAGTATGTGGTAGACTCGAAGTTTCGTGCTGCTCCTCCCATCAACCACCCTTTTTCTCCCACATTCCCCCACTGCCCCATGTTCAGTGACAGGGACAATCTTCCTAGTTTGGATAAGGAATGAAGCAGTGAGGTTGATACTTGGCCAACCGGAGGATCCTCTAATGTTGTTTGGAGTTTATATTATTCTATCCTAGGCTTATCCTTGTGACAGGAGTAAAGATGTTCTCGTTGCTCAAAGCATTTTTGGATATCCCTGCCTTAGGAACAACTCCAGGCCTTACCTGGTGCCATGTGGTGGGGCACGAGTGGTAGAAGCCTGGCCCCCGTCCCAGTGAATAATAGTGGTGATGATGATGGTGATGATGGTGACAGTGATGATGGTCATGGTGATGGTCATGGTGGTGTGGCAATGATGATGATGGTGATGATGAGAGTGATGACAGTGACAACGGTGATGGTGGTGATGATGGTGATGATCATGATCATGGTGATGATGGTGATGGTGATGGTGGGGATGGTGGTGATACTGATGGCAATGGTGGCCGTGGTGATGACGATGATGGTGACGACAGTGACGATGGTGATGGTATTGATGATGATTATGATGGTGATGATGGACATGGTGATGGTGGCAGTGGTGATGACAATGACGATGGTGATGGTGGTGGTGGTTACAATCATGGTGGTGGTGGTAGTCATGGTGACGATAGCGATGACTGATGATGGTGATGACTGACAACGGTGATGGTGGTGATGTTGGTAATGGCGATGACGGTGATGATGGTGTTGATGGTGATGATGATGGTGTGGTAATGATGATGATGCTGGTTATGATGGAGATGGTGATGGTGGCAATGGTGATGACAATGACGATGGGGATGATGGTGATGGTTACAATCATGGTGATGATGGCAATGATTGATGATGGTGACGACAGTGACAACGGTGATGGTGGTGATGTTGGTGATGGCTATGACGGTGATGATGATGGCGACGATGGTGATGGTGATTATGATGGTGATGATGGTGGCGATGGTGATGGTGACAATATGATCGCGGTGATGATGGTGATGATGATGATGGTGATGATGATGATGGTGATGATGATGACGGTGATGATGATGATGATGGTGATGGTGGTGGCGGTGGTAGTCGTGGAGATGGTGATCTTGATGAGAGTGGTGGTGGAGATGGGTTCCTACACGTTTACTGAGTTAGTGTTCTTGTACCCCTACAGGTGGAGTGTATTGATGAGCATCAGGCCAACGAGGCCTTGGAGGAGGTAACTTTCTGGGTGGTTCCCTCCCTAGAGGACCCGATGCAGAACACACAAAGACTGTTCTGTACCTCACTGGAGGCAAGGAGGGCCAGAACCAGTTCTTGCCCAGTGCTGCAAAGCCAGAAGCCCCAAGGTCATGAAGAGAGTCTGTGCCCCAAACATTCGTTTCTGAATCCTGGTGCAGACAACCCAGAATATATGTTCTCAGAGAAGATAAAGGTTTTTTTTTATGTTTATTTATTTTTGAGAGAGAGGGTGAGAGCCAACTGGGCAGAGGCAGAAAGGGAGACAGAAGATCCAGAGCAGGCTCTCTGCTGACAGCAGAGAGCCCAATGTGGGGCTCGAACTCAGTAACCGTGAGAACATGACCTGAGCCAAAGTCAGACACTTAGCCGGCTGAGCCCCCCCAGGTGCCCCAAGAAGATAAAGTTTACAAGTTGGCCAGGCCCCAGGACTAATCTACCAATCACCATCTTTTAAAACATTGTCCCTTCGATTATAAAAATGCCAGTCACAGCAGAAGATTTGGGGAGTTTGGAATTGCTTGAGAAAGCAAACGTACGTTCTCTTACGTTCCTTCAGTCTACCAGTCAGAACCCACAATAACATCCTAACTTACAACAATCGCACTGACAGCCACATGCGCTCGGATTGCCCAAAGGCTCCGAGCAGTTTTCCTTTGCTTGTCTTCAACTTCAACTTGCATGAAGCAAATGCCTCCCTTCCTGTGTGGTGGTCACCCGTCTGCCATCTTGCCGGAATCACCGGTTCCTGAGCTTTGCCAGCACCCAGCTGTCCGGTCCACAGTGTGAGGGAGGCACAGTGCGGGACCCAGGCCACATCCCGACAAAGTGAGATAGAGACCGTGGGAGAGACCTCCCGCAGCCCCCACGCCACCACAGCTGTGCCCAACCCCGTCCCCTTCCCCACTCCGCTGGGCCACCTGCGCTGGCAGCCAGCCCTCCACCAGCAGCAGCTGGCCGCCTGCCTCCTGGTGGCTCCGGCCGCCACTGCTGTGGCCCAGCCGCGTGGCTTCTTCAAGCACCGTCAGCCGGGAGTGGGCCACTGGAGCCCCAAGTGTGTGCCACCCAGGAGGCAAGGTGGGGGCAAGTGCATCAGTGTCCCGCCTCCCTGTGGCCGCACCACCTTCTCCAGCTGACCCTGACCGTGCTTTTTGCCGTCCACATCAGGCACTTCCCTGGATGGGCTCACTTTGGCCCTCGACACCCCCGTGAGGCAGGTGCCACTGTTACTGCCATTTTCAGATGAGGCTAGAGGCTCAGAAAGGTTGAGGAGCCTCTCCTCGGCCACACAGCACAGCCGGCACATGCTGGAGAGCCGGGACCCACACGGGGCTGTCTGACTCTGAAGCACAAGACTGCATACCCTCCTCGTGCGCGCTCCCCAGCCCCATTCAGAGCCAGAAGCTTGCGTTTTTGTCGGGATAACGTGACACGGAAGCACTAGCTGAGGAGCAGTGTTTCCCACACGTGGCCACTTCCTCTGCTCTCGTCCCTGCAGCTGATGCCGCTGTTGAAGCTCCGGCACGCCCACATCTCCATATACCAGGAGCTGTTCATCATATGGAACAGTCAGGTGGGTCAGAGCCAACACCTTTGGGCTCAGCTGGCGTCCGGTGGCTCCAGGAACAAGCCAGCTGAGCACAGAGCACCCCGATGCCATTTAACCCCTTGAGCAGTAATGGCAGGGACTGTAAATGCGGTGGCCCCTGACTCAGCACTTACTGGGGCCCTGTTGGGGACTCTGTGGGCATCATCTCCTATGAGCCCGCAGGAGTCTCAGTGGAGGAGGGGTTAGTATACGACTTTAGGGAAGAAAGAAAGGCTAAGAGAAACCAGTCCCTCCTGGTTACCTACCTAGTCCGTGGCCCAGCCAAGAGGCCGGGCCTGGAAGGCTTGACTCCGGTGCCCTGTGTGTTCAGCTGCTGAGCTCATCCTGCAGCCAAAGGCTACGTGAGTCTGCCCTCTGAAGGGGGAACTTTTGACTTTCACGGAAGGAACAGACTTTAGGAAGCTGGTCCCTGCTCTCCCCCCTTATTTGGCATCAGTTTGTCCTGTGCCTCTGGACCCTTGACGTTTGCGGCTCCTGAAGTTTACTAATGGCCGTCCCTACACCCTGGGAGATCTGGGAGATCTGCAGGTTGGACGTAGTGTCCTCATTTCCCCGGGGCTCAGAGAGGTTAAGGAGCTCTCCGAGACCACACAGCCAGTAGCAGCTGAGTAAGATTCAAACCAGGGTCTTGTAAGTCCCCAAGCCCTGTGTTTCACCCCATAGGCCATGTGACTTCTGGTCTTTACAGGGACCCAGGGTCCTGCAAATCGTCCCAGATGGGTTGAGCTTGGTGGGGCAGGGGCCCTGGAGGTGAAGGGAGGCCACAAGGCTTCCTGGCAGACTCAGACCTCTGCCTTAGTGTCCCTGTCTGGGGGAGGGGCGGGTGGCAACCCAGGGCTTGAGCAGGAGTGGAGGGTCCCCTCATACATATTCCCCCTCTTCAGCTGGGCCCCGAGGAAAGCCTTAGGGAGAGGCCATCACTGTGTGCACCCCGAATATTTTCGGAGCGCCCTGTAACGCTCTCACGGAAACACAGAAAAGCCAAGAGGGCATTTCACTGTGGAAGCAAAAGCAGGGGTCCTCTGAGAGCCCTGAGTTGAGGCCCCTGACCTGGTCTGCTGGAATCCCACCCGGGCCAGGCTCCCCTGACAGAGGAAACGGACGTAAGCTGAGCCCTAAAGACTGAATGGTTACCTGTGAAGAAGGGGTCCCAGGTGCGGGGGTCTGTGTATACAGTGGCCAGAAGGCCTGGGCCACTTTCAGAAAAGTCTGAGGGGTTCATACAGATGGAGCAGGGACAGAGAGGGACGAGAGGATAGATGAGGCCAGCGGCGTGAGCAGGGGCTGTTTGCGGGGGGCTCATATCCCACGGCAGGCAGTGCTCCCATAGCCCTGTGGAGGGAGGCCCTCACAGACTCGCAGAGGCGCCCAGGCCTGGGCTTGTGGGGGCTGGGACTGTGACATCTGGCTGAGGCCTCATGTCCCCAGCAGATCTCCTCTCTGTTCCTCTGCCTGGTGATGGAGTACAACCATGGAAGCTTCCAGAAGGTCATTGAGAAGAAGAGGGAGACCAAGACAATCATTGACTCCGAGGTGAGACAGACTCTCTAGAACACCAGGCCTGGGGGCCACCTGGACCTCAATCGGGGGCAGAAGGGAGGGCGGACGTGCCTTATCTTTTCTCCCATCTATGCCTAGAGGTATTTTCACGCCGTGACGTGCACAGGCCTTCAGTGCACAGCTTGGTGCACCGTACCAGGCATACGCTCACATAACCTCCCCCACTTGGAGATGCAGAACACTCCTGGAGCTCCAGAAGTCCCTGTCCATGCCCACGGTTGGAATTCTCCGCCCAGACATTCTTCTGCCTGCCCTGGGGTTCACATTAATGGGCTCATGCAGCGTGTCACCGTTTGTGTCTGGGTTCTTATGCGAATGTATCATGAAATTGTCCGTGTCGTGGCGAGGTGCCGCCCCATTGTGGGGCCCCGTCTGTCTGGCCACGTGGCTTGTTCCCAGTTTCGGACTATTATGAATCAGGTTGCCATGAACAATGCTGGATGTGCCTTCTGGTCAACCTAAGTGCTCACCTTTCCTGGAGGAGTCCCTGGGCGTGCAGTTGTTGGACCGCAGAGCGGGTGTGTGTGTGAGTAGCTTCTGTACATGTTCCAGTGTCCAGCACAGTTTGGGTGACTCGGGGTTACTCCCAGCACAAGCTGTGAGCCTTCCGGTTCCTGCTTCCTGGCCAACACGGCATTCTGTGCCATTTTAATTAAAAATCACGTTTTAATTTGAGATAAGCTCAGTAATCGTGGCGAGTGCTTTTTAGCCATTTGGATGTTGTGCCTGTTCGAGTCTTTTGTCCATTTGAACGTTGGGGTTGTTTGTCTTTTCTTGTTGGTGTGTAGGTATTCTTTACATATCATGGATGCGGGCATCCAGAGTCTTCTCCCAGACTGTGGCTTCCTGATTTGCTTTCTTAACCTTGTCTTTTGATGAACAGAACTCCTTAATTGTAATGAAGTCAGGTTCTCTGTCCTTCTTTTATGGTTAGCGCCTTTGAGTCTATCTGAGAGCCTGTCCTGCCCCAAGGTCATGAGGATATTTTCCTGTTGCCTTTTAAGCGAGGTCATTTTTGCTTAGGTCATTTTTGCTTTCACATTGCCGATGATGCACCCCAAGTGAATTCTGCCTGCTTTTGCTGTGAGCGCCCCTCTGCTCAGGGGGCCTGTGGGCACACAGCTCCTCTCCCAACATGGGTCTCAGGGTCGGTTCTGGAGTAGGTTTCAAACTTTCTGTTAGTGGTGGAACCCTTTCAAGCACAAAATGTTCTCAGAAACCCAGCAAGGAAGGCAAAGCTATTCTAATCAGGGGGCATGGCAGGGTTGGTGGAGGGTAGAGTGGAAGCCCGGGGTCTTGTATGCTCAGCTCCTCTCTGACACCCCTGGGTAGAGTCCGGGGTTCCTAGGAACACGGTTTGAAAATCACTGCCCTAGGGGGCGCCTGGGTGGCTCAGTCGGTTGGGCGTCCGACTTCGACTCAGGTCATGATCTCGTGGTCCGTGAGTTCGAGCCCTGCGTCGGGCTCTGTGCTGACAGCTCAGAGCCTGGAGCCTGTTTCAGATTCTGTGTCTCCCTCTCTCTCTGACCTTCCCCCATTCATGCTCTGTCTCTGTCTCAAAAACGAATAAACATTAAAAAAAAATTAAAAAAAAAAAAAAAAAGAAAATCACTGCCCTGGACACTAGATGGATCTTGTTTCTGACATAAAGTAGTTCTAGAATGTTCTTTGTCAGAGCACTTTTCATTCCAATGGCGTGGGGAGGCAAACGTCAAGTAGGCAATAAAGATTTCAATATCTTTGATCCCCACAAGGCCCCTGGGCCACAAGGGGTGGAGCACAGGGCTGGGGTCAGGGCACCCGGGGACTCTGAGATGGAAGCAGGGGCAGGTGGTCTGGAAACTGGGGCGTTGCCCTGGCTGACGTGCTATCACTGTCTGGATGGCCGCACACACTTCAGCCTCAAAGGCACATGAAGCAGAAGCCTCTTGCGTTGGCCCTGAGCTTTTGTGGGGCTTTGGGCCTGTCTTAAGAAGCAAGGAGAGGGGCGACTGGCGGACTCAGGCGGTTCAGCGTCCGACTTCGGCTCGGGTCATGATCTCACAGCTCGTGGGTTCGAGCCCCGCGTCGGGCTCTGTGCTGACGGCTCAGAGCCTGGAGCCTGCTTCGGATTCTGTGTCTCCCTCTCTCTCTGCCCCTCCCCCACCAGCACACACACACACACACACACACACACACACACACGCTCCCTCTCTCTCTCTCTCTCTCTCTCTCTTTCTCAAAAATAAACTAAAAACGTTTAAAAATTAAAAAAAAAAAAAAAAGAGAGAACACACCACGATCCCACCAGCTGTTCTGTGTGGTCGCTGACCTGCCTAAGCCGGCTGCCGGGAGACCCCTCCGATCCTGGCGTCTCTCATTTTCCCCCCAGTGGATGCAGAACATGCTGGGCCAGGTGTTGGACGCTCTGGAATACCTGCACCACTTAGACATCATCCACAGGTGACCGGGGCGGCCAGGCTGCTTCAGGAGCAAAGGCACTGAGTCCCCTTAGGTGTCAGTACCCGGGGGCAGGGGCAGGGGCAGGGCAGAGAGGCGTGGCCGGGGTCAGCGCAGCCAGGATAAGAGTGGGCACCTTTCCAGAGCAGCTCCGAGGTGTAAAGGGACGGCCACCCCCTCCACGTCACCTGCAGTGATTCACCCAGCTTCATGAAGCGTAAGCTGACCGGGGCGGGTTGGTTCTAAAGTGCAGGGAGGGCGGCCAGATCACAGCATTCAGAGGAAAGAGATTAGGCTGCGCGCCGTGGCCTCTGGCCGGCTGGCGGGGCTGCTGCCGTCCCCAGGGCTGAGCTTGAGATCGCCACCTGCACGGCTTCGCTCACCCTGTGGCATCCATGGTCCGAAGGGGCTGGGAATGGCTTCAGACTGAATCAGTGCCGGGTTTAAAGGAAGAGGGAAGAAACGCGTGGACCACGTGGACGAAGAGAATGCTCACGATTTAGTGTTGATGTCACTGGACCTCAACAAATGGTCAAAAGCCAAACCCCTAAGCAGATGCATGGATAGCAAGGGTCTGGAGGGAGGTGAGCGAGATGGCAGTGGAGGAACGGCAGACGGTCAGGTGTTTTCGTCCTTGTGGCTGCCTGGAGGTTTTCCCATTTAGAAGAACGGAGTAGACTTCATTTCTGTAGGAAGCAGTGCTTAAAAAGCAGGCTGCAAGGGGGGCACTTCCGGAGAGCGGAGCAGGACTGGGTGGGGCAGGGAGCAGGGAGGGAGGTTCAAGGTGCTGGCCCCTGCCCCGGGAGGGTCTCCCGAGGCGGCCGGTGGGGGGGGGGGGCGGGTGGAGAGTCCCGCCTCTTCGTTTCAGGAATCTCAAGCCCTCCAACATAGTCCTCAGCAGCAGCAACCACTGCAAGTTACAGGACCTGAGCTCCAACACGCTGATGATGGACAAAGCCAAGTGGAACATCCGCGCGGAGGAAGGTGGCCCAGGGTCGTCCCAGGCTGGGGGAGGGGCCACGCTGCCAGTGGGGTTAGTGGGGTCGTTCCCAGATCCCAGAGGGCGGGGCCCCCTGGTGGAACGGGTCAAACCTCTCCTTGTTCAGAAGTTCCCCACAGACCCCCATGGGCTTTTGTGGGCTCCAAAGAGACCCCCTTGCCTGGGTTGTAACCGTGGCAGGGGAGGGGGCGCACGCAGGGTCCAAAAGACACCCAGGAAATGTTAGCCTTCGTGGAAGGAGAAGAGTGGCCTCAGAAGCAGATGGAGAGCTGGTGGGTGCCAGGCACCGGTGAGCGCTGGGTTACTTTACTGAGCCCTAAAAATAACCGAGGAGATGGTAGACATGGGGAGTAAGGGGAGACGGCTTGTCCTTCCTTTGGAAGGACAGTGGGGCAAAGGGAGCTGGGCTTCAAGCCCATGCCAGCTGTCAGGGACGGAGAGAGTAACCGTAGTTGAGAATTTTAGAGTCCTGGTTGCCTAGAGGACAAATGGATGGGCGGACAGGCGGATAGATGGGCGGAGGGATGGACGTGTGGGCGGATGGGTGAGTGGGTGGGTCTACTGGAAATGTAGGAGGGTCCTTGGAGTTCTCCCCTTTACCGTTCGATTGGGGAATGAAGGCCCGGAGAGGGAGGGGCTGCCTGAGGTCTATCAGGGACTAACAGACTGGTGACCCTGCTCTTTTGGCTCCTTGTCTGGGGTTCAGGTTTCAGAAACTAGGGCGGGGAAACTGGAATGTTGCCTCCGGGTTCCGACCTTTAGAGGGGCAAGATGGTCAGAGAGGGCGGAAGTTTCAGCCTTGTTGGCTCACGGCTCTTGGGTCACCTCTGCAGCCATATTGCGTGCAGAGACACGCGTGTGTGCACACACGGGCCAGCCTGGCTGGACACCTGCCTCGCTGTCTGAGACCAGGGCCCTCTTCCTTTCCCTCCAAAGAGAGCACCTCTTTGGTGAGAGTGAGCCTCCCCTCACTTTCCCAGGGAGACAGGACTCCCACATCTGACACCTTCTCCTGCCGACAGACCCTTGTCAGAAGTCCTGGATGGCGCCCGAGGCCCTCCGCTTCTCCTTCAGCCAGAGATCTGACGTCTGGTCCCTGGGCTGCATCATCCTGGACATGGCCAGCTGCTCCTTCACAGACGTGAGCTGCCTTCTGCCTGCCCCTCCCTGCCACACCCCACGTCCCCAGAAGGCCGGCCCTGCCCACCTTGCTCAAAAGGGGCTCACTCTTCCCACCTGCATCCTCCTGCCTTGCTCTGAGCCTCCAAGGGGCCGTGAGGAACCCCCCCGTCCCAGCTGCTGGGGGACCCTCGCACTCAACATTGGGCCTGCGGGGCCCCGGCGTGGTGAGGAGGGCGACGACCATGACAGGCAGACTGCCCCACGCTAACCCTCACAGCGGGCTCCCCGCGTACTCACTGCCTCCTGTGGATGAGAAGGCCCCGTTCAGGTGCACTAGCCGGCCCGCGGTGGGATGCAGGTGCCACAGGAAAGTGACCAAGGCTGGCCTGAACACACAGGGGCTGCCTGTCACCCAGGGCCCCCAGGTAGCCGTGCAGGCTCACTTCCCCAGCCTTCCCACCTCTGGCCCCCTCAGGGTGGCCCTGGGACAGGCCAGCCAGTCCTCTGCCGGGGCCGGGCCCAGCTGGGGCGCCGTTGATGCAGCGCGGGAAGCAGCGGTGTTTGTCTGTGTCCCCTCAGAAAACAGAAGCCATGCTTCTGAGAAAGTCCCTCCGGACCCTCCCGAATGGCCTCAGGGGCGTCCTGGAGACCCTGGAGGAGAAGAAGATCCCCAACGCGGAAACTTTCGGTTCCCTTTTGCCTTTGATGCTGCAGATCAACCCTTCGGAGCGAATAACAATCAGGTGAGCTGGGGGCTGGGGCCGTGTTTTAATCTTCCCGTGGATCTCTCACGGTGTCTCCCCGCCACTTGGCGTTTTAACGCCGCAAACACGCCGTCCCATCCACGGACCACTGGCTTTCCCAGTGTGGCCGTCCCAAACCGCGGTAACCGGTGACCTCACAGCCGACAGAGCCGGCTCCTCCGTCAGGTGCCAAGGCCCTGAGGACCAGGACCGGTCTTCGTTGCAATTTACGTTCAAATAAGAAGGAAAACAGGAATATACAACAACCAGTCCAGCCTGGCCCCTGCTCGCCATTATACCGACACAATAGTAACATCTGATCTTTCAATACGTTTTCTCGAGGAAGGAGCCCCCGCGGGTGAGGTTGCCGGGGCCCAGCACCGTCCTCCCTCGCCCTGGGAGCAAGCCCAGGGCCCCTCCAGGAGGTGGAGTGGCTGGGGCGCCAGCGGGGCACGCTTGCAACGTCGGGAGAGGTGCCGCCGAATGGGGTCCCCAACGGGAAGGTGGGGTTCCGGCGTCCGTGCGCCCGCCTGCCGGCCACCCAGGGTCCCCCCGAGAGCCCCCGGGTGAGCCCAGCCAGCTGCCTCCACTCCTCTCCAGGGAAGTGATACACATCACCTTCGTGGGCAGCAACTTCAGGTCCTCCAGCATCGCTCTGTCACCACACTGGCAGCTGATGCCTGACTCAGTCACCGACCTGCTGCTAGGGGGCAGCATCGCCAGCATCATAGGTGATGGCGGGGACCGGATGGGGAGGGCCCTGGCACTGCTCTCTTACCTCCCCTGAGGCCCAGTCCCCTGGTCTGCTCCCGACATGCGGCCGGTGGCTGGGAAGGTTTCAGGGCACTCCCCTCCATCCAGCCCCTCGCGTCCCCTCCCCCACCCCCGCCACCTCTAAGCGGCCATCCTCGTGCCTGGCCCCCACCTGCTTCCCTTCCCTTCCCGTTCCACGGTCCTCAACATAGCCGAACAGCCCCCTCATTCTTACAGCCCCCAGAACTGCCTGCTTTTTGCTTCCACGCCCTGGCACACGGTGGCCCCGATGCCCGTCATGGTGCCGGACACTGCCAGACTGGCAGGCGCATGCCTGTGGGGGCTCCGTGCAGTGTGACGCACACTGGCCTCCGTCGGGGGTGCCACCAGTCACCTGGTGCCCGTGCACACACAGCACCGTATCTCCACCAAGTGCCCCTGGCCAGGGGCGCCCCGCGGCTCCCCACAGTACCCCTGAGGTCTTGGGTGAACGATGAGGTCTACAGGTCACCCTCAGTTTCCACCCGAGCTCCACTTTCCCAGCCCTCCTCCTCATCTGTGGCTCCCTGCGCTGGCTGCCGTGACGAGGGACCCCCTCCCCCGTCTGCCGCTTCTGCCCCCACTTCTGGGGAAGGGGTGCTCACGAGGCCCTAGCTTCTGTTTCCCTGAGTCTCACGGTCCTGGGCTTTGGAGGCAGGTCCCTAGGTCCGGTTGAAGCTGAGTGGCCTTGAGCGAGCCACCCCCTCTGAGCCCGTTCCCTCGTCTAGAGCGAGGGGAGCTGCAGGGCCCATCTGTGGGCCTCTATGAGGTGCCCTGTGCCCAGACACGGGTGCAGGAGGAGCTCTGAATCAGCCAGGGGATAGGGAAGGGCTCTACAATGGGCACACCTGGAGACTGCTGCTCCTTTTGGGGGCTGGGGGCATTTGTCATGAATCAAAGGCAAAGACCCCTGCGGGGAGGCTCAGAGGCAGAGTGGGAAGAGCCCTGGGCTCGGGGCAGAACCCTGGCCGTGTTGAGCCTTGAGTGAGACTCTAAGGCTGGGGTCTGCCTCTGGACAGGCTGCTCGGCCTGAGAAGTGGGGATAAGGGCGCCCCCTCATGCCCTATCATATGTATCCGTGAGCAGCGGGGTGCCCACAGATGGACCCC
Source organism: Acinonyx jubatus (assembly GCF_027475565.1). Lineage (NCBI taxonomy): Eukaryota > Metazoa > Chordata > Mammalia > Carnivora > Felidae > Acinonyx > Acinonyx jubatus. The sequence continues at coordinate 2,185,325 of NC_069391.1, forward strand.
TCGTGCCCCGGGCCCTCGGAAGGGTCCCCGAACCAGCCGGGCTCCTCCCCATGCCGTCCTGTCTCCTGCAGACATCATGCAGAACTTCTCCGGCAGACCCGAAGTCCAGCTCAGAGCCCTCAAGAGGCTCCTGAAGATGCCTGAAGAGCAGCTAGGTAGGGCCCCCACCCCCCTTCCCCAGCTCCCCCGCGGCTCACCCTGCGGCACGGGCCTTTGGGGGAGCGGTGATCC